>NC_050445.1:44888776-45262901 GCF_903995425.1 Onychomys torridus
TAAATGAGTGTTTATCAACCATATTTTGTGATCTCCCAAGAAAATATATTTTATACATATGACTTCAATCCTCTGCTCAAAACTGTGTGCTAAGGAAAGAATGGTAAGATAAGAAAGAAAAGCTCCCAGGAGATTATTTGAAGAATGAATAATGCATGAGTCAAGAATCTTCCCTGTTCAATAAGATACCCTGGCATCACCAAAGCACTGGGAATCAGAAAGACAGACTGAAGCAATTCATATGAACTTTGAGAGATAGTAGTACATCTTTGTCAATTAAAAGCTTTTATAATTAATTTTATTTGGTATCCAGTAAGTCAAACAATAAACATGCTGGTGAATATCCCAATTGTTTCATGGTGCTAGCAAGACAGTGGGTGTGTAAAGTATACTATGCAAATGAATCCCCTAGTCCCCACCCCCTTTTATCTTTATCTTGCCTTTCTCCTTCTTGTAAAAACGCTGAAGTTATATATTTGCAGAAAAAGATGAAGAGAAAGAGCTGAATTTTTATATCTACTTTGAAGCCTTAAAAGAACGGAAAGAAAACAGAAGTTCAGAAAGAGAAAATCCACTTCCTGTTTATAATGATAAATGGCATTAGTAAAGTCACAGGAAGACAGAGCTGACACAGATGAGGTCTCCGATGTCTGTGAATCACATTACACTGGTGAAAGTTAGAAAGGACTATATGCATGAGCAAATCACAGGTGACTGAGAAAACTATATCCTCCAAATCACAAGAAGATGCAGAGCATCTCTAAGGTGTTACACCATGTTTAAAATCTTGACTTCCATGTGTTTGAAACTATGAGAACACTTTGATGTCCATTACCCTTCCATTTGCCCCAGCCTCTCTAATTTCTATGTTGTAACTAAAAGGTTTTTAACTTCTATCCTAAAATCCTAAGAGTTAGGTGGCATCTGTTACATACTTATCTTGATATTTCTTCTTTACTCTTTCCCTGGAAAGTTCTTGAAAGACAATTGCTATTCACCACATATCACATGTCTCCACAACACTTAAACACGTGGCAAGGCCCACATGGTTTTGGTAGCGGCTTTTCCCATGTGTGTGACTGGCTCTTGACAGTCTTCACTAACATTCTTGTTTGAGCCTAGATTTTATCTGATCTTCACATATTGCAGTTTCTATTTGTGTTCTGAAATGAACAGTGTTACAGTTATAACAAAAATGTAGCTACTAGGTAAGTATTTATCCTTTCTTCTTTCAGCAGACCTACAACCAAGACATTTCTGTAAGAAGGAGCTTGATCTCCTGCTTCTATGTGGGGGGAGGCAGCATGTTATTCTCTTTTAGACAGTAAAAGTTATCTGGCGTATTAAGCACTATGTCACAAGGGTGACCGGCTAGCCTAATTTACTTGATTCAGGATATTTTGGCCATTAGGTCTCACCAAAGAATTTTGTCACAGTAATAAATTCCAGACTAAATGATATTAATGTCAAGAAGACTAATCAGAAACCATGTGCATGACCATGAAACCTAGTATTAAGCTATTATTAGCCTGACAGATATGATACAGCCAAGCATCTATAAGGACAGAATGAAGAAAATTCTTGGCCATATAATAACTTCTTTCTTAGACCCTGTTATATTGGCAATATAAATTTATAGCTAAGAATAAAATTTGGATTGCTTTTGTAGTTACTTCTTTGGAAATTAGAAGGGAGAGAGAGAATACTTATCAGTCTTTTACTTTCGTGTGTTACCAAATACAATATCATATGGAGCTAGAAGTGTAAGAGTAAAATACACAATAAGCTATTCTTTGAAACTCACAAAATTGGATTCTTGAATCTAGAATTCTCCAAATAAATACTAATTCTACAAATAAGTTAGAGAACATATTAACTGCATAAACTAAAATGGCAATCCCATGGCTTTTCAGTCTTAGGTTCCCTTTAGCCATCGTAAAAATTACCAATAATTTACAGAGGTCTCTGTTTATACATGTTATATTTGCTGTGGGGTGTCTTTTTCTATGCTGTGAATATGTGTTGCTATGATTGGTTAATGAAGAAGCTGCTCTGGCCTATGGACAGTCAGGTTATAGCCAGGCAGGAAATCCAAGAGAGAGACAGGAAGAAGAAAGACAGAGATGGAGGAGACGCCAGTTGTCACCCAAGGAACAGCAAGATGCCAGCAGATCAGTAATGTCACGGCCACATGGCAACTTATAGATCAATAGAAATGGGTTAAGTTAGAACAGATATCTAGCAAGAAGCCTGTCATAGGCCATACAGTTTGTAAATTATGTTAAGCCTCTGAATGATTATTTTATAAGCAGGTACAGGACTGCAGCCCAGACAGAACAAGAGAAACTTACCACTACATATATTCACTATATTAGAGATTAAAGCTGAAATAACTATTAAAATTATTTTTAAAAGTAACAATATTCATACATAGTATAGTCAATAAAGCTATGTTTATGTAAATAACTGTATTATCTAAAACAAGGGGTAGTGAAACACTGGCTTTCTTGTAATGTTACTAATTGTTTTTTAATTTCTGGCTTTGTGGAAGATTGATCAGTCCTTGTTTCTTCTTTGGCAGTCATACTGCTATAATATCACATGGCATATGGTCTCTGGAACCTCAGCTAAGAAAACAGTGAAAGATAAACAGCATCTTAGTATTATTAGGAAAATGATTTGACCTCTGCCTTCACTTCATGAAAGGCATGCAGGGATCTCAGGGGATCCTAGACAGTATTTTGAGAATTGCTGAAACAGAGGTAATGAACGTTGCAATGTTTTCAAGTATACTAAAGTACTGTTTAAACTCACAGTACAATATCTAAATATTGCAATCGTGTACAGCAAACATTACAATAGGTGTCAACAGTTTATTGTGTTTTTGTCAGGCCCCTGAAGCTTCTTACAATGAAAATGTGATGATTCTTCATCTAAAATCTCTCTTCAGAGGCAGAGCTGTAAGGGCTTCTTTCAAAATTTCTAATTTTCTTGGGCTCCTACAGCATCAGAGTTATGAATTAAATATTTAGTAAGAAATATATAGCAAGATGGTGATATGAATTATGTATCACTTCTAGAATGAGTTCTATTAAAGTATCAACTTTATATCACTGAACAATAACATATAAAAGATATTAACTTAGAGTTTATGCAACACACAAAGCACAGATGTAGTTATAAAAGTCTGCACAAACTCTTTAGTCCCCTACAGTTTCACCACGGCTATGTTAGGAACCATTGAACTAAGTGACCCATGAGCGACAGAACACATTCACAGAACACACATGTATGGAAACACAGACACTCACAAAGACAGACAGAAAAACACAGACACAGACACTTCCGATACCAGCTTTAACACAGAATTAAAGCTCCTCTGACATTGCAAGGCAATTTAATAAATAAATACTTTAGAGGAAGAGTATGAAACAGTATCACCAGTTAATGTTTGAACTTCGTGAACCTATTGATCTTTCCAATAGGGTGGCTTCATTTTATATCTCAATAGACAATTTACCAAAGAGCTTAAACAGAAGGCACTTTGCTAAGATACAGTGTTAACATGAGAAATCACACAAACAGAATAAGACAAAAAAAAGATAGCATTGTTATCACTGTATAGAAAAATAAAACAATTGTCAGTTCCTTACATAGAAAAGGTTGACTTTATTTTTGTCTAGTTGTAATTTGTGAAGTTTAACAAGTCACAAGACATACCTGCTTCCATCCTATGTCACTTTCATGATGATATTATAGACCTAAACCTTTCCTTTTTCTTTTGTTAAGTTCAATTTCTTAACAGTGTTTTTTTCTACATTTAATTGATTCAAATGAATGAGCACCAAACAAAAATTGTAATAATATTTATAATATGAGAACCAAATATGGCATCATAATTTTAGGTATATATTCATGGCACCAGACAAACCCAGTATATGCCTAATATTAAAGTAGACATTACTGGGAATATTACACAACTTCTAAATACTCACTGCACTCAAATAATTTAAGTTGTAGTTAGATAGATAAGGTGAACAGAAGTAATATTATAAAGTAATTTATACAAGGTAACATTTTATATAATAACACAAGATAATATATCACTTTTACCAATAGATTTATACAATACACTAGAATAATACAAGAATAACTTATCTTGCACATAATTTATAAACACAATCGTATATCCAATTGTAAATTACTACAGAAACGAAATTAGTAATTGGGGTAAGGAGAGTGATGAGAGCAGCAAATAATAAAACGAGCACCATCATTGGTCTTTGATGACGAGCAGGACCAGGATGTCAGACGAGCAAGGTGTTTTCAGTGGGGCACTGTGGTGAACAGGGAAACTTCATACAAGGCCTTCCTCTAACGTCAGACAGGCTGTCTTTATCAAAGTTGATTTGTAACATAGCTAGATTGGCATGTCTCTGGAGGTAAGATCTCTGCGATGAAGAACTGATTCGTGGCTGTTTTCTGTCCTATCCATACTGTTGGCTAGAGCCACAGCTTGGTGGCACAGTGCTTGCTTACATACCGACAGCTCTGGGTCTGAGACCCAACCCCACAACCTGCTGAGTGTATGGCTCTGATTGTTCTTCAGTTTGTCAAAATTTTAGATTCTGCAAGCACATTAATTCAATAGCAAATGAACAGTACTGTATATATGAAGTGATGTAGATAGACAGTGAGACAAGTGATACCAAATGTCATCTCTCAGGCATATGTGTGATGAATGAGATGGACAATAAACAATCAGTGTGGTTGATATATTGTGCACCCCCAATAAACTTATCTGGGGTCAGAGAACAGAACAGCCACTAGCTAGACACAGAAGCCAGGCATGATGGCACACACCTTTCATCCTAGGACTTGAGATCTCATGTCTTGCTTGGGAAAGATACACACTTTTAATTCCAGGAACTGATGGCAGGAAGCAGGAAAGTATATTAGCTTTCAGCAGCAGTTCAGCTGAGATCCATTTGGATGAGGACTCAGAGGCTTCCAGTCTGAGGAAAGAAGATCAGCTGAGAAGTTGGCAAGGTGAGATTGGATGTGGCTTGTTCTGTTTCTCTGATCTTTCAGCATTCACCCCAATACCTGGCTCTGGGTTTGTTTTTATTAATAAGACCTTTTAAGATTCATACTACAAAACAATGAACAAACTGTAAGTTGTAGTAAATACTCCAATAACATGCATGAAAAGACAAGATATGGGATAGCTGCTAAATTTTAAATTAATATTTTCATGACATTGTATCTTGAGCCTTGGGTTTTGCATATTTCAGACAAGTGTTCTCCCACTGAACTACATCTCCAGCTCTGTTTTTTACTTTTTGTTTTGATTCAAAGTCTTACTAAGTTCCCCACATTGGCTTCACACTCACTGTGTCGTCCCTGTGGGTTTTGTGGTCCTACTACTCTTAGCTACCTAGGAACCAGGATTGCAGATTTGCATCCCTCAGCATGGACCAACTAAACATTTTATTTTAAATGTCCAGCATCATTTTAGATTCTTAAATAATGTTTACCTCTATGTCCTAATCTTTAACATTTTTCATGTTCTAATCTTCCTCTCCTTTCCCTCTCCTGACTATTTTGAGACAGACAGATATATATATATATATATATATATGTATGTATGTATATGTATATGTGTGTATATATATATATATATGTATGTATGTATATGTATATGTGTGTATATATACACACATATACATACACAAATACACATATATCATTATTTAAATATTATATATATATATATATATATATATATACACACACATAATGTAAACTTCATTATAGTTATTTGGTATAGGCTGAGTTGTCCTTAAATTCATACATTTAATTCTTATGCCATTATGTAGTATGTAGGTCAAAAATAATTCTCTCTCTCTCTCTCTCTCTCTCTCTCTCTCACATGTGTATTTGTGTGTGTGTGTGTGTGTGTGTGTGTGTGTGTGTGTACTGAGTAATCTTATGAAAACTGGAAAATGTAGTGACTGTCCACATATAAACAAAAAGCCTTTCCATAAGAATTCTTCAAATGTCATCATTGTACAGTGTTAAAAGGAAACCACCATATAACAGTTGTTTTGTCTATATAAGACACTTAATTATGCATAGAGACTTATTGACCCATACCAGAGGTTAGTAAACAAAATAATGTCATGTAAATGACTCACTGATATGGTAGAAACTATATTAAATTGCAGAGAATAGAAACAGTTATTGTGGTTACCTTCCCCTGACTGAATGAGACTAAGGAGACAAAACCATACGGTAAGAATAAGCTCAGCCTAGTTACTCTTGCATTGAGCTTAAGAGACAGAATCAAACCAGACAAACAGAACTGATAAAAAAAATTATGCAAAAATCTCTCACATAGAAAAACTAGCTCCAAGGCCACGGAAGCCTACATGATAAGGATAGAAAGAGATGACAGAGTGGCAGGCATGGTTTGATCTTCTCAGTGCTGAATCCTTCTGATGACTTCAGTGCAGCAAGCCTGGTACTAAACTGTCAGCCTGGGAAGGAATCCATAGGAACAAAAACTGTTTTCTCTTTATCTGGGGTCAAGAAAGCTAGATTTTATTTTATCAAATATTTGTAAGATTTTTGCTGCCCTTAGAATAACTTAGTGTACTGCTAAGAAACCTAATACCTAGTTTCTACACTAAGATGTTCTTAGCTAATTAGTGTAGGGTTGGACTTGGGCACTGGGTGTGCTGAAAGTCTGCCATGCAGTGAGCACTGGGAACCATTCTTTTGGTTTTGGTTTTTGGTTTTTCGAGACAGGGTTTTTCTGTGTAGCTTTGTGCCTTTCCTGGAACTCACTCTGTAGACCGGACTGGCCTTGAACTCACAAAGATCCGCCTGCCTCTGTATCCCGAGTGCTGGGATTACAGGCGTGTGCCACCATTCTTGAAAATGGAAAGAGTCACTTGTTTTACTGCAGGCAAGCATCCTGCTTGTCCCCAGCCCTGTGTACTAAAGACTTCTCTTTCAGACTTGAGCAGCCAACCCATAGTTTTACTAAAGGGGAAATGCCAAGCACCCATCATGCCACTCTACTTATTAAATCTATAAGGTAACTTTATCTTATGTTTATTTAATTTTTCCTTTATTTCAATAAGGCATAATCTCACTTTATATATAGCAGATAAGCTGGGTTCAATCTCATCATCTTTCTGCTTCACCCTCTTCAATACTGAGTTTACAAGCATGCAGCAACACACCTTGCTGTCTTTAGTTTGTCAAGCACTGGAGGAGCACCTGAAGGAGAATCAAGCACAACTACAAAATATATAGATAAAGAAATACCATTATATGGATAATCATTTGTAATAATATAAATCAATATTTTCCTTGTCAAAATAATCTAAAAAATGATCAAGCAAAATTGCACAGATATATTTAGAATATTTTCTAGGACTAGAGGAATGGTTCAGAGATGAGAGTCCTTGCTACTATTGCACAGGACCCTGGTTCAGTTTCTAGCACCCACATTAGGAGCTTAAGAACTGCCTTAACTCCAGTTCCAGGGTGTTGGACAACCTCTTCTGGCCTCTGCAAGCAGTTACACATATGTAATACATGTACATACACACTCATAAAATGAAACAATTAATTAAAGACTTCCTAGCTGTACAAATATGATTTCTTTGTTGTTTGTTTAATGTAAGAAAAAATTCCACTCCTATATAACTACAGACCCTCCTCCCAACCCTTCTCCCACTCCTCTTCAGCTCTCCACCCCCAACCTACTCCCATGCCCTCCTCCAAAAGGGTAAGGGCTCCCATGGCGAGTCAGCAAAGCCTGGTACATTCAGTTGAGGCAGGACCAATCCCCTCCCCTCCACATCAAGGCTGAGCAAGGCGTCCCATCATAGGTGATGTGATCCAGAAAGCCAGCTCATGAACCAGGGATAGATCCTGATTCCATTGTCAGGATCCCTTCAAACAGACCAAGCTACACAACTGTCTCCCATATACAGAGGGCCTAGTCTGGTCCCTTGCAGGTTCCACAGCTGTCGGTCTAAAGTGCATTAGTTCCTATGAGCTTGGTTCAGTTGTCTCTGTAGATTTCCCCATAACGATCTTGATACCCCCTTGCTCATATAATCCCTCTTTCCTCTATTTGACTGGACTCCTGGAGCTTGCTATTTGCAGATGATATGATAGTATACAAAAAAAGTGACCCCAAAAGTTCTACCAGGGAACTCCTACAGCTGATAAACACCTTCAGCAATGAGGCAGGATACAAGATTAACTAAAAAAAAATCAGTAGCATTCCTACATACAAACAATAAACAGGCTGAGAAAGAAATCAAAGAAACACCACCCTTTACAATAGCCATAAGTAATGTATATGATCTTAGAGATGACCCCTTGGTATTAGATAACCAACTGGAGGTGGGGTGGGGCCTCTTCTATAGGAAAGACCAGTTCTGCTTTCAGCATTCCTTGGTTGCCTATAGTTCTTCATCAATAGCTGAGGTCCCACAGCTTTCCTCTTTCCACAGTAGCATGTTCATTGGCATTGTTGTTCAAGTCTTACTCGGGCAGCTCATGTTGACAAGTCAGTTTTATTTACATATTTAGAAAGATGTGTGTGTGTGTGTGTGTGTGTGTGTGTGTGTGTGTAATGACAGAGAGTTAATTAATTTGAAACAGAGCAAAGGAGTTCACATAGAAGGAATTGGAGGGAGCAAAGGTTTAGGACAGTGGTTCTCAACCTTCCTAATGCTGTGAACCTTTAGTACAGTTCTTCATATTATGGTGACTCCCAATCATAAAAGTATTTTCAATGCTACATCATAACTATTATTTTGCTACTGTTATGATCATAATGTAAATATATGATATGCAGGATATCTGATATGTGATCCCCTTAAAAGACTATTCAATCCCCAAATGAGTTTTGACACACAGGCTGGGAACCATTGGTTTAGGGGGAAATTATGTAGTTGCATAATAATTTAGAAAAATAAAAATTATTATAAATAAGACCTTTTTTGTTTTCAAGACAGGGTTTTTCTGTGTAGTCCTGACTATTTTGGAATTTGTTCTGCAGGCCAGGCTGAACTTGAGTTCAGAGATCCTCCTCCTGCTTCTGACTCTGGAGTTCTTGGATTAAAGGTTTATGGCCATGCACAGTCATAAATAAGACTTAAAGTAAGTATTATTTTTATTAAACAGGGTAATAGTTTATAACTATTTTAACTCTCTTATAATATATAGAGCAAAGAAAAAACAAACATAATGTCATTTCAAACTATGGAACTTTTTTGTAATTTAACTAACATCATTATTTCTATAATTCATGAAGATCCAATGTTTTCTACAAAATTTGTTTCACTGAATAATGGACTCTAGTGCTTCATCAGAAAGATTTTACTCTACAATAATTGTCTTTCTTGCAGAATATGGAGGAAAAGTTGCCCAACCATGTAAAAAACACAAGCAAATAGAAAGAGAAGAAATGGCCCAAGTTCCCTAAATTCTCTTCAAAGGTTCACTCCTAAAAGCTTCCTACTAAGCCTACTAAGGTAGCTCTTAAAGATCCCACCATCTTACAAAATGTCAAGCTAAGGACTAAGCCTTGAACACTAGGCCAATGGGAAAAGTTCCAAATCCAAACTACAGAACTCCATAAAGAACTTGATTACAGCCATTTGTTCATGAATTAGAGTATTACTCATCAAATTACTTTTGCAGCATTTCTCAAACAGGAGATATTCAAGAAATATTTTAAATGATTAATAGATAGATTCTAAATAAATACTCACTGAATTTCTGTTTTCATATACAGATTTTTAATGATTAAATCATTCAAATTATTTATTGTAACATATTTATTTCCTTGATATGCTACAAATCTTGCCAAAACTGTCATGTTACTAATATATATATATATATATATATATATATATATATATATATATATATATATATAGAGAGAGAGAGAGAGAGAGAGATAGATATAGATATAGATATATAGAGATAGATAGATAGATATAGATGATATAGATATAGGTATAGATATAGATATTTAGATGTTAGGATGGTCCTGGCCTCAGGTAAAAGTAGTATGAGATAAGGAGCTCTGTGCTACAAGTATAAAGTTTGTTGTGCATGTTGAAAATGTTCTAGAACTGCACTTTATAATAATATGGAGACAGTTAATTCTGTATATTCAATATGTACTAAGAGGGTGCTGCTTAGGATGGATGAATGTATAAATATATTTTGCCACAATACAAAGTAAAACTTACTAAACTGTTTGTGTTTGAAAGAAAAGATGTCTTCTAGTTTACTTAGTTCTTAACTTTCAAAATCTTGAGCAGAGTGTGAGCCGTTGACCTTCCTAGCCCCAAGGGTGGCCTACAAAAGGCAAAATCAAGTTGAAAATGTTTGCTGTTGAGAAAAATAAATGTTAGAGGAAGAGGGAGAGGTTAGGCAGGGATAGATGAGGGTCAAAAATGAAGAGCATAGAAGAAACAATACTTTCCAAAAATAGAATATGACAAACAGTGTATTTTAAGGGACTTGAAAATCTGACACTATTACCATGAAATTGCTGAACAACTGTCCTCAAATATATTTTAAATGTTCATCTGCTTATATTTTTTCAAATATTATTGAATTGATTTATATTTAAATGAAGCAGATAAACCCCTAACTTCACATAAAATATAATCTATGTAGAAGATACTATAAGGTACAATGTAATGATACATAAAATTGTGCATTTATTATTAGTGTGTGAGCATGACATGTGTGCAATGGCTTATTTGATTTGGTGTGAGGGTGGAGGTCAGAGGATAACTTCATGGATTGTTTCCCATTACACCTTTACGTGTTTTCTAGGAATCAAACTCAAGTCATCAGGGTTTTGCAACAAAGCACTTTTACGTCCTGATCCATATTGTTGACCTAAATGCACTGTACATGTTAATTTTAAACTTACATATGATTTCAGGGGTAAAGTTAACCTATCTCTAATATGGAAAATATTATACTTGAAAATATTTATTGAGACAAAAATCTCAAAATTAGGTTTTAAATTAGGTAAAATTTAAAGGTAAAGGCCATAATTGTTAAAAAATGAAATGAGTTGAACATTGTGAAGATGATAAGCAGATCATGTCTATAAAATAATATTTCAGTCAAAATAGCTTTACTAATGAAAATAAAAGTTATGACAGTTTGAAAAGAGAAAAAATACAGTAAAAACTTGGATAAAACAATATTCACTTAGAATTCTAGTGTTCATTTATTAATGTATATAATATATTTAAAGCATGTACTATATGCAAGAGATTGCAGAAATGATTTGCACACTTATAAGGAATCTAAATTATGAAGGATTTACTTAATGTTTGATAGAAATAGAATGGGCTATACCCATAAACACTGTATAATAAGTATGACCACTGTGGAATGTGTTTTCAAAATCATCCACATTTGGATATTGAAATTAAAAGAGAAGAAATATTGGTATTTTTTTTTAAAAATTCCATTAATAGAAATAAGATTAGAAGGAAGGTATGGTTGAAGTATTGAAAGAGAGATAGATACATGTTATGCAAATGTTGTTTTCCTGTCAGCTTAGTGGCCGCACCTAAATGAACTGATGTTTTTATTACCTTTTGCTGCCCCATGTCCCCACAATCAGAACCCTGCCATTTCAGGTCATGGCCTGGCAGATGTTTGGTACCATTAGCACTGGTTTTACTGCTGCCAATAAACATAGTTTTTAACTAAGTCTCTGTTGTTCTACTTACCAGTTACTCAGGAGTCAGATGTGGGGATGAAAACCTGCTAGCTCAGAGAGGCTGAGAAGCAACCAGCTGACCCTCCTTTTTGGCCAGAGACCCAACAAGATAGTGTTTCGCCAACCATTCCAAACCAAAAAGACCACCAGATTCCAAGTCCCTACCCCTTCCTGTGCATCTCTCTATCCATCTTCCTGGCTTCTCTAGACTCTCTATGGCTAATATTGTCAACTAGTTGTTGGTTCCACTCCCTGATCTGAGGCTGATTTTATTAACACAGTCTTGGGTTTCACAGTGCAATTAAATATCCCGCAACATGTAAGTTATCTAAATTTTTCAAATTATATTTTGGAACACAAGAGTGGATCTGAAAAAGACATGTCGATGCCAATAGATGGTAGGGTTCTGTATGTGGTAGGAAGATAAGCAGACATATGACAGACACATGCAAGACAGACAAAACATTGTACATTGCTTTAGTTTCTTTTCTTATTGCAGTTTTTAAAACCTTGGCAAAAACAACTTAAGGGAAAAAGGACTTATCTTGGCTCACAGCTTCATAATAGTGGGAAATCTCTGTAACAGCAACTGGAGACAATTGTTCATATCACATCCAAAATCTGGACCATACAGCAATGAGTAAATGCATGTTAGTGCTCAAGTCACCCTCTCTACCACAAGCAGTCCAGATTCTCCTGCAAAGGAAATAGTCTCATGCACAATTAATCAATTCTTCCCAGATCAATTAGCATAATCAAGACAAAGCTCACCAGGCATGCCCAGAGGCCCATCTAGCAGATGATTCTAGATGCCATCAAGTTAACAACTTACATCATACATATCAAAACAGGATTTAGATTTTTTTTTGCTTTCCTCAAGATTACAGACTAAAATACTTCATTGTATCTTGAAAGAAATTTTGACCAACTTCTTGGTTTTAGATTCATTTGTATTGAATCTATAAAGTGAGTGAGGAAATAGTTATGGTGATGCATAATTGTAAGTATCAGCTGACAATGATTATTAATTATCTCATCCTTTTGTTAGATTTTTACCAAAAATAGGTTTCAATGTATCTTCAAATTGTTACAACACTCCTTACAAGTGTATGTTTTTTATCACTACTAGGGTAATTTATAGTAAACATATGATTTAAGTGAAATCTATTTGTATTATTAAACATTTTCTAGTGAGTTTTCACCTAACAATTTTATAATATATTACTGATTGTTGTCTAATTCCATTATTCATTCTAAACTGCTCTAGTGTAAAGGTAATACTATCACACAAATTTTTAAATTGCTATAAAGCGAAGTAGTATGAAAAAGAAAGGCAATGTGTTTTTTACATTACAATGTCAACTAATTCCATAAGGCAGGATTTTCATGGAATCTAATCTAAATAGGCAAATCTTAAAAACACTGTGATGAGACAGTTGGTAGAAAGCAAAAATGGACCCAACATAATAAAATCTTTGTAGCACAAATCTTAAATAGTCTTATTAATAAAAACAAACCTGGAACCAGGTATTGGGGTGAATGCTGGAAGATCAGAGAAGCAGAACAAGCCACAGCTACCTAACCTCACCAATTCCTCAGCTGATTCTGTTTCCTCAGACTGGAAGCCTCTGTGTCCTCATCCAGAATGAATCTCAACTGAACTGTGCTGCTCAAAAGCCTGAAAGCTTAACCAGTCTAGTTCCTGGTCCTCACCCATTATATACCTTTCTACTTTCTGCCATCACTTCCTGGGATTAAAGGCTGGTGTAGCCATGCCCAGCTGTTTCCAGTGTGGCTTCTTAAACTCACAGAATTCCAGGTAGATCTCTGCCTCTGTGTGCTACCACTACCTAACATCTATGTTTAATATTGTGGCTGTTCTGTTCTCTGACCCCCAGATAAGTTTATTGGGGTGCACAATATTTTGGGGAACACAATACCACCACAATTATCTTGTCTCATTTTAATTTTTGATAATATATATATGCTATATAATGTAGCTACATTTAAAATATTTCCTAATAAATAGAGCAACATAGTGTAATATTTTCAACAATTTAAGGTCTTAAATTTGCTTTTAAATAATCAAATAAAATGAGTTGTCAATAGATGTAATAAAAAATGTGGGTGGCCATTAAAGTTGGATGATAAGCACACAAGATCATTTTACTGTATCACTAATTTTTTGTGCTTTCTGTTTTTAATAAAGTATTTAAATTTTTTAATTTTTTTTTAATTTATTGAAAATAGATTCTTTTCTCATATATACAATTCATCTTGGTTACACTTTCCTCTCCATTTCTCCCAGTCCCTCCCTACCTCCCAATCCTGCCCATATCCACTCATTTTCTGCATCTCATTATAAAGAACAGGCTTCTTAGAGATACAACCAAACATGACTGTAAAGGCCAGCCTTTAGCAGCTCAGGAATGGAGAGGGAGTCATGGAGTCAGAGTACTAGTCACTCAATTGATTTTTCTATCTGAGGGAGTAAAACTTCACTCTCTGGAACTGGAAAAAAAAAAAAGGAAAACACACATGCACACATACACTTTTAGTGTCTTTATATCATCTCTTTATTTTTTTCTTACCTTTATCCAGATGTACCCCTTCTGTGTCTTTATTTTTCCCCTTATAGCTTATATACCCAGCAGAATCTTTCAAGCAATATAAAAATGACAATGTGGTTACATTCTATTTTTTTAAGTGAATGACTACAATGAATACAAGTAAAAAACAATGTTTCCCATTTCCCTTACATGATTGAACATTTTTATGTATTATGGGTGAAAAACAAATTATTCCCAAGAACCCACATACATTCGCGTCTAAGCAACTTGTTATAGATTTCAAAAGTGGAAGCAAGCAAGATATTTTTCTCAGTCAGTTCCTTTACTGGCAGGATGCATTTTGTGGTTAGGAAGAAAGGACCAATCATTTTATTGTTTATCTCAAAAGGTAATCATATAAAAACTTAAAAGAATCACAAATCTAGATTTTTACATATGAAAAACAGTCAGCTCTATTTTAAATCTTCAGAGTGCATGCTCACTCATCAACAGTTTTGTTATATATATATATCAGGAAGCTGAGGGCAAAAATGAGTACAACCAACTGTCTCATGAAGTGGGCCTTAAGTCAAATCAGACATTGGTTAGCTACTCCTACAAGTTCCATGTACTATTGCCTTAGCATAGCTTTTAGTCAGAATATATTGTAGGTCAAATGTATGGTGGCTTGATGTTTATGTTTCTCTTCTGAGAGAACCTGCAGATTACCTGCTAGTGCCCACAACACCAGAACGTAGAGGTGACAGTTCCATGTCACAGTTTCTTTAGGCAATTTCCAACCTATGCATGGATCTTTATGAACATTGCTAAATATCCCTAAGACAGTCACAATTGGAGTCAGCATATCAATTATCATCCATTTCTTTTATGCTAACCAGATTTTAGGAGAGTACTTAACACATGAACTTGCTGGGTAACTCAAAGCAGTATAGAGAGCTTAATGTTTAGAGATCAAACATTTCTTTCAAACAGAATTAGTTTGCTGTGTAGTTAAAAATAGAGACAGTGACAAATGTCTCTGACTGTGCCAGACTCCAGGATTGACCTTCTGAGTATGTTTTACAGCCCTACCATTGTCGATGAAGAGAATAATTATTGAATTATTGGTTTTGGCAAAAGAAGAGTAAAATATGAGTCTCAGATCCATTTCTTAATTGCACTCTGTCTAATGTATGTATTTTAGTTTCTGTCACCTAAAATATAATAAAGGTAGTAATTTCATGGCCTTGAAATAAATTGGAAAGTTAAATAAGTTAATAGTGACAGGAACACTTTATACGTTAATAGTAATAGACAGTACTTACTAAAACCTTAATAGCAGACCCTCAGGGGTGACCTCTCTTCACTGCCTCCCCTACCTCAAGAAATCAAAAGAAGCAGAAATCTGTCAACCACTCTGCTTTCCTCCCTAATGCAGAACCCCTCAGACCTCTACCTTAACCCCATTCCTAAGTATAAGCTCCCTATGCACAGAGACACATTTAACCTAGAACTGCCAGTGGCCACAAATAACAGGTCCAAAGAAAATTTTCACCTAGGCAACAAACAGGCATCACACTTTCTGAGAATCTAGAGAAGAAATGAAAACCAAGGGAAAAAACACATACCCAGTGGAGACAAAGCCAGAAATGACCACTTAGGCCTACAATCAACACAACCCCAGATGCCCAGATGCCATCACAAAAACCACACTCAATAATAGCCAGGGCAATATGTACCCACTAGAGCCAAGCTATTCTACACAGAAGATACTAGATATTCCAACATAGCTGAAGCACAAGGCAAGGACCTTAAAACTGCCTTATGAGGATGAAAGAGTTCCTTAAAGAGGAAATTAATAAGTCCCTTTAAAAAATCTAGGAAAACACAAACAGTGAAAGGAAATCAATAAAACACTTCAGGACCTCAGAATGGAAATATAACCAATAAAGAAAATCCAAACAAGGAATTCTGCAAATGAGAAATTTAGGAATTCAAACAGGAACTACAGATAAATGTTTGATCTCTAAACATTAGGCTCCTCTAAAGAGTAGAAGCAATTCTCTATACTACTTTGAGTTACCCAGCATGCGTTTGCTTGTGGAAATTGCCTAAAGAAACTGTGGAGTAGCTTGCTTGGGTGAATGCTTATAAATATTTGAATCCACTAGAGCAAATGTAAAAGCAGTCAGACACTTGAGGGAATGACCCTGAAATGAAGTTGTATATTTGCTCACCTACATTTATACATTTTTTTCTTAGGATGACAGTGTTTCTCTGTCTGGGCAATGAACAAGCTGGGAGTCATATATGAACCTGAGATATTTGTAGCCCTTGAATAATGCATTTTCTAAGCATCCTTTGGTGAGGAAAAATTGTGGATGGTGAACTTACCATATCTTTTGTTTGCTTAAGGTCATTTATTATGCTATAAAATATGTAATATATTCCTAAGTCACTAAGATATTTTACTATCTTTTCTTATAGAAACATTATGTTTTAGCTCTCAAGTTTAGGTCTATAACCCAGTACAAATTAAAATTGTATGTGATGTGAGACAGCTGTTGAAGTTCATTGTCTCTGAGTAAATGTCTGTTGGTTCAAGAGTCTTACTTACTCATTGACATTTTTATTAAAAATCCATTGACTTTGTGAATGTGTGACTATTACTATAATCTTTAATATTGCATTGATCTGTTTGTCTACCCTATGAAATATGATCCAAACAGTTACCAGAACCTTTGTCTTCATCTTGGTTCTCTCAAGCCATGTGTTCTCCATTGAATGAAATCAGATGAAATTTAACAAAGTATAGTGTGAAAAACAGGTGACATGTGCTACAAATTAATATGAGGACCCCTAACAGATGAGAGTGGGCAGGAACCAGACAAGCCATTGCAGAGGAAGACACTCTCAGAGAGTGAGAATGGATAGAGAGGACAAATGGGCTATTTTCCTATTAAGTAATTGACATGCTCATTCAGATAGGGAGGCAACAGTTTTTTGTTTGTTTGTTTTTTGTTTTATTTCAAATTTTATTTTATTTTTATATGGATATTTGTGTTTCAATTTTACATATCAGCCATGGGTTCCCCTGTCCTCCCCCCTCTCCCCCTGGGGATTCAGCTCAACCTGGTAGATTCAGTACAGGCAGGTCCAGTCCCCACCTTCAAGGCTGAGCAAAGTGTCGCCACATAAGCCCAAGGTTCCAAACAGCCAACTCATGCACTAAGGACAGGTCCTGCTCCCACTGCCTGGGTGTCTCCCAAACAGTTCAAGCTATTCAGTTGGCTCACTTATCCAGAGGGCCTGATCCAGTTGGGGGCTCCTCAGCTTTTGGTTCATAATTCATGTGTTTCCCTTAGTTTGGCTATTTGTCCCTGTGCTTTTCCAATCCTGGTCTCAACAATTTTCACTCATAAAATCCCTCCTCTTTCTCTACAATTGGACTTCTGGAGCCTGGCCTAGAATCTCTGCATCCACTTCCATCAGTTATTGGATGAGAGTTCTAGCACGACAGTTAGGGTGTTTGGCCATCTGATCACCAGACTAGATCAGTTCGGGCTTTCTCTCGACCATTGTCAGTAGTCTATAGTGGAGGTATCATTGTGGATTTCTGGGGACCTCTCTAACATTTTGCTTCTTCCTGTTCTCATATGGGCTTCATTTATCATGATCTGTTATTCCTTGTTCTGAGGGAGGGAACAGTTTTATGTGTCTTCATTCTTTACTACTAAGACTTCTGCTATGTAGCAATCTTATAATCTTGCTGGAGGTTCAGAAATCTTGTCTGCACGTTAACAAAGAAAAGAATTAAAACAAGTCTAAACAAAATAGCCATGCTTCTCTATAAGGGAACTGCTTTCACTTAATGGACCCTTACGTAACCCTACTAATTCCCAATCTAAATCTTAAGGAAGGGCAATTGTGATATTTTTTCCCTTCATTAAAAATCTTTGTTACTAGGAACACAGTAGGTAGAACCTAGAGCTGATTATGAAGAAGGGGTCCATGCAAAATTACCTTCAAGTTTACTAATTTCTAGCTTGCTACCTAAGACAACCATTGGAAACCATTCACCTATAGACCAGATTCCTCCTTGGCTTGATTTAGGTACTGAAAATTTCATTTAGAGACCAGTTGTCTTGGGGTCTGCTGAGATCCTGTCAACTAAACTATGCTTTGGCAATGGCATTGGCCTCCATCCAAAAGCTATCTGAAACTTACTGTTATATTTATTATGGGAATGCTAAATTCATTGTACTATCTTGCCTTTATAAGAAACACAGAAAGAGTGTTCCCAAATTTCTGTTCTGGAAATAATGATTCATCTTCTCAGAAACCAAAATGCATTCATATTACAGGGCTATAGAGTCCAACCAGATTCACTCGCTGTAGAGTGAGAGACCAGATAGCTAATTTAAAGGGTAAAGTTGAATAAATTGCAGGATGTCTACAGTTAAGCATCATTTCAGAATGTACTAGTGAGAATGTTTCAGAAGAGATCAGCAACTAAGTTATCAAAGTGAGCAAAGTGTCCTGTGCTACACAATCTGAGCATGCAGCCCTCAGCCCACTGAAGGCCTGGATAGTACAGAAGAGCAGAGGAAAGGACCATCTCCTGCTCTGACTGAATCCTTAGTCTGGGAGTTAACCTTCCTAACCTTTATGCACTTCTGATTCCTGGGCCTTTAGGCTGAGACCATAATCCCTTTCAACAGCTCCCTGACCCTCAGGCTTACAGACTGTGCCTTCCTGAGACCTTGCTTTCATTCCAAATATTGTTTGCTCTTTTTTTCAGCTTCTATAACTGTTTAAATCCAAGAATCCAGATGTATATATTGTTTGATAGATAGATGTATAGGCAAATGGGTGACAAACAGTTGATTAAAAACATACCTTGTGTGTAACTTTATATAGCGTTCACTTGGCACATGAAACAAAGCTCTCTGGTATGGAATCTTCCATGTATTATATTATGGTGGTGTTCCAAATATTTCAGATCTTGGATCATTACAAAATCCACATTTTTCTTATGGAAATTAGATGTTACATTAAGTCAGTATCAACTCTTATGTGTAATAGCCTAGGATCTAAATAAAGTGTTACATTCAACATGTCCTTGGATACAGCTTTCTGGCCTGAGAATAATAGCACTTGCTTTGAGTTGTCTTTTATAGAATATCTAACTAGAATTATGTATCTCTTCTATTTCCTGCAAACTGCATAAGTAGAAGTATGAGAGCTTAGTGGGTTCTATTACATATCTGAATGGTTAGGGCTTTTCTGCTTGTCTCTTTACCTGAGCTATAGTCCTTTCGCATCTTCAGTGCACAGAGAAGTGGCATTTTGAATATAAAATGGGAGGTGGCTCTGATCTTACTCTGCAGGATCCGAGCAGAACCACTGAAGTTAAAGGCAGCTGGATGAGACTTTAAAAGTCTTTAAGAGACAGGATGGACCTGTCTTTCTGTAATCAGAGGAAAAGGTATATAAAGAGCTCTCACACCATTGACACAGCCAGAGAGTACCAAGGAGGTCATATTGTCCCCACTGTGCCCACCTTTTACCTGGCAGAAGGAGCAATACAGAGCACAGTAAATAACGTCTCTCTCTGTTTTCTTTTGTTTTCTCCCAAACCAGACAGCTGCCACAATTCAAGAATAAGACACCTGGCTCATTTTAGGAGGACTCAGCTGGAGGCCAATTTCTAATGCAGTGCCTCTTTCTCTTTCAGGCGTGACTGCTTGTACTTTCTTGGGAAATGTATTGATTGTCTTCTATGTTCCTGGCATTGCTCCATATACTACGGAAAATAATAAACAAGATGGATCTAGGGAGAAAGTGCCCGACTCTAAAATGGTCACAATTATCATCTGCCATACCCTCTTCCTCTCGATTCTTTTACACATGTCTATCAGTCTGCTAGTCTGTGAGTGACAATCAGTTCCTGAGGTACCAGGTAAAAGGTGATCCAATAATCAAATGAAATGAATCTAGCAATAACATTGTCCCAAAGTCTAGGGGAAAGACATGACATTAGGAAAGATAAACCCAAACCATTAAATTACCAGTCTCAAGATAAGAGAGAAGAAAAAAGAAGGAATAAGGTGGAACACAGAATATTAGTAGTGACCATGGGGGTATAGTAATGTTTTGAAGATTTATAATACTAGAAGCCATGTTTTAGTTATCTCTTAACTCCAATAACCAAGATTATATCATATAGATGAATAATATCAAGAACTGGAGTTCTCTGTTTATTGTTAGGGAAATTTTCATTGTTTATTTAAAGTTAATAGCCCAAGCATTCATACAAAATTGCCCCTTAAAAAAACATCATCTGAATAGTATGAAAGAAAGTGCTAGAATGCTGTAGGTATTTTCAAGCACAGCTCATCTCTCTGCTGGGACTCATCTCCTCACAGCTGGAGCATCATCATCTCCTGCCTGCCTTCTCAGGATAGCGGCTTTGACTTACATAAATTATACTGGAATCTCACTACCAGAAATAAACTGTGAAGTTTAACTGCTGCAGAAAATCTAAGAAATAAAATACTCAAGGCTCTTCATCTTAAAATTCTGCATACAACCCACCATGTAGAAAGCTGCACAGAGAAGAAAGGCAGTGTCTAAATTATCCTTTAGTAGCCACTCTTTCAAAAAGGCATTTGCTTATAGCCAGTGAGTCCAATTTTTCTCAATGGTATATGAGTATTTACCTTTTTGAGATTTGTTCCTCCTGGTTGCTTGAAAGTATAAGAAAGGAACAGTAAACTTAAAAACAAGTGATCATGCTTTTTCAAAAGCTGGCTTCATAGATCCGTAAGCATTATTTTTTTTAAAAAAGAAAGAAATATAGAATTGATATTCTGGCTGATGAAAAATGATTTATCAGCATCTAAAATACTAGTTAAAAAAGCAACAATTATATAACTATTTTATTTTCATAATTTAAATTTATTATAAAGAACTTGCAAGTTAAAAACCACATAGCAAACTATTTTAAAACACATTTATTTGGGTAGAAAATCAAACTGAAAGTATGTGAAAAGCAAAGTATGTTGCCACAGTCAGGCAGAGAAAACACTGTCTCTCCAGTGTGTGGAAGTTTACTGTCTTCCCATCAATACCCCCCATGTTTTCTAGTTTCTAAAACTGATATATTAGAACTGCACAAAATGAGCATTTTCATTATACAGATAGTAGTAACAATAAACAAAATATTTGAGTAACAAGTTTTTCATATACCAGGCTAATAATGAATAGCATGTAGGTCAGAAACAGTATTTGTAAAAATGTCCTAAACAACACATGGATGTGAATCTGAAAGACTGGCATGAACAACAGTACTGATACTTATCTCATATGATGCTTTTCCAAAATATCATAATGAAGTACATAAAGTTTCTCAGTTTTAGCCCAAGTACACTGCATAAAAATTGTTTGTTGAATTAACTTTAATAGTCAATACATAGTAAGCATGCTCAAGGTTGTGGCAGGAAGATTACTGTGAGTGTAAAGTTTACCTGTCAATCTAGACTACAGAGTGACATACTGTCTCAAAAGAAATCAAGCCAAATCAGATAATCTTGAGATATTCTGTTTCAAGGTAAAATGGATTTTACTTGAACATATATTAGTCAATTGTGTGCCTCTGATGGAGATTTTCCAGTGTCTTTCTTCCATTATACTGGCTACATATTTTATCAGGCCATTTTGGGGGAGAAATTTATAGGGCCAAAGTCAGAGTATCTTTTTTTGTTGTTGTTTTGTTGTTTTGTTTTTTTGTTTTTTGAGACAGGGTTTCTCTGTGTAGCTCTGTGCCTTTCCTGGATCTCATTTGGTAGACCAGGCTGGCCTCAAACTCACAAAGATCTGCCTGCTTTTGCCTCCCAAGTGCTAGGATTAAAGGCATGTGCCACCACCGCCTGGCCAGAGTGTATCTTTTAAATATGAAAAGTAACATAAGAAAAATAATTCATCTTTTGGATTTATATAATGGTATAATTTCATTAGTTCAAAAAGCTCTGTTGGTCACCTACTGTGCCAATGTCTCTTTGAAAAGCTAATGTAATAATAAGCAAAATGCTGTGCCTTCTCTCAAGGTCAGGGAATAGTGAAAAATACAGAGTGGCATACAAGATGGTGACTGCCCCAGCCAGCTGCTCACATGCTGCAGCAGAGAAAACAGAGATCACAGCAGAGAGCCACAAACGAATTTCATAAATCTAGGGACACTTTTATCTGACCTTCACACTTAAGCAGGGCTCTGAAGGAAAGATAAGTTAAATAGTTTTCAAGGCAGGAGAATTAATAGCTTTTGACAACTAACCAATGCCAAACACCAAAATGAGCAGAGGCAATGTACAACACAACAGAGTATATACAAGCGTACCACTGGGCATCTCTGTTCCCAAATTCAGTAAGTGAATGAGTGGTGTATAGAATAGCATATGTACTTCATAAAGTGACAGATGGACAATAAAATGAAAATTGTTGTTGTTGTTTTTTTAATGGAAAGTGTCCATTTAAGGAGGGCTTGAATTTCCAAGAATACCCTGTTCTATGTGACTCCAACTTAGAAGTGCCAGAACAGGATACCTTGTGTGAGATTTAGAAGGCACATTGAGGCGCTGATAGGCATAGGATTAGGGCAAGGCAGGGTACCCTTCAAGGAGAAGCTCCTGTCCCTTCTGTTCAAAATGGCTGGTCCCCCAGGATCTAGTTCTGCATCCATGTCAGAGCATCTGCAGTGCCCAGAGGGCCTCCTTCAACTCCTGGATGAAATATGTGCTTTACTTTTGAGGTAGACACAGGCATCTGTGTGCAGGCATTTGCATTACCAAGGTTGGAAGCTTAGAGACCATGGGAGACCAATAGAGTTATCTATCAGAGCTTCCTACGTGCTGCTCTATTTCAAAGGCTTTAGCTTATCTCTATTCCCTAGCTACCAATCGCTATTCTTTCTTCATATTGCTGCCAATCTGACCTCAGTCTCCTGCATCAACATAGAAGAGCTCCATAAAGACCACTTACCTTTGGGAGCTGGGCAGATGGTTCAGTGCATAAAGCACAGGATTTGCAAGCACAAGGCTTGACCTCAAAATCCCCAGCACCCCATAAAAATGGGTGTCTAAAGAGGTAGAGGGGTGATAGTGGTCCACATGCATTGCATACATGTCAGAAATTGACTAAAATATATTTAATTAGCAATGATTTAAAAAAAATAAACTTGCCAGATGGCGCACGCCTTTAATCCCAGCACTTGGAAGGCAGAACCAGGCGGATCTCTGTGAGTTCGAGGCCAGCCTGGTCTATAAAGAGAGTTCCAGGAAAGGCACAAAGCTACACAGAAAAAAAAAAAGGAAAAAAAAAACTGTCTCGAAAAACAAAAACAAAAAACAAAACAAAAACAAAAAACAAAACGAAACAAACAAACAAAAAAAAACCTTGCTGTGGCGATGCACATATGTAGCCCCTAGGGAGAAGCAGATTTTCTGAGCTCACTACTGGCCTCTAGTGTATTGGTAGCACCAAGTTTAGTGAAAGACCCTAACTCAAAATTTAAGGTGGAGAACAAAGAGGACATCAGACATTAATGTCCGGCTTTCACGCATACAAATGAGCAATACATGTACACACATACATGAGCACATGTACGCAGACATGTAAAGACCATTTCTCCTTTTCAGCTGCATAAGATACATATATATAACATATGTTATAGCAGTGTTGCTTAACATATACATAATTCCTCTGTAATTGAAATCTAACTTATACAATGGTGTTTGCATACCCTGTATGAAATGTTTGAGGATGATTATGGCATACTGCTAACTTTAAAACATCAGTACGAAAATTAATGTGAGTTTTAATTTTTGTAGCTTAAACATAAATGGATGTGGAATTCATCAAAATGTTATTTGTGACTTTATTTTGATTAAGTGGGACAATGTGTGAATATTTGTCTTCTATAAATCTTTTGGTATTTTCAACTTTTAAGAAATGACTATGCATTAATTTTATCATTTAAATGAGCAACAAACAGAAGGTTGTTTTTATGACAATAAAATCTTCAGGAAGAAGAAAAGACCATCACCTAACCATCTGGATCTAAGTCCTTCAATTTAGAAAAACATATCCATCAGGGCTTTCTAAATGTTAATACTAAGAAGACACAGAGCAGAACCAGTTGTAAACAATTAGAGGCACATTTTCAATGTGCCCTGCTAAGATTCAGCTGCCAAACTCCATGTATGCTAATTTGAAAAACTGGGTCCTATTTCTTAGCGTTAAGTCTATGTCTTTCCTTGTGGTTGGTCTTAAAGTTCTTTTAGGCAAAACTGTTGAAAGCTTATGTTCAAAATTACACATTTAAATCATGCAAATAAATATATACACACCTGTCTTTTGTTATATACTCATAAATACTTGCACACTCAGATAAAATTCTATTTCTAGTCACTAATTCCAACTTTTGAATAAATTCAATTACTTCCTAAATATATTTCACTTAAAATCATACATATAAACAGTGTCAATTTCTGATCCCAGCACTCAGGAATGGAAGTCAGGAGGGCTGAGTCTCTGATGCCAGCTTGGGCTACATAGTGAAAACTTGTCAATAAGGAAAAAGAAGAGAACATTGCTCAGTCAGTGTACGGCCTCCCACTCAGAGGAACACAGACAGCACCAGGAGGAGTCCGAGGACAGGACACTGGAAGTGGTGGAGATGTGTGGGTGGAGACGGGAGGCACTGAGGGGAAGATCTGGTCGTGACTATGATCAAAATATAGGGTATGGAGTTCTCAAAGAACTAATAAAATAATTTTAAAAAGAAATTAAAAGGAGCAAAATCAAGTCAGTTTTCCAAAGATAAAAAATAAATGGCTAATGAACTTATTTTTTAAAAAAATTCAGTATTCATGGGTATCAGAAAAATGTAAATCCAAACTACACTGAGATTGTCTCTCACTTCAGTCACAAGAATGACAAATGCTAGTGAGACTGCAGAGTGCATTAAATAAATATGGAAATTAACCTGGCAACTCCTCAAAAAACCTAAGAGTAGACCTACTGTAAGATCTCATGTATTGGCGGGCATCGTCTTCTTTAGAGAAATTAAAAAGTTTTCAGATTCTCCCAGCTCTTCTAGGTCCCAACCTTACAATAACCAAGTTGAGAACACTAAGATTGGTATCCACAATGCATGTGGTCAGAAAGCCATTAAACAAAGAAGGTAAGAAGCCCAGGACCAAAGCACCCAAGATTCAGTGTCTTTTTACTCCACGTGTCCTGCAACACAGTTGCCCGTGTATTGCTCAGAAGAAACAGCGAACAAAGACAAACAAGGAGGAGGCTGCAGAATATGCTAAACTTTTGGCCCAGAGAATGAAGGAAGACAAAGAAAAGCACCAGGAACAAATCGCCAAGAGACGTAAACTGTCCTTGCTGAGAGCTTCTACTTCTAAGTCTGAGTCCAGTCAAAAATAAGACTTTAAGGGTAAAAAATAAATGATCATACCTTTAAAAATATCACTAGACCATTCCCAGGAACATGCACAAAGGAATCTAAGTCCCTGTACCATAAAGGTACATAAACATCTATATTTACTGTAGTGTAGATGACAATTGGAACAGACAAAGAAAATTGAGATACAGTTGAATTATATTCAGCAATGAAGAAGAAAAAAATCACACCATTGGAACAGGAGACCATATTAAGTGACCTAAGTCAGACTTTGGCTACTATGTGTTTTATTTCATATATGGAACCTACACTTATGTATGAGGTGTGTGCATGTGTGTGTGTGTGTGTGTGTGTGTGCACATATGTGCATATGGGTATGCATGTGTGACATTAAAGTAGAAGCAGGCTCTGTGGGACAGTATTTGCCTGGCGTGTATTAGGTCCAATCCCCAGCCTCATACACAGAAAAGTGCAAGGGGCTGTTGAGGATTTGGAAAGGCCAGGATAGGGTAATGGGGAGAATTATGGTCAGAACATATGATATACTTGAGTGAAATGTCAGTATGAAACCCATTGTCCTGAAAAATAAATATATTATCTTTTTTACAAAAAGAAAGTAACTAAATTTGGGAATGAAAATATTAACAGTGGAGACCATTTCCACATATTTATACAATTTTAAAATAGCATTATATTTAAATAATAATCCTAGTTTTAATAATCATGCATGTTTTAGCAACACTTTACAAAGGACTCCCCTGAATCTATAATGAGGATATTTTTATTAACAAATTGAAGACTTTGAGGCCAAAAGTTGTTAAGAAATGAGATTAAAGTCTCATCATATTTTATTAACACTGTCATTAACTTTATAAACAGTCTCTTGAAATTTTTAAAATGTGAGTTTCTTTCACCCCTTAAAAACCAAGCAGACATTCATCAGCCAACATTTGAACATCCTGTGATACATTTATTTTCTTCTGTCAAGCAAACCCGCCCTTAGTGTTGATACGTAGGCATAAATACCATTATTAATGGTATAAGAATATGAACTAAATTATTTGTAAATCAAAATAAAGTAAGTATTTAGGTGACATAAATAAAATATGTAAATAACTTTCTATGAGCTATTTTATATGGCAATCAGGATTTCACTATATTTTCACTTAGAATTATTTTTCCAAGTTTGTGTTAGTGTAGTATACTATACTACTCTGAGAGTAGTTTTTTATAGTCAATGTTTTTTATAGTCAATAGCCAGGATACATGTGAGCAGTCAGGTAGACCATCAGTCCCGTAGGTCCACATTCCAGTAAACCACCTGGTGCAAAGGACAACCCAGCCCATGCCTAAATCCAGCCCCACTGTATATCTTTATATAGAAGAATAAAGAACATTTATTCCATTTTTAAATGGTTGTGGAAAATTAAAAGAAGGCTCATTGTGATGTGCAAAAAACAAGTGTTATTCAAACTGCAGTGTACATTAAGTCTTACTGAGAAACAGCTCTGCCCATTTGCAGCTGTAACCATCATGAGAATATGGACCATGTAAAAGCTTCCTTAGCTAGTAGAAGTATTGTATAAATGAATTATAACAGTGAATTAGTCATAATGTCATCATCATATATGTTAGACAAAATTCAGAGCTACTTTATTTCACTGTAGAAATATTTTCCGAAGAAGTTTTTAGATAAAGAATAAAGAAATGTACACTTGCCTATACTGTGGTTAAATGGTTAATGTTAAAGGTAAACATTTGAAAATGTGGAGCTCAGCTGTCAAAAACACTTACTGCTGCTCTTCCAGAGGTCCCAAGTGTCATTCTTAGCACCTACATATCAGGTAACAACTGTCTTTAATTCTAGTTCAAGGAGATCGAATGCCCTCTTCTGGCTTCTAAAGACAGCACATATACAGCAATACACAGATGTACATGCAGGCAAAACACCCATATACATAGAATCAAATCAAATCAAATATGAAATAATAAAAAATAAAACATTTAAAAAGATAACTTTAATGTGAAGCTAAGCTGGATTCACCCAGTTTTCCATCCTTTCCAAATAGAAAACTTTCACATTTCCTATAACTCTGCATCTTTTCTTGTAGAAGTACAGATCTCATAATCACTATAATATTTAGAAGTCAAAATATTCCAAAGGTCCCTAGACAAAATGTGCAAAGAAAAAGAAAGACACGGAAATTGAAAACAATGCTTTTGAAGCCACCCCTCTCTGGTACGCCCTGTGAGCTGAAGACAGCCAGTAAACTGGATCTTAGTGACGCTAGTTTGCAACTGCTGAGCTGAAATAAAGTAACAACCTTGATATGTCCCTTTCTTACCTGTACAAACATTCTTCACAGTTCACTGTGGAGATGCTCTATCCACAGCACTCCTTTACAAAAGCCTTCAGACCAAAGCTTCCAGGCGGATCAAAATCTTATGGAGGTGACTGTATTTCATTAAATTCCATTTAACAACAGACATCCACAATATTTAACTTCTGTTGGAATCAATGGGAGACAAAAGGAATGATTTAAGGAAGTAGACACTGACACACTGAATATCAACTTAATTATTTATTTTGGAATAATGATTATTGAGAGCTTTTTTTGGTGTTTGCAATTCTACCCAAATATGTTTATTAGAAAGAGCATAGAGAGATAAGTCATGACTTATTTTTAAACTTTTTTTGCAATTACTATGCAGATTGTTTCAAAGATGTTCTTAAATTTTCAAAAATTCACATAAAAACACAGAAATAACTAGTAAGTACTTGCTGTTAAGCACTTAATTTTCATTACTCCATTTATGACTCAGTTTTATAATCTATCTGACATTATTATTATTCCCATTCTGTAAGTGAGAAGACACCCTCACCCTTAACAGGACTAAGAAATTAAATTAGCAGTTTTGAAGTTATACAAAAGTCTAGTAACTGAAACAGCAATCCCCTTTACTTTGCATATAACAACAAAAAATTGATTATATATATTTATTCACAATATTAAAACACTAGGGAAAATTAACCAGTGGTATTATAAATTAGTGTCATTCTTATCTTGGAGATAGTTAATGAGATTGCCCTTTAAGGACAGTTATTGAAATGTATCTCTAAGGATTTTTCTCTTGCTACATGTCTGTGTTATTCTTCACCAAGACAGCTATACATATACAATATAAAGATTAAATTGTTGGCTGTATCAAATGTTGCAGACATAAAATGAAAATCTTACTGATAGACCAATGCCTATTTATTTTTAAGTTACTGAGTAGGAGGGAAAGCAGTAGCCCTTATTGGTTTTACTCAGACCGTGGACCCCACAAATGACATCGTGTAGCCCAGTACATGACACACTTAGACTGACATTAGAAAAGGCTTAACGGTCACAGAAGGGTCCATGCAACTGCTCTGTTTGTGTGGAACTGGGGACTCTTGCAGGAGTGACACCATGGGTTTAATGTTGTTAGTACTGTGCACAAAACCCAGAGAAGTAAAAGAGAGTGGACGTGTACCACCAGGGTATGCACATCTGTCAGGCCAGAGTCTGTCTGGTGTATGAACTGATGTATATAAGGCTACGCTTGTGTCATAGTAACTCTATATAGCTGTATAGCACACAGCCTACAAGCATAAATACTGTCAAATGAGCCCATTGGCCCAGAACTGAAGAATCTGATTCTCTAGCATAAATATATAGTACAGTTTAAAGGCTATATGATTTCTTTATTAAAATATATATATTTATCCATCTCTTTTGTAAATCAGGTATTTTTCATAAGGAATCTTTAAGACTCTTCTTTTATATGAATGGCTGGGTGCTTTTATGTTAAATATCTTTGTGCCTTCAATGTATTTCACACACACACAAAAAAAAAAAAAAAAAAAAAAAACCCAGGCTTGTACATAGTCAACAAATCATAAATGATCTTCCCACTGCTGACGACACCTAAAATAGTCACTCCTTAAAAAACAAATTGAAATCCATAACCGGTAAACAAAGGTCACCAACAGTCGTGATGCCATTATCATGTCTCTTGAGTTGAGAAGTCATATGTGATGGCTAAAACCTGTGCAAAGTAAACACCCACCAACTTCTGTTTGTTCAACAAATCCCAGGTCAAGAAACATGCATTGGTTTCAAAGCTAGGTAGACTTTGGGTTTATTTATTGGGGGCGGGTACTAGATAATCCAATATTCATTTTGGATTTGGACAAAGTCTTTTACATTCTATCTTTGGATTCTTCTAAGTGAAAAATGAATACCTTAGGATTTATTGTGAAAATTTAGAAATATCCATGAAAAGTACTTAATACAGGCTAGCATTTAGTAAATACTAACTGCATTGCAGCTGGGGGGGTCTTTATTTTCAATTATATTTCTCTGCTCCTCACATGTTACTTGGTGATAGGTTCAGTTTATCAAATCTATATTATATTCAGTATGTGCACATAAAATCACTTGAACACTTTCTTGAATTAACTATATAATTCAACTAATCAACTAGGACACATTTCAGTTTTCCATGTAATGAACAAATCACTATTTCCCCAAATTATAAGTTCCAACAGGATGAGACCTGTGTGGCTGAGCTTGCCTTTATATATTTATTATTCAGAAAGTGTCTGTCGTGACTGATAAGGAATTTAGGAATGAATGGAGCATCACTTGTTCCAAAGGCTCTTATCATAGGAAAAATAATAGGAAAAGCAAAAATGTTGCACCAAATTAAAGAAGGAAAATATATGCATGGTTATAAAATATTGCAGAAAATGAGATAACTGGTGAATAGCCATTTCCATGACTAGACATAAGGGATACAAATTGACAACCCTATACTCCTGAGGCACTCATCCCTGTTCTCTTCAACTCGGGAACCCATTACTCGCCAAGCACCCCTCTACAGTACTCCTGTGCTCTAGAGCTCTAAATCACAAGGCACCCTCAATTGCTTAAAAATCTTGAAAGCTGTTTTCTTTTTATCGTATTTGTTTAGAAAGAAAGGAATCTAAAATATTTCTCTATGCATATCTCTGCTCATGTCAATTTGAGTCTTCATATTGAATTTTAACACAGACTTAAATAATGATGAATATGCTTTTCAAAATAAAGGCATCTCACAACCAAATAGTTATATGTGCTAGATGAAAAATATTTATTTATTTATGCATAACCAAGCAACCATATAAGCAAGTCATACAAAACCAGTAAAAATTAATGATAAATGCAAAACAGTAAAGAATAATCATATCTATGCTGTTATCAACCCTATTACAGAATATGTATTTAGATTCTCAAGACCTAAGTAACATTTGTTCTTCTTATAGTTTGAAACAAATAACTTACCTCCCATTAGGCATTATTCCCTATAGGAAATCACTTTTTCTCACTCAGTACATGAGTTTTGAATTAGATCAATGTACTTATATTTAGCATCTTTGTGCCAAGGTACTAGGAGAATATCCCTGGGGAAGCTTCACAGAGACTTTCAGACTTTAAGGGAAATAGTTCCACAATACGGCTACTTTCCTAGAGCTAAAAGACCTTATTCCTCTGTATGGCTAGAGTTGGTTGGAGAAAAGGTATAATATGTTGTCAAAATTAAAAGCATGCAGCATTGACTTTTCAGGATGGCACCCACTTTTCTTTTTAATTCAGGCCCACTTATGAGATTAAAAGAAGTTAGTTAATTGATATGTGGATGTTGCTCTAGAGACTTTGGTGTAATCAGAAATTCTAATCTTATGGGGCTGAGAGAAGCTTACACTTGCCGAAGAGGGAGGGCCACAAAGTGTCCAGTCCCCAAGAAAGAAACGAAGATTTATCACCTCAGTGGTCAGGCAGATGAAAGATGGATGGGACAGTTTTGTGTCATTCCAGTGATTTCAGTGAAGTAAATGACAGCCTCTGGATTGTGGGTCATGGAAGAGCTGGGATTCATCAAGTGAAATATGAACTATCATGGGATGGATTTTAAGAGTCCTAATCTTATTTCAGTCACAGCTGTAACATTGTGGATGAGTCCACAATGTATTTTAATGGAATTTTTCAAACGAACAGAATGCACTCAATGCCCCATACACTGACCAGACCCACATCTCAGGTTCAAGTCTGTGCAGTGTGTGCTGTGTCTGGAGTTGTACCTTGAAGTGTCCCTTGGACCATTAGATGCATTTGCTAAATGACATGCTAATAAAATCAGAGTGGCCATCTTCTGCCTCCTGAGCCTGGCCCTTGTGTCTGTGCTTAGTTATGAGCTGTGGCTGCAATCACTGAAGATCAACAAGCCCCAAAGGAAGACAAGAAGACACTAATAGCCTACTTGCTGCTACCTCCTCTAGTCCATAGTGTGTCATATGGATTAGAAACAGGGACTTTAAAGTCCTCCTTATTCTCAGATTCTATAAAACCACACAGGGTTCATGATTCTATTTCACACTCATCCTGCAGAATGACTTTAGAACTTTTCATTGAAAAAATACCAAATGACTAAATTAACAACAGTAACAAAATACTTCAAAAAGTTTGAAGATGTTAGCTTGTCATGTACATAAATTGACAAATATCCACATGTCTGGAGTAAAAATTGCCCCGTCTTTGCCTATGTTAAGAATGTTTTTGTATCTGCCCACTAGCAATTCTAAAGGTGACAGCAACACGATGTCTGTCCATAGAAGAGTGTATAAAAATGTCCCAGAGCTTTCAAGAGGCCTTGAGGAAGGCTGTATTTCTAACTCTGTTAGGCAGGGTTTTTGTTGTTGTTGTTGTTATTTAGTTGTTTAGTTGTTTTTTTTTTTTTTTAGCTCACTATCAACCTCAAAAAGTTACTTCCACCTGTTATTTAAAAACAGTGTACAAAATCTATTGAAATATGCCTTTACAGACATGGAAAGAACAGGCCTTGTTTGTGTTTCTTGATGTGGGATGTTCTCCATGCTGTAAATGTATTGCTATGATTGATTGATTAAATAAAATGCTGATTGGCCAGTAGCCAGGCAGGAAGTATAGGCAGGACTAGCAGAGAGGAGAATTAGGGGAACAGGAAGGTGGAGTTGGAGAGACAGTGTCAGCTACAGTGATGAGAAGCAATATGTTAAGATATTGGCAAGTCACAAGCCATATGGCAACTTATAGATTAATAGAAATGGGTTAATTTAAGATATAAGAACAGTTAGTAAGAAGCCTGAGCCATTAGGCCAAACAGTTTAAATAATATAAGCATCTCTGTGGGGGTGGGGGAGCTTGGCTGAACCGGGAGAGAAAGACTCCAGTTACAGTTTTTCTTTCTTTCTTTCTTCCTTTCTTTCTTCCTTTCTTTCTTTCTTTCTTTCTTTCTTTCTTTCCTTCCTTCCTTCCTTCCTTCTTTCTTCCTTCCTTCCTTCCTTCCTTCCTTCCTTCCTTCCTCTCTCTCTCTCTCTCTCTCTCTCTCTCTCTCTCTCTCTCCCTTCCTTCCTTCCTTCCTTCCTTCCTTCCTTCCTTCCTTTCTTTTTTTTTTTTCAAGACAAAGTTTCTCTGTGTAGCTTTGTGCCTTTCCTGGAACTCATTTTTTAGATCAGGCTGGCCTCAAACTCACAGAGATCTGCCTGCCTCTGCTTCCCGAGTGCTGGGATTAATGGCGTGCACCACCACCATCCGGCTTGTTTGTGTTTTTCATAGCAACTTTTTTTATCTTCAAAGCTACTAGAATGTTCAAATTTCCTCTTTGCTCTCATTCATTTTATTCTTTACAACACAAAGTCAATATTACACATAGACTACTAAAGTGGTATGTGTATACAATAGAAAACTGTTCAATGTTTAAAAAAAAATGAAAGGTTGACACTTTTATAACTGGATAAACTTTGAAGACATTACGCTAAGTAGAACAGACCAGTCACAAAAGGTTAGCTATTGTTTCTTCTCATATGTGGTACCTAGTGTAATACTGAGATATATAGAGACAAAAAATAGGATGGTTGGTTCCAGAATGGTGAACTAGAAGGACACTGGTGTTTGGTGAATAAAGCTTAAGGTGGTAAAGATGAAGAGGTTCTAGAGCTGCATGGCAGTAATGTAATACTCCATTGTGTAAATGTAGCACATTTTCTTTATCCATTCCTCAGTTGAGGTATGTCTATGTTGTTTCCAGGTTCTGGCTATTACAAAGAAAGTTGTTATGAACATAATTGAGCAAGTGTCCTTGTGTATGAGTAAACATTTTTTGGGTATATATCTTTGGTAGATTGATGCCAGTTTTCTGAGAAACCACCACACTGACTTCCAAAGTGGCTGTACAAATTTGCACTCCCACCAGCAATGGAAGAGTGTTCCTCTTTCTCCACATCCTCTCCAGCATAAGTTGTTACTTGTGTTTTTGATCTGACAGTGTAAGATGGAATTTCAGAGTGCTTTTGCTTTGTATTTCCCTGATGGCTAAGGATGTTGAACATCTCCTTAAGTGTTTCTCTGCCCTTTGAGATTCTTCTGTTGACAATTCTCTGTTTATATCTGCACCCCATTTTTAATTGGATTATTTGGTTTGTTGATATATAATTTCTTGAGTTCTTTGTATATTTTGGAAATCAGCCCTCTGCTGGGTGTCGAGTTGTTGAAGATCTTTTCCCATTCTGTAGGATGCATTTTATCCTATTGATGGTGTTCTTTGCCTTACAAAAACTTTTTAATTCCATGAGGTCCCATTTATTAATTGTTGACTTTAGTGCCTGTGCTATCAGTGTTCTAGTCAGGAAGTTGTCTCCTGTGCCAACATGTTTGAGATTATTTCCCACTTTCTCTTCTATCGGTATCTGGATTTATGTTGATGTCTTTGATCCACTTGGACTTGAGTTTTGTGCAGTGTGGTGAATATAGATCCATTTTCATTCTTCGACATGCTGACAATCCACGCAGACCAGCACCATTTGTTGAAGATGCTTTCTTTGGTCCATTGTATACTTCTGGCTGGTATGTTGGCAATCAGGTATCCAGAGATGTGTGGGTTTACATATGGATCTTCCTTTAGATTCCATTGATTGATTGACATGTCTTTTTATGGCATTATCATGCAGTTTTTATTACTATAGCTTGTGGTGGTATATTGTGTTCCCCAATGTATTATGTACCCTAATAAAACTTATCTGGGGTCAGAGAACAGAACAGCTACTAGATGAGACATAGAGGCCAGATAGTGGTGGCACACACTCTTAATCCTAGCATTCTAGAGGCAATAATTGCCTCTGAGTTCAAGGCCACACTGGAAACAGAACCAGACATGATGGCATGTGCCTATAATCTCAGAACTTGAGATCTCATGTCTTGCTTAAGAAAGGCACACACTTTTAATCCCAGTAACTGATGGCAGGAAGCAGAAAGGTATATAAGCCCTGAGGACCAGGAACTGGAGGCTTTTAATCTTCTAGCTTTTTGAAAATTTCAGCTGCGATCCATTTAGGTGAGGACTCAGAGGCTTACAGTCTGAGGATTTGTAGAAACACAATAGGCTGTGGAATTGGCAAGGTGAAGTTAGCTGTGGCTTATTCTGCTTCTCTGATCTTTCAGGATTCACCATAATACCTGACTCCAGGTTTCTTTTTATTAATAATACCATTTAGCAATTGGTCTTTTTTTTCTCCTTTTTTTATTATATTTGTGTTTTAATTTTACACATGGATTCCCCTGTACTACCCACTCCCACCCCTGCCCCCAAATTACCCCCAGCCCCACCCCTTCATTCCCATCTCCTCCAGGGCCAAGATGCCCCTGGGGATTCAATTCAACCTGGTGGATTCAGTACAGGCATGTCCAGTCCCCTCCTTCCAGGCTGAGCAAAGTGTCCCTGTGTAAGCCCAAGGTTCCAAACACCCAGCTCATGCACTAAGGATAGGTCCAGGTCCCACTGCCTGGGTGTCTCCCAAACAGGTAAACCTATTCAATTGTCTCACTTATCCAGAGGGCCTGATCCATTCAAGGGCTCCACAGCTTTTGGTACATAATTCATGTGTTTCCATTAGTTTGGCTATTTGTCCCTGTGCTTTTCCAGTCTTGGTCTCAACAATTCACATTCTTACAGTCCCTCCTCTTTCTCGACAATTGGACTCCTGGAGCTCCACCTGGGGCTGAGGTGGCTGAGGATCTCTGCATCCACTTCCATTAGTTATTGGATGAGAGTTCCAGCACACCAGTTAGGGTGTTTGGCCATCTGATCGCCAGACTAGGTCAGATCAGGCTTTCTCTCAACCACTGCCAGTAGTCTACAGTGGATGTATCATTGTGGAATTCTGGGGACCTGCACTTTGCTTCTTCCTGTTCTCATGTGGTCTTCATTTATCATGGTCTATTATTCCTTGTTCTCACTTTCTGTTCTTGATCCAGCTGCGATCTCCTGCTCCCCTGAGCTTTTTTTCCCTCGAACCTTGCCCTTCATTACTCCCACTGCTGTCCATGTTGTTCTTGTAGATCTCATCCATTTTTCTGTCATTGGGCTATCCCTGTGTCTTCCCTAGGGTCCTGTTTTCTAGGTAGCCTTCCTGGAGTTGTGTAGCAGTCTAGTCATCTTTGTTTTACATCTAGTATCCTACTATGAGTGAGTACATACCATGTTTGTCTTTCTGAGTCTGGGTTACCTCACTCAGGATGAATTTTTCTAGATCCATCCATTTGCCTGCAAACCTCATGATGTCTTTGTTTTTCTCTGCTGAGTAGTACTCCATTGTGTGTATATATACCATATTTTCTTTATCCATTCTTCAGTTGAAGGGCATCTAGGTTGTTTCCAGGTTCTGGCTATTACAAACAAAGCTGATATGAACATAGCTGAGCAAATGCCCTTGTGGTATGAGTGAGCATTCCTTGGGTATATGCCCAAGAGTGCTACAGCTGGGTCTTGGGGGAGATCGATTCCCAGTTTTCTATGGAAGCACTGTATAGATTTCCAAAGTGGCTGTATAAGCTTGCATTCCCACCAGCAGTGGAGGAGAGTTACCTTTGCTCCCCTTGTGTTTTTGATCTTAGCCATTCTAACAGGTGTAAGGTGGTATCTCAGAGTCATTTTGATTTGCATTTCCCAGCTAATTAGGGATGTTGAGCAATTCTTTAAATGTCTTTCAGACATTTGAACTTCCTCTGTAAAGAATTCCCTGTTTAGTTCTATAGCCCATTTCTTAATTGGACTGTTAGGCATTTTGATGTCTAATGTCTTGACTTCTTTATATATTCTGGATATCAGCCCTCTGTCAGATGTGGGGTTGGTGAAGACCTTTTCCCATTCTGTAGGCTGTCACTTTGTCTTTTTGACCATGTCCTTTACTCTACAAAAGCTTCTCAGTTTCAACAGGTCCCATTGATTGATTGATTCTCTGTGTGTCTGTGCTACTGATGTTATATTTAGAAAGTACTGTCCAGTGCCAATGCATTCAAGACTACTTCCAACTTTCTCTTCTATCAGGTTCAGAGTAACTGGATTTATGTTGAGGTCTTTGATCCACTTGGACCTAAGTTTTGTGCACGGTGATAGATATGGATCTATTTGCAGCCTTCTACACATTGACATCCAGTTATGCCAGCACCATTTGTTGAAGATGCTTTCTATTTTCCATTGTACATTTTTGGACACTATATGTTCATAGGTGTGGTGATAGCAGACAGCCTTGCTTTGTTCCTGATCTAGTAGAATCACTTTGAGTTTCTCACCATTTAATTTGATGTTGGCTGGGAGCTTGCTGTAAATTGCCTTTATTGTGTTTAGGTATGTTCCCTGTATTCCTGATCTCTCCAAGACCTTTATCATGAAGGGGTATTGGATTTGTCAAATGCCTTTTCTGCATCAAGTGAGATGATCATGTGGGGTTTTTTTATTTTTTATTTTTATTTTTTAGGTGAGGATGGAACCTAGGGCCTTGTGCTTGCTAGTGAAGCGCTTTACCACTGAGCTAAATCCCCAATCTGATCATGTAGTTTTTTCTTTGAGTTTATATGATGTATTACATTGACAGACTTTCGTATGTTGAACCACCCTTACATCACTGAGATGAGGCCTACTTGATCATGGTGGATAATTGTTTTGATGTGTTCTTGGAGACTGTTTGCCAGTATTTTATTGAGTATATTTGCATCAATGTTCATGAGGGAGATTGGTCTGTAGTCCTCTTTCTTTTTTGCATCTTTGTTTCGTTTAGGAATTAGGGTAATTGTAGCCTTATAGAAGGAGTTTGGTAATGTTCCTTCTGCTTCTATTGTGTGGAACAATTTAAAGAGTATTGGTATTAACTCTTCTTTGAAGAACTGGTAGAATTCTGCACTGAAACCATCTGGTCCTGGGATTTTTGTTTGTTTGTTTGTTTGGGAGACTTTTAATGACTGATTCTATTTCCTTAGGGGTTATTGGACTATTTAAATGGTTACCTGGTCTTCATTTAACTTAGGTATATGGTACCTATCCAGAACGTTATCCATTTCTTTTAGATTTTCCAGTTTTGTGGAGTAGAGGTTTTTGAAGTATGACCTGATGATTCTCTGGATTTCCTCATTGTCTGTTGTTATGTCCCCCTTTTCATTTCTGATTTTGTTAATTTGGATGCTCTCTCTCTGTCTTTTGGTTAGTTTGGATAAGGGCTTGTCTGTTTTGTTGATTTTCTCAAAGAACCAACTCTTTGTTTCATTAATTTCTTGTATTGCTCTCTTTATTTCTATTTTATTGATTTCAGCTCTCAATTTGATAATTTCCTGGCGTCTGTTCCTCCTGGGAGACTTTGCTTCTTCTTGTTCTAGAGTTTTCAGGTGTGCTGTTAAGTCACTAGTGTGAGATTTCTCCAGCTTCTATATGTGGGCATTTAGTGCTATGAATTTCCCTCTTAGCACTGCTTTCATAGTATCCCACAAGTTTGGGTATGTGGTGGATTCATTTTCATTGATCTCTAGGAAGTCTTTAATTTCTTTCTTTATTTCTTCCTTAACCCATTGGTGATTCAGTTGAGCATTATTCAGTTTCCATGAGACTATAGATTTTCTGTAGTTTTTGTTGTTGTTGACATCTAACTTTAAACCATGGTGGTCTGATAGAACACAGGAGGTTATTCCAATTGTTTTGTATCTGTTGAGGTTTGCTTTGTGGCCTAGTATGTGGTCAATTTTTGAGAAGGTTCCAAGGGATACTGAGAAGAAGGTATATTCTTTTTTGATTGGGTGGAATGTTCTGTAGATATCATTTAAGTCCATTTGTGCCATAACATCAGTTAAGTCCATTATTTCTCTGTTAAGTTTCAATTTGGCAGATCTGTCCAAAGGTGAAAGTTGGGTGTTGAAGTCTCCCACTATTAATTTGTGGGGTTTTATATGTGATTTAAGCTTTAGTAATATTTTTTACATATGTGAGTGCCCTTGTGTTTGGGGCATAAATGTTCAGAATTGAAAGTTCATCTTGGTGGATCTTTCCTGTGATGAGCATGTAATGTCCTTCATCTTCTCTTTTGATTGATTTTAGTTTGAAGTCTATTTTGCTGGATATTAGAATAGATACACCAGCTTGCTTAAGACCATTTGATTGGAAAGTCTTTTCCCAGCCTTTTGTTATTAGGAGGTGTCTGTATTTGAATTTGAGGTGTGATTCTTGTATGCAGCAGAAAGATGGGTCCTGTTTTTGTATCCATTCTGTTAGTCTGTGTCTTTTTATAGGTGAATTAAGTCCATTGATATTAAGGTATATTAATGACTAGTGATTTTTCGTTCCTGTTATTATTTTTATTTTTTGGTGGTAGTGTGTGTGTACTTCTCTTCTTTGGGGTTTACTGCTCTGGTGTTATATATGGCCTGTGTTTTCGAGGGTGTATCTGACTTCCTTAGGTTGGAATTTTCCTTCTAGTGCTTTCTGTAGGGCTGGGTTTGTGGATAAGTATTGTTTAAATCTGGTTTTGTCTTGGAAGGTCTTGTTCACTCCATCTATGATGATTGGAAGTTTTGCTGGGTATATTAGTCTAGGCTCGCATCCATGGTCTCTTAGTGTCTGCATTATATCTGTCCAGGTCCTCCTTCTGGCTTTCAAAGCCTCCATTGAGAAATCAGGTATTATTCTGATGTGTTTGCCTTTATAAGCTACTTGGCCTTTTTCCTTTGCTGCCCTTAATATTCTTTCTTTATTCTGTACGTTTAGTTGTTTAATTATTATGTGGCGAGGGGACTTTTTGGGGGGGGTCTAGTCTGTTTGGTGTTCTATAGACTTCTTGTATCTTCATAGGCATTTCGTTCTTTAAGGTGGGAAAGTTTTCTTCTATGGTCTTGTTAAATATATTTTCTGTGCCTTTGAGTTGGTATTTTTCTCCTTCCTCTATGCCTATTATTCATAGGTTTGGTCTTTCATGGTGTCCCAATTTTCTTGGACATTTTGTGTCATGACTTTGTTGGCTCTAGTGTTTTCTTTGACTGATGAATCTATTTCTTCTACCGTATCTTCAACACCAGAGATCTTCTCTTCCATCTCTTGCATACTGTTGGTTATACTTGCATCTGAAGTTCCTGTTTGTTTACTCAGATTTTCTATTTCTAGCATTCCTTTGGCTAGTGTCTTCTTCATTTTTTCTATTTCCCTCTTCAGACACTTAGACTGTTTCCCTCATCTGTTTCATTGCTTTTTCCTGATTTTCTTTCAGGGACTTATTTTTTCTTCTGCTTTATTTGTCCTTTCCTCTAGTTTTTTATGGTGTTCTTCCCATTTTTTTGTTTGTCTGTTCCTCCACTTTATTTTTGATTTCTTCTATATAAGGCTCTAGCCTCTTCATGATGTTACTTATAAGGTTGTTTTCTTCTGTTTCTTCCATTCTGTGATGTTCAGGTCTAGCTGTTCGAGAAGGGCTAGGTTCTGGTGATGCTGTATTGCTCTTTATTTTGTTGTTTGTACTTCTGCTTTGATGTCTGCCCATCTCCTTGTGGATTCGTTCTTGGTCTTATCAGTGCACTTGGTCCAGACAGAGCTGACAGATTTAGGGAACCTCTCTCTGTTCCAGATGGAGGCTCTGGGCCGGATGGGAGCTCTAGTCCAGATGAGAATGCTGGCTGGATGGGAGCTGCGGGCTGGACTCTGAGTCTCAGGAAGTCCCTGGGGTTTCCTTATCTTGTCCAGATCAGAGCTCCTCTTGTCCAAATGGGAGTTCTGGGGCAGAATGGAAGCTCTGGTCCAGATGGGAGTTCCAGGGAAGGATGGAAGCTGGAGCCTGGTTTCTAAGTCTCCAGAAGTGGCTGGGGGCTCCAGCAGATGGGTTTTGGGACAGGAAGTGGAGGTTGTAGGGTCCTTGGAGGTTCTTGGAGAGGGGGAACCTTCCTGGTGGGGATGGGAGGTCCTGCTCTATGTCCAGAACCTGGGGCCAAGTTGGGCAGGTCTTCCCCAGAATGGCTGGTGCCCAGGGCTGGGACATAGGTGTGGGCCTCTCTGGGTGTGACCCCAGGCACTCACCTATGGTCCAGATGGAAGTTCCAGGGCGGATGGGAGCTGGGGGCTGGTCTCTGAGTCTCAGGAAGTGGCTGGGGTCTCAGCAGATGGGTGTGGGGACAGGATGTGGAGATTGCAGGGTCTGCCTGCAGTCTTGGAAAAGGGGAGCTTTCCCACAGGGCCTGCTGAATGGCTGGAAACTGGGGCTAAGTTGGGCAGGTCTTCAGGTGATGGCTGCTGTCCAGGGGTGGGACCTAGAGGTGGGAGCCTCTCTGACTATAACCCCAGGCACTCACCTGTGGTCCTGATGGGAGTTCTGAGGCAGGATGGAAGCTGGAGGCTGGTTTGTAAGTCTCTGGAAGTGGCTGGGGTCTCTGGCAGATGGGTGTGTGGGCAGGGCGTGGAGGTTGTAGGGTTCACCAGAGGTTCTTGGAGAGGGGGAACCATCCCTGTGGAGATGGAGGGTCCTGCCCTATGTCCAGAACCTGGGGCCAAGTTGGGCAGGTCTTCCCCGGAGTGGCTGGTGCCCAGGGCTGGGACAAGCAATTTGTCTTATAATAGCTCTCTAGTATAACTTGAAATTAGAAATGGTGAGACTTCTAGAAATTCTTTTAATTTTTAGGATTGCTTTAGCTAGCCTGGATATTTTATTTTTCCATATGAAACTGAGAATTGTCCTTTCAAGGTCTATGAAGAATTGTTTTGGAATTTTGATGGGAACTGCACTGAATGTGTAGATTGCTTTTGATAAGATTGCCATTTTTACTATGTTAATCTTACCTATCCATGAGCATGGGAGATCTTTCCATCTTCTGATATTTTCTTCAATTTCTTTTCTTCAAAGATTTGAAGTTCTTGTCATACAGGTCTTCCACTTCCTTGGCTAGAGAGGAGAAAAGAGTATAGGAGATAGAGGGGTCAAGGACACCATGCAAAGGCTCACACACTCTAGTAGCAGACTCATAGAAGCTCACAGAGAAGGAACCACCAACCAGGAAGCCTGCATGAGACTGCCCTAGGCACTCAGCATATATGCTACAGTTGTGTAATTTGGTCCTCTTATCAGACTACTAACAGCAGAAACAGGTCTGTTCCTGACTCTTTTACTGGCTTTTGGGACCCTACTTCTTTTATTGAGTCACCTTGCCCAGTGTTAATGCATGGGGAGGTACTTAATCTTACTGCAACTTGATTTGCCGTGTTTTATTGATACTCACAGGAGACCTGTTCTTTCCTGGATGGAGACAGAAGAGACAGTATGGGGGAGGTATGGAGGAGAGGGGCTGGGAGCAAAGGATGGGGGGGTTGCAGCCACAATATAAAAAATTTGCTTAAAGCAAGAGCTCTCTCCAAATAGCTTAAAGTTGGCAGTGTACCTCTTGACACTGACACGTGGACATTGTCATCTATAAACATGTTTAGCCACATTCATAGCTATCCTGGGACACATGGTGTCCATGGGGCCTCAATTTAGATACCCTGTCTTAAAGTGTGTGTGTGTGTGTGTGTGTGTGTGTGTGTGTGTGTGTGTGTGTGTGTGTGTTTTGGGGGAAGCACAGAGTAACTCTTCATTGACTAGCACATCCAGGCTATTAATCTCTGTTAATTAGTTTTTGAAACTTTATTGTGCAGGAATCAAGTATATTCGGGTGACTTCATAGTTGCTATCCCCCAATTGCTCCCAGGTTCCTATTTATCTAATGGCTTTTGGTGGCTGCCAACTCCACTGGAGTTGTTGCCCAAATGCAGATTGGGTTCTTCTGGCTAATTTCTGTGGTATCCTAATGATGGTCCTAGGAGGAAAGATTTACTTCCTCCTAAACTCACGGTGCCATGGTCAGACCTTTGAGAGTGATGGTTTGCTGTGAGGCTCAGCAGCTTGTCCTGCCCATCCTGTCCTTGGGTGACCAAGATTCTGCTCAGTGATTCCTAGACTGCAGCACTTCATGTAGAATATCTTAAATAGTTGTGTTTTTCCAGAGAATGACACAATATTGTCAATAACAGATGGGAACAGTTATAAACTTGACATTTTCTTACAACCATTATTTTATGAAAAAAGAGGGACATTTAAACTATGAAGGTAAGCTGGTTAAGGATAAAAAAGAAAAACTCAGAATACAAAGTTCTTTTTAGAAACATTAAAAATGGCATATTGAAACCTATTACTTCATACAATTAGCAAAGGCTGATGAAAGGGTCAGCAAAACAAAAGAAGGGTGAGAGTCAGAAGAGGAGCAGGTGAGGAGGAAGAGGAGTTAGCCAGGAAACCAAGTCTTCCCATAACAACATACAAAAGGGAACGCTCATGTCCTGCGTCTTGCTGGAACTGCTCCTATGTGACTTGACTCAAGTATTCTTTATGGGTCTGACAACCAGACTAGAGAGTTAATTGCCACATCAAGAATCTCTGAGGACTGCATAACCCAATGTCTTCAGCAAAAGAGCAGAGGCAACCTCCTTAGCTTTTGTTCTTGTTTTTTAAAATTAGCTAATAGACTCTTACCTTAGAGTAGATTCTATCTTCTGGGTTATAAAATATGTTTGTCTTGCAGCTTCTGCTCCTTAGAGAGCCATTGTGGTTTCCTCCTAGATGGCTGCACGTGTTACACTAATCATCCTCCCAGGGCACATGAAATTAGGGCAAATTAGTTGGTACCTTTATTTTTTGTCTCTTCCCCTAGAGTCATTTTACTTCGAAGATTATTGTGTTTCTCTAGCTTTAATATTTAAATAATAAATATAAAGTTCCTAGGTGAATTCATTAAGAAATGTCTATAAAGTATTTTAAAATCTATATATACCTTACAAGTATGTTATATAGACTGAGAAAGTTGTATTCATGTACTTAAAAATGTGTGTGTGTGGGTGCATGCATGTGTAACAATTATTTAAAAAGAAACCATGAATTCGAAAGAAAGCAGTGGGGTATGTGGGAGGGTTTAGGGGGAGGGAAAAGAAGGGGGGAAATAATGTAAATATAATCTTAAAAAATTTAAACTTTTTTTTTTAAATTGATCTCTCTCTCCCAAAATCTATGATAGATACAGCATACACATTATGAAATAAGTGTCTTCATTCATTAAGGTTAACTTAAGCAGGTCCAGTAATCAATAAAGTGGTAGAAAGATATATAAAAAAGATCAAACCTAAATCCAGATCAAAGTCTATCAAACGATTTTGCCAAACTTGTGTCTCTAGTTATCAATAATGTACTGAACATTTTCAACAGTTCATTATAGATTTCCATAAACCCCTCTCATCCCACCAACATATTCTCTAGTCAAAGTGGTCTTTTTTTACTCTGTAAGTGCACCTGTTCTTATATGCTGGCTCACACTCCTCACTCTACTCCTTACCCTTCCTAGGCTTGCTAGCTGATGTGCATATTTGGTTCAAGTCAATGCCTTTTCTTTATGAAGCTTTTTTCAGAATATCTTTATATTATACTAGCAGATGTCATTTTTACACTCTTAAAATACTTCTAGCATAATAGTATCTGCCCTGAGCTTCTTTCTATTCTTGTTTGAATTTTTTGTCTACCACTAGTACAAGACTCAAATTTGTAATATCTGTGTCTTTGTCATATCCCTGGAATTTTGTTCAGTGTATGACATAAAGTGGGTTCCAAATAAGCCTCTGTTAAATGAACAACTAAGGAATAGAATTGCTAACAGACTGGCAGTGAAAGAAAGATCTGTGTGTTACATAGCACATATATACAGACACTTTAATATCGTCTTGAGTTTTAGGATATCTCTTTATCACAAGAAATCAAACATTTCTTCTTAAGCAGCAATTTATGCAGTATTTTGCTTCAACATTTCTATGGAGACTCACAGAGGTTTCCTAGTAAAATCTGAGCTTGCTTTACTCAGCAGGGTTGCATAGCGGAATGATTGGACCATGAGTGTGGTTACCAGGTGATTTGAAAGGGTCTACACTTGGCTGTACAGTGTGCTTTGATCTAGCAAAGGGGAGGTATTTTACCCTGCCCCTTGGCACTGTTAAAAAAAGCCCTTTCGAAGGGACAGAAGAAGCTGGTGGATTTTGTTCCTGGTCCTGTGTTTCTGTCTGTCTCCTCTCCACTATCTTTCTATCTAAAAGTTTCATATCCCTCTCTTTTCCTCATAGGAACCCTTTAAAAGGTGGGAGAAGGCATTTTTAATAATAATATTTTTATTTCCTCTGAAAATTTCACACATGTACAAAATAAATTTTGATAATATGCATCCTCCACTCTGCTTTTCAACCCCACCTAAAACATTCCCTATGTCTCCTTTCCAACTTAGTGTTTGTTTATTGATTGATTGATTGATTGATTGATTGATTTGCCTATTCAATTTTAACCCACTGGTTGAATTAGTGTTGACTAAATGCATGTGGGTTCAAGGCTGTTCACTGGAATATGGGAAACCTCCCAGTAGCCAATCCCCCAAAAAGATTGTGATTTTCCCCACTCAGTCACCAATTGTCAGTACCTCCAAGGATGGAGAAGAACACTGTGAAATGTTGTCTTCTGACACGCCCTGGCTGTTGTGCACATGAACCCACAGCAGCTGTAATTACCTGCAAGGCATTTCTTTCTTTAATTGTATTTTTGATATTTTGAGATTATGGATAGCAACAAATAAGAGCAAATATGTTTCTTATTGAAATGATTGGAATAATAACAATCAGACATTGAATCAAAATGTTTAATGTCTAATTCTTTGAATTGAAGAAGTCTTTCAGACCCTAAACTGAGTTCTGAGGACTCACCCCAAAACAACTTAGCCAGCTTGGTAGCAACATAAAAACTGTTGGTTATAAAACCAGGTTTCCCCTCTTCTAGCCACATGTCCATCACTGTAACAGTGGCAATTTTTTTACCTTCACTTCCTTCTTTTCCTTTTGTTTACCTTAGTTGGCCAATAAGATGGCTGATATTTGCACACTTTCTGTTCAAAAAGCTGTAATTTGTGACTTGCATAGAATATGGTAAAGATGCATAGGTGTGGTTAAGATTCAAGGATATGAACTTAAGGTGTGGGCATTTACTGGATGAGAGATAACACAGGAAGGGTCTAAAGGGCAATGCAGGAAAGGATGGTCTGTAACTGTAAGTCACTATTTAAGCATGATACTTGATTCTTAGTGATATTCCAAAAGACAGTGATTTGCTGTGGAGAACCTCTTGTGCCAGTACAGGTAGTGTCTTCCAATCAAGAGACAGTTATTGACAAAGACTAGGAACAGTCATGTAAATAAAAGGAGGTACGTCAAATGGCCAAGAGGTCAGGATGCTGGGTGATTCTCAAGGTAAATGCTGAATTTTCTTAGGGACTAAGGCAGACGAAATTGGAGAGTAATCTGAAATTTATGACTTCAGAGGGAGATAGGGGGTAGATTGTTCAGAAGTGGGTGGCTTAATTTTAGGGAAAAGTGATGCTTTTAAGAGTATTTGTATCATATATATATATATATATATGAAAAATAATTTAGAGAACCAAGTGTATGAAAATAGTGCACAGAAAGTATTTTGGAGTTTATCAGGTCCGTGTAGTAACTCTATGAATGTCTACTCCTGAAAAGTAGGAAATATATATTTCAATTTGATTAAGGGCTCAGAACACATGCTTAAACTTGTGCAACATTTGACTTTTTTATTATGAACCCCTTTTGACAAAATTCCAAGTATTTTTCTCAAATTTTATTGAGTGATCTTCTGTTCTCAGCTTATTTAATGCTCTAATCTCTCTAGTTTTTCTTACCTGAAGTTATTCTTAGAGAGCAAAGAATGTCATTTTTAAAAACAATGTTCCCACCTTTGTCCCATTTGACTTTAAATACCTACATTAAAGCTTCTGTAAGTGCCAACTTTGGACCTGTGTGCTGAACTAATTCCTTCTTCTCATTCAAAGCTATTCCTAAAGTACACCTTTCCTAATTCCAAAGTTGCCCCATTGAATGGACTTATAACATCTACTTCTCAAAGTTGTTAGTACTGGAGCTACATGTTTAATGGAGTGACTTTTGGCCATCTTTTTATTGTAATAACCATCTTCCCAAGACTATATACAGTAGTTTTACTATCACTATGAAAAATTGATAACCACAGAATCAGTGGACAGATATAAGAATGAATGTATAATACTACATGAAAAATGCCTTTGCTTAATAGATACAACATTAATTTAAGATAGATTATGGAGTAATTTTAGTATACATTATCTATTTTCTAAAAGTATCAATATTTAAACATCAAACAATTGATAAACTATTGAAAATTATGACATTCAATGTATTATCATCTTTTATGTGAAAGTATTAGTCCTATTCTAATTTTACTCCTTTATATAATAACAGTATATATTTTTCTATTATCTGAACTTGCTATTTCAAAGCTAAAATAAATTTTATCAACTTCCTTGATTTATATATTAGAATGTCTTCACTTTATTTGATTCAGTACTATTATTTATCAGAAAATGCAAAATGCCTTCCAAATATCTGACTTGCCATTGTTATTACTTTAAAACTTTACAATCTCCAAAGTTTTCTCTTTCCCTTAGCTGGTTTGATGTTCAAGAACTATCTATAATGTGGCAGGATAAATTCTGTTCTCATTTTATGAATGATACTATGTATATGCTTCTACAGCAATGCTCAATGACTTCTTCCTTTTTTGTGACTGTATTCTTCAGATTTTTATCACTGAAGAACACAACTTTTAAAGTAATGAGCTTACCAGAAATGTAGGTCAAAACTTTCATCTGTAGTTCACTTTCCCTTACTTAGAAAGTTGACATTCCTATGATTATTAACTTTTCATTCATTCAATAAATATTTACTGAGTACTTAGAACATGCCTGTGGAAAGAACAAGGTCAGTTCAGATGAGGAAGTCTGAGAAAGGCTGACTGGAGCTGAGGAGTAAATCCCAAGAGTGTCACAAGACCAAGCAGGAGAGATAAAATAGAATTCTTCCTCACAATTAAGAGTTTTGACTGCCATAGTATATGTTACGCTGTTATAAACTCAGTCTCCATAATTTGTAAATAATCATTTTTATCTCACAGTTTCTGTGATAATAGAACACAGGAGCCAAAATTGACACTGCAAACAGATGAAGCAAATTCTGTGCACAGTGTGGCTCATCAGGAAGAAAGATCAAGTTGGAGGAGTCATTTCTGTCCAACTGAATCATGGTAGAGTTAAAAGCTCCTAGAAGCAACAATGCAGAAGCCTGTACCAGAGGGGAGAAGGAACCCAACAAACACAACTGCAGCAATTAGGATTTCACTGGAGGCCTAGGTGGAGGGGAAACTTGAAGATAACAAGGAAATCCCCCAAAGAACGGGTGTTGTAGTTACATTGTATACTACTTTGTCCATATTTTTTAATACAGGGTAAATAAAAGCTAAAAGGTGCACACTGGTTTGTGCTCTAAAACAATTTTTGAAAATTTTACTTGAAAACAAATTTGGAGATTTTTTTCAAAGATATAACAAAATAAACATCTAGACACATAATTTCAATATTGATTGTATTTATTGTGTGAATCATGTGTGTGCCTCTCTCCGTGTGTGTGTGTGTGTGTGTGTGTGTGTGTGTGTGTGTGTGTGTGTATTACATACTAGCTAAGAGACTATCTACTTGGCTTATAGACTATGAAAAGACATGGAGTTCTGGGTCTATTATCAATGTAAGATTCTAAGAAAATTTCTGGACTGGAAAGTAACAACATGCATAAGTGGTGTAATTCTGATGAATCAAGTACAACAAATATTGTTCTGAATGTATTTGTCATTTTGCTATTCTTGTTAAGATTAGTATAGTACAGTAATGCTTTATCATAAATGAGTAAGTCACAAAAATCAACAGGAACTGTGATAATTAATTTTCTGAGAAAATAAAATATATGGGATGTTCTTAACACAAACATTCATTCTTTGATAATCAATTTTAGTTAAACTGCTTCCATCTGGATAAATCAATCCTATATGCACTATTGAAGTGCTATAGCGCACTTTGATAAATGACATCAACATAATCATTTTTAAGGAAGACTACCTCCACAAATCTTACAAAACAATATATAATTTTTTTTTGTTTAAAGTTAACTAAAGTAATTCTACAATTACTGAATCCTGGATTTATCAAAAATAAATATTTGTATTTGTTTTTAAAATAGTTCCTACTGGATACTGCATAGAAGACAATAATTTTTCTCAGAAAATGGTATTAAAGTGGTCATATTGATCTCTCTTAATTATCTGTATCATTTAATAACCTATTTTTAGAAATGCCACCACTCTAGCTGGTTCATACCCCTTCTTTCTCAGAAAACTAAGTTATTTATAATGACAGTAGTCTAAGCCTACACTCATGGTGCTGAGTCTTCTGGACATACCTAGGGCTGGGTTTCTGCAGCATTGCACAAATCTTCAGCAGTGCTATGACCCTCTGGGAAGAGTATAGCAGTTAGTATTTTAATTCTTCTTAGGATCATTTCACTCTAGAATGTGTTTACACATATGATAAAGATAAGATGGTAGGTCAGGAACCATAAACTTTTAATAAACTCATACTTCTTGACTCCTTACTTTTCCACTTCTTAATTCAAGAAAGCTAAGTGATCCCAGCCACTTTGTGTGTAGCAATAATGACTTAAATTAGAAAGCAAGAGAGGGCAAGTTTAACACAATTTTCTAATTGACTTTTATGTTGTAATGAACAAGGCAACTCATGAATCCTAGTGTGGTAGCCATGCAGACAATTCTTATCTTAGCTAATGGGTAGATCATTAGCTTAGCTGGCTTGGTAGATTAGAGAACATAGTTCTGGTGTGAATCCTGTCCTAATCTCCTCCTTATCTCCATCCTAAAGGCACATTTTACATTGAATAATAGGAAGTTTATCATCATGGGGATTTTAAACTATAAATCAACTAAGAAGTTAGGTATGACAGAGCTCAATCTTAATGGTATTATAAAAAGCAACTGCAGCTAAACATACTTTTAATGATAGAATGCTACCTCCGCTTAGGCTATTTTAGGTAGATCAATTATCAATTGCTTTTGTTTGTATAGTTGTATATGTATGACTGTAAGTTTACCTTTAGAGAAAAGGAGTAGGTAAACAAAAATAAGATAATCCTACTAGGGAAATGGACATTACATGGTTTCTACAGGAGACAATCTTGGCATAATATCTGCATTGTACAAAAGACTGAGCACTGAGAAGAATAAGTGAATGACTTAATCTACTCTCATAAAAATTATAGGGAAAACAAATAACTGCCTATGATGCTTAAAGTTATTTTATTTACTTCTTTATTAAAATTTATAAAAATGAATTTTCAAATAAGAAAGTCATGCATCAAAATTAACCAGACCCAAAGTCTATGCACCTCAAGGACCATTTATGCAATCAAAGTAGCCATTCTGAAGCTGTAAAGACGTTGGACTTTATATTTCATTATCAACTATATTTTTATGTATTTATCCAATGATAAAAACATAGCAAGCCATGACAGTGTTACAGTTAGAAAAACAAATTAGCAGAGTAATAGTATTAGATTGACCCATATGTCTTACGAACTATCTACCCACCAACTTTTGGTCCTGATAATAGGGCCAGGTATAGGTTTTAATTTGTAGAGTGGACCTATGTGATAAATCAAATGTGTGGTGTCTTCAGCAACAGGGCTGAAGTGACTCTGACTTATGGTTTGATTCTGTCTTGACTCAAGGTCAGAGTGTTCAAGCTTGTCTTTGCTCCTTAAGGCTGGATAACAGGGTGTTTGGCCAAAGGTGTGGTTACCAGTTATCTTGAGAATTAAAGAGGTATTTATGTTTGTTTGTTCCTTGAACTATAGTGTCCTTGAGAGTTCAAGTCTGAGATCTTTGATTAAGCAAAAAGACAAACAAATCCTTAGCAAGCATGAATCCAGCAACAGTATTTGAATTTGTAATATGCTATTATCTCTTCTTGGGACTCCAGCCTGACAATTTCAGACTTGAATTCCAACATCAAGTCTTTCAAATGTCTTCAGTCTAACAACCTTCAGAATTTGAAGGATAATATTAGCTTTTTGAGGGGCACCCTGTACCTAACCCACTCTAAATATTTTGAACTGCCTAACCTCTATAACTATGTGATCTAATTCCTTCAAATAATATTTCTGCACACACACACACACACACACACACACACACACACACACACACACACACGCTGCTATTAATGTATACTTTTCCTGGAAAACCCTGAGAATGACAAGAAGATGTCGGTGAAAATAACAAATAATAATTTCAAGTATGTATCCCTCAATAACATTTTTCTTGTTAATAAATTCATTTTTAAGTCCTAGCTTTAACTCTACCTGGCCTCTTTGAGACACATTATAATGTCCATGAATCTTTTACACATAACATAGTATTTAAATTATTTATAAGTTTACAAGACTATACAGGAAGTTCTCATTATTGCTTCACAGTGAGCTAGTTAATCAAACCTCCTCAGGCTTCAAAGCCCCCTGTCGATCAGAAGGGAAAATGACATCTACCAAATCTGAACAGAAAGCACAAATACATGGAGACTTCTGTTGTTTGAGTTAGTTTTAAACAGCATTGCTTCAAGCATCCTACTACATTTGGTGGGAGGTCAAATTTGTACAGCCACTATGGAAATCCATGTGGCAGTTACTCAGAAAATTGGAAATCTATCTACCTCAAGACCCAACTATACCACTCTTGGGCATATACCCAAAAGAAACTTCATCCTACCACAAGGACACTTGCTCAAGCATGTTTATAGTGGCTTTATTCATAATAGTGAGAAACTGGAAACAATCCAGGTGTCGCTCAACCAAAGAATGGATAGAGAAAATGTAGTACTTATACATGGAGTATTACTCAGCTGTTTAAAAAAAAATGACATCAATTTTCAGGCAGTTTGATGGAACTAGATGAAGTCATCCTGAATGAGGTGACCCAGACCCAGAAAGACAAACATAGTATGTACACAATTATAAGTGGATATTAGATGTTAAGTAAGGAATAATCACACTACAGTACACAGGCCCAAAAAGACTAAATAAAAAAAGAGAGCTCTAGAGGGAGACACATGGATATCCCTGGAAAGGGAGAGTAGAATAGATTTTTCAGGTGGACAGGGGTTAGATGGGAACAGGGGGGATGGCGGTGGCGGGGAAGATAGAGGAATGGAGGGAAAGAGTACAGGGAGAGATGACTGGAATTGGAGAGCATATGGGTTTGATATGGAAACTTAATGCAGTGAAAACATTCTGAAATCTATGAGGGTTACCCTAGTAACGGAGAATACGGAGACTGAAATGTTCATCTTCTGTAACCAGGCAAAGCTTCTATTAGTGGGACCAGGATACCAACCAAACCACAAACCCTTCAACCTGTACCTTGTCCTGCCTGCAAGATGTGCTGGGAAATGGTGGCTCAGAATGTGTGGGAGTGGCTAAGCAGTGACAAGTCCAACTTCAGGCCTGTGCCTGACACTGCCTGGAGGGCTAGCAACTGGAAACTGGACAGCCCAGAGACCCAGGGCACCCTTGCTCCACATCCTCCCCAGCATATGCCTTCACTTGTGTTTTTGATCTTAGGCGTTCTGACAGGTGTAAAATGGTATCCCAGAGTAGTTTTGATTTCTTCTTCCCTGATGGCTAGGGAGGGTGAACATTTCTTTAAGTGTATTGCAGCCATTTGAGATTCCTCTATTGAGAATATTCTGCTTATATCTGTACCCCATTTTGACTGGATTATTAGGTTTTTTAATGTCTAGTTTTTTTAGTCCTTTATATAATTTTGATGTTAGCCTTCTATTAGATGTAAAGTTGGTAAAAAAAAAAAATCTTCCCATTATGTAGGCTGCCCTTTTCTCAGTTGGTGCTGTCCTTTGCCTAACAGTAGCTTTTCAGTTTCATGAGGTTCCATTTACTAATTGTTTGTCTTAGTGTCTGTACTATCTTTGTTCTGTTCAGAAAGTTGCCTCCTATGACAATGAATTCAAGGCTATTCCCAACTTTCTCTTCTATGAGGATCAGTGTATATGGTTTTATGTTGAGGTCAATTATTTGTTTGGACATTGAGTTTTGTGCAAGGTGATAGTTAGACCACCACCATTTGTTGAAGATGCTTTCTTTATTCCATTGTGTATTCCTGGCTTCTTTATCAAGTTAAGTTCCATAGATATGTGGATTTATGTCTGGGTCTTCAATTTGATTCTGGGCCTGCCATAAACAGAATTTGAATCTTGTAATTCAAGAGTAATAACAAGGAGTTCATAATTTTAGTAGACTTTGCTTTCTAAAACAATGAGATCTCAGAGAGCAGGGAAAAATATTACAACCAAAATTATGTTAGGAGGATCTGGAGCAATTTCCCAGTGGTTAAGGGTACTTGTTGCTCTCCCAGAGGAAGAGGATTAGATTCCCAGAACCAACATGATGGCTTACAGCTGTCTATAACTCTACTTTCCAGTGATCCAACAGCTTCATTTGGCTTCCATGGGCACTAGGTATGCACATGGTACACAGACATACATGCACACAAAACATCAATATACTTAATTTTCTAAAGTGCTTACTACTCTTCCAGAGGACCCCAGCTTGGGTCCTAGAGCCAATATGGTTGCTCACAACCCTCTGTAATTCCATTTTCATGGTATCTGATTCCCTCTTCTATTTTCTGTGGGTGCTCATGTGCATAGGATGCACCTGAACTGAAGCAAACATATACCTACACACATAAATTTTAAAAAATAAAGTTTCTAAAACTTATAGCAAGTAATACTGTTTGGCATCAGTTTTAAAGCATAGAACACTTTTAAGGAATCTTACTAAGTACTTTGGAGAGTAGATGAATGGCAATAAACTTCAGCAGGGCATAGCATTTTCACTGGAGCACAGATAGAAGGATTTTCAATGAGCCACCAAGAGTCCTGCAGAATGCTAATTAGGGAGGCCCTGAAGGAGTGTGGGTGGTGGAGTAGACAGTCACAGCTTAAAAAGTGGGAACAAGGAGGCAAGGAAAGGTTGGAGGTTGAGGCAATATCTATTGAGCCATACCCATTAAGATAAAAGTACTCATACAAACAATAGTGCTAATAGGGATCCGGGCTGAGTGGTGGAACTTTAAAGACCCAAGTAGAAGAAAATATTACATGAGCTCACACAAAGGTCGGGGTAAGTGAACGCAATAGGAGAGTGCAGTAGGGTCATACAGGTAAATACAAAGAACTATCGGAGAGGTGAGGCCACCCAGGAGAACCTGTGCAAGGAATTTCTTTTTTAAAAAAATTATGAATAGAGGGGTTGGGGATTTAGCTCAGTGGTAGAGCACTTGCCTAGCAAGTGCAAGGCCCTGGCTCGGTCCTCAGCTCTGGAAAAAAAAAATAGACAAAAAAAAATTATGAATAGATTCCTCTCATATAATACACCCCAACTAACGTTTCTCCTTCCTCCACTCCTCTCATACCCATTTCTCCTCCTTTTTCTTTTCAGAAAAGAGTAGGCCTCCAAAATACTACAGACAAACAGGACAAAATAAGATATAAGACAAGGCACAAGTCCTCATACTGATACCGGACAAGGCAACCCAATAGGAGGAGAACAGTCTAAAGAGTAGACAAAAGAGTCAGAGATACACCTGATCGCACCATTGGGAGTCTCTTAAGAACATCAAGCTAAGGGCCATAACATGTATGTAGAGGACCTGATACAGGTCTTTGCAGCCCCAGACCTGAAGCTTCTTCAGTCTCTGTAAGCCTATGTGAGCCCTGATTTCTATTTCTGAAAACATTTCTTCAAAGTCAAATGGTTTGAGGGCTTAGCACTACCATCCAGCTCAAAGATTCTAGATGTTTCTATCACAGTATTAGATGCAGACTAACAAATTATGCAGATAACATTCTATTTTCCTAAAAATATGAGTTTCTTTCTTTTTTTTTTTTTTTTTTTTTTTTTTTGCTATCTGCCTCTCTTGGAGAAAATGAGGCATGATTATGGAGGCATTTCCAAAAGAGTTTTATCTTCTTGCATTTAGTATTCATTTGGAAGAAATTGAGGAAGAAATAAAGTAGGATAAATCTCACTTTTCACCATGTGCCTGGTTTGCAGACAGTTTGTGTAGATCACTTAGTACTGGTTATCGACTGTTCACAGATGCTCACTCCACCGTTTCTAATGCCATTCAATGTGTGATTCATAGCAGCTTGCCTTCTGTGTTTGATGTTTCAAGGTTATTTTGCTGTAAAGTGACCTCTCGATGGTTCTGACCCTCATCAGTCTGTGATGTAAGTTTCAGTATGGGGGCAAAGATAAAGGCACTGAATATACCTCAGAGACTGGTTATTGGAAGACACACCAGGATGTTAAAACATGCCATCCTGTCTCTAGTTAACTCTGTGCCCTCTCCCAACCACACACAGGGTTTTGTAATATTCCATAGAAGTTTTCCATGTTAAATGCAGTCTTTTAAAAGGGGGCTAGCACTGGTTCTGGGGGAAAATGAACGCTATAGACAGTTCTAAATGTTCTCAAAGAACATGAAACACTGAAAGATTATCACAAACATAGCATTTATTGGCTGTATGTGCTTTGGCCTGCCAAGAAGACTCAGCAGATAGACACTTGTCGTTAAGCCTGATGACCTCAGTCCAAATCCCAGAAGTCATGTAATGAACAAATGGAACCAAATCCCACAAGCTTTCCCCGAGGAGCTCTACATGTATGTTCTGGCAAGTATATGCCACACAAACATACCTACATGTATATTAATAAGTGTGAAAATGCCTAAAGATATAAGAATTTATATTGGCTATAAATGTATAGACTTTTTAAGGTGCAGAGTCCAAGATTCTCCAGTGAATTCAGTTCTATCAAAAACCTGAAGGCTTGCTAGCACAGCGGGTACCTGTGGTGCTCTCTGGAGCCCTGTCTGATACTTTGAAGTCTGTGGAAAGCCTGAACAAGAAAACCCAACTAAGCTATAAGCCGCAGAAACAGAAAGATGTCAAAGTCCTTTGAAGTCTCTAAATCTGGGAGCCATTTGGAATGTATTTGGTGCCCACAAGAGATAGAAGAAGGCATCAGATCTCCTGTAATTGGAGTTATAAATCACTGTGAGGCACTATTTGGATGCTGGTTCCTCTGCAAGAACATTAAGTGCTCTTAACAGCTAAGAGTACTATTCTTAAAAATTTTAAAGCTACTGACATAGTTCATGCTATTGTTTTTTATTATTTCTTGCCAACCAATAAAGCTAAAACAAGGTAAACTTTTTTTGCTTTAATTATTCATTTATTTATTTTGAGACAAGGTCTTACTCTGTATGCCGCCTTGGCCTGGAGTGATCCTTGGGCCTTATCCTCCCAAGTGCTGATGATAAGCATGAGACACCATACCCTGCCTTCCAGGTAAACTGCCTCCTTGTTGAGGGGGACATTTATGCAATGGCATGTGTGTAGTTGTCAGAAGACAATGCCCAGGAGTCATTTCTTTCCTTCCACCTTGAGATCTTGAGATTAATCTCAGATCATTAGATTTATGCTACAAGTACCTTTACCTGTTGGACTATCTCTCCAACCTTACATAAATGTTCTAAGAACAGGAAATATGAGACATTTGAAACAGTCTGAAACTTTCCAATCCGGCATTCTTAAATTCTACCTAATTAAATATGCTTTGTTAAGGAAAGTGAAACCAGAGATCTCTAAACCAAGTCACAGTATTTCCAATTTAGGGCTAGAGAATGTGGTTAGCATGGCAATAAGCTTAAGAAATAGAATTGCCTTTGTCCTTGAATGACCATTTAAGCCATAAGATAATAATATCTTAGAATAAAAAAGTTATCATCTCATAAATTCTCACCTGATGATTAAAGTCCCCAGAAGCTCTTAATCAGGTTGTTTGTCAGTTCTTGAAAAAATTCTTAGGACACCTAATTGGATTCATAAAGCATAAGTTCATGATTTGGACTGAGGATTGTATATTTGAAAATCCAGAATTTGGTAGCACATATCCTCAATAAACCCCCTACACACAAATAAATAATGCAAATATTATAGATGCTACTTCTGAAAGCAAAAGATGACCAAATGCCATCTGGTCCAGTTTTAGAGCCAGAGTGCTTATTGTCTATTGTTTATTGTTACATCTTCCAAAGAGCTGTTATCACAGCTTTAGGGCCCCAGGAATGACACAAGGTTCATTCATGGGAAGGATGCAATTAGCTATAACCACTGGACTCAAGATACGAGTGCCCATGCTCTAAGAAGGTGGAGATAGAGAAAGAGTGAATAATGTCATTAAGCCAGAATCTATATCCAGACTGTAGAACATTCATGTGGCACTCTAATAAACTGTGAGAAATCCAAGAATTTTAATTTCCAGTTAAAAAGTTGCTATGAAAGTCAGAAGATGGTCCATATTATTTTAACAGTTTCATAAAGCAGTTCACAATTTTTAAATATTTTAAAATAATTTTTCTATTATGCTTTGAATATTTATTTTATTTAGCTCTCTCTCTCTCTCTCTCTCTCTCTCTCTCTCTCTCTCTCTCTCTCTCTCTCTGTGTGTGTGTGTGTGTGTGTGTGTGTGTGTGTGTGTGTGTGTGTGTGTGCGCACGCGCGCAGATACCCATGAAGGCCAGAAGGTTGAGTTTGGATTTTCTTGAGCTATTGTGAGCCACTTCTCATGGATGGTTGGGATCTAACTCTGCAAGAGAAACAAGTGCTCTTAACTGCTGAGCCATCTCTCCTAGTTTCTTTTCTGTTATCATGTGAAAACACCGTGATGAGAGAAACTTAAGGGGAACAAGTGGTTTATTTTGGCTTATAACTCCAAAGGGATAGAGTCCATTATGACAAAAAAAAGACACTGCAGCAGGCACAAGAGGTAAGTAGCAGCAACAAAGTGTTGCCTGGTCACATTGCACCCACACTACTCGAAAACAGTGAACAGGAAGCAGGCCCAGGCTATACTGCATGCAGGACTGCTGCCATTGACCCTTCCTCCAGAAAGCCCCATCTTCTATGTGTTACACAGTCTTCCCGAACACCAACAGCTGGGGACCCAGTTTTCAGACATGTGAGCCTAGCAGAGACCATTCACATTCAACCCACCATAAACATGAAAGGGGAAGGACACTCGGGTGGCATTTTATTCACATGGAAGTGTGACACAGCCTAGCATGATTGTCTAGTTTGATAGTCTGCCCTCTAATAGATTATCTAGTCCATTCACAATCAATACTGATATGTTTCTTTCTTTCTTTTTTTTTCCAAGACAGGGTTTCTCCTTGTAGCTTTGTGCCTTTTCATAGCTACCTTTGGTTTTCTATATTTCTCATGTCTTTTTTGCATGTTCGCCCTTACTTCATCTTTTTCTGTAGAGAGTGAAATATTTCTAGGATATCTAAATTTTTAAATGACTTTTTAACTGTATTTTGTGGATGTCTGTATTATTTATAAATTATAAATTATACTATATCCTTCATGGGTAACAATTGGTTTCATATTCATAATATCTTGCTAGTCACATTTAGAAACATCTCTGTTTGAATCACTCTTCCCTTTTCCCTGGTTTTCTGGTCCTAGTGCTGTGTACCAGGTAATGACAGAAGTCCAGCAATACATTGTTGTAATTATTATTTTATTATCTATAGTCCTTTTCTTATAACTTTGCACTTACCAACCTGCTTTATGCTGTCATTGTTCCAAATGCTACATTCATGTGGCTTATATTTTATGCATTCATTTCAAACCAGTTGAGAAGAGAATAAAGGAAAAATATCCACATATGATTTTATAATACATACAATACAGTTTTCACTGGTTCTTCTTACATTTCTCTGTATGGAGTTAAATTATCATGTGATGTTAGTTACTTTTATTCTAAAGAACTTTTTAATATTTTTATATGGTACATTTGCTAGAAAAAAATCTTTGTTTTAATTGTCTGGGAATATAATTATTTTCTTCTTTATTTAAAGTAACTTTGTTGGATATGGGATTCCTAGTTGACTATGTTTATATTTTATTTTAATTTTTCAGTGTGGGGAAAATGTTACCCCAGTACCTTCTATTTTCCATAATTGTTTATCTTCGTGAACTGCCCCTGTGAGTTGTTTCTTCACTGTTTTCAAGATGTGCATGTCTTTAACTTTCAGGATTTTTTTTTTTTTTGGTTTTTTCGAGACAGGGTTTCTCTGTGTAGCTTTGCACCTATCCTGGAACTCGCTTTGTAGACCAGGCTGGCCTTGAACTCACAGAGATCCACCTGCCTCTGCCTCCCAAGTGCTGGGATTAAAGTCTTGCGATGACACCACTACCTGGCCAAGAACTTTCAGGATTTTTTAGTGATATATGTTTATTGGTTGAAGTTGGTTTGTTCTAATTAGAATTTCCTGAACTCCTAGATGTACAATGAAAACATTTTGACAAATATGGGAATCTCGAGTAATTATGTCACAGAACATATCTGTTTTGTTTCTGCCACATGTTGCTTAAGCAGATGCCTATCTATGCAGGGGCCAGATGGGCTATATTCTAAGGCTCTGTTAATATAAAGTGATTCTAAAACACAAATATATTTCTGAAATAATCAACTCCCTATACATCTTATCTCATGAGTGAACTTCACAATCACAGAATTACAGAAGATAAACAGAAACTGATGGGTATGTCATTCTGTATACTGTGAATATGAATTGCTCTCATTGGTTGATAAATAAATCTGTTTGGCCAATGGTGAGGCACAATAAAATTAAGCAGGACATTCTAACTAGAGAGAGAGAGGAAGGAAAAAGACAGAGCAGGGAGATGCTTCCAGCTGCCTCCAAGAGAAGCAAGACATAAAAATGCAGTAACCACAAGACATGTGGCAAAGCATAGATTTATTGAAATGGGTTAATTTAAGATATAAGAGATAGCTAGCAAGAAGCCTGCCACGACCATAGTTTAAAAATAATATTAGCCTATGTGTGTTTATTTGGGTCAGAGCAGCTGTGGGACCAGCAGATGAGAGAGATCTGTCCTGACTGTGGTTAAAGTGGGACACAAGAAAACTGTCAGCTTCAAGAAACTATCACCAAGTATAGTATAGTATAGTGAACTATAGGTTAGTCAGTATTCTCTAGAGTAACAGAACTTATAGAATGGATATATAAATATGAAGGGGATTTACTAGAATGACTTAGAGGCTGCCATTCGGCTAATCCAACAATAGGAAGTCCTAAAATCAGTCCACAATGCTGGTTGTCTCCATTGGTCTTCAGTACATGCTGGAATCCCAAAGATGTAGGCTCCAATGTCAGTGAATGAATGGATATGTTAGCAAGGTAAGGACAAGAAGACAATGAGCAAAAGCGTCCTTCCTCTATGTCCAGCAGAAGGCATGGCCAGGTTAAAGGTGTGTCTTCCCTCAAGATCCAGATCAAAGGTATGTGCCTTCATACCTCAAAGGTCCAGACTAGAAGTGGAGTTACCTACCTCAGACTAAGCAAAGTAATTTCTCCAGATGTAGTCAAGTTGACAGCCAAGGATAGCAATCATAGTATATTAATGCCAACTCACTCAAGGAATTTCAAACTAATCCATAAACCAGAGATCAGTAGTTACTCGGGCAAGAAGGCAGGGAAACACAAAAGAGTAGAAGAAAATTGCAAAGGAATAGGAAGAAACTGGACAGTGATCCATATGTTTCCTGTTGTGTTCATGATAACAGTCTTTTGCCTGTGTTCACACCACACACATCACAAAGTTTATTGTTATACTAATAAAGCCATTAGACCAAGGAAATTGTAGACATTGCCCTATGAATGGGGCAGAGAGAGCTAAGGAAGGCAAAAGAATAATGCAGCTACAATCAACCATATAGAACAGCTTTCTCTATCCTGGAAAAGCAGATCAGGGTAGAGCAGCTCCTGAAGTGACTTGAGAGAGAGCAGAGATAGCTAATTAGAGTAAATTCTAATGGTAAAAAGAAGGGTATCTAAAATATTTCCACTATGGGATTCAGAGATCTGAATTTTTCTTGCGCCAAAGGAAGGAATATCTGTGTCTCTCATCAACATGTATAGACCTGGAGGCATAGGAGAAGCTACAGTGATGATCCTGGAAGGAGTCAACCTGTAGACAGCAGAGTCAGATTCTTCATTAGATCTGCAAACAGGAGATACAAACAGAAACATGACTGTAATAAGAAGATGTGTACAAAGATAAGGATTACATGTGTATATGCTAAACAAAATTTGATTAAAAATTGGAAGAAAAGCTATCTTATCTCCATGAAGAAGTAGATCTCAACCCACACTTAATTCTATTCTGAGGATGTTACTGAGTTTCAAGCATAAAGCAACAATCAATGGAATATTCAGGAAGATGACATAAAGTACATCCCATGGAAGAAACTAAAGTTGCCTTCACACTTCTTTAGAACAAGTACAGTGTCAGAAGAGAGGTGTAACAGCTAGTACATTGTACAGTGAAGCATGCCAACTGGCCAAGGTGTGTGTTCTCAGTCAGGTTCTCTTCAGGTTTAGAAGCAAAAAATAAACATTTTTCAAGCAAGCTGAAATTAGGGACTATGCAAACATGAACCATTCTTTAAAGAATATGGCACTACAAACTTTAGCCCATGCATGAAAAACTAAAGAAGAAGCTAAGAGTCAACTAGTAAGGTGCTACATAAACTAACATAGTTTAAACATAAAACTAAGATTTTCAAATGAGAGGATTCTAGTCACAACATAGTTTAAAAATAAAAATAACTCATCACAGAAAACAATCTGGATGTTATAAATCTTTAAAAGTTAAAAATTGAACATGAATAAAGAATGAGATGAAATTATTTATAAATTAAAACTAAGAGAGATAAACATGAGAAATTAAGGTACTCATTTCCTCATTTTTCTTTGCAAATTGTGAATAAATATCATTTAAGTTCTGCCATTAGTGTAATTTGGTTATAATTATTTTAACTTTAGGAGATTGTAATAAATAACATTTCATGATTGCATTAATCTGCATTCTTTCACTGTGACAAAATGCTTGATGCAATCTACTTAATAAGACAAAAATATTTTAGAGTATGGTTGTAGAGATCTCAGTCCATGATTAGTTAGCCCTGTTGCTTTGGGTTTGTGGTACCAGAAAAGAACATGGTGGGAATATAAGGTAGAAATGCCTGTTTACCTCATGATAACTTAGAAGCAAATAAGAAAAGTAGGAAGGTTCTGAGCTTTCAGTAGCACTAGCAAAGCATGTCCCCCAGCTGTGAATGATTTCAACACTATCAATAGTGGCATATACTAAGTATCAAGTCTTTAACACACAGGTCTTTTGGGTACATTCAAGATGCAACTATATTAATGGTGTGTTTGTATGTGTGAATGTGTGTGTGTGTGTGTGTGTGTGTGTGTGTGTGTGTGTGTTTCATCTTTGCTTTAGTTTTTGTTCAGTTTTCCTAACTTTGTTAAAAATTAGATAAAATCAATATTATAGTATCATAGTTTTAATATAGTATGTTTTCTGAAGCCATTTTTCCGTATTCTATCCATTTGGATTTCTGACTCCATTTATAGATATATTTAGGAAGGCATTCAACCAACATTTAATGTAAATTATTTCTAATTTTAAGGGTAGTTTCATATTCACAGAAAAACAGTGAAAAGTACAAATTGGAAACCAAAAACCCAATTATTTCACTAGTGACATCTTTATTACTACAAGTAAATATGTGTTAACAGAATACTATGGAAACATGACAAATTTGAGCCTTTTAAACACACTGTTATATAAAGACTGTGTTTTACTCAGATGTCCTTGGAAAACCATTAATATCCCTTTTAAAATAATTCATTCATGATGTTGCTTAAGGCTCATCTTTCATGTGCAATTAATCAATTTCCCTTTTTAATGATCAACAACTCTGAGGAGGGATGGTGAGATATTTTTCTAAAATGTTCCTTACTAGAGATTTGCATGATGTTTTCCTAGTGGTTAGACAGACTGGTGGTGACTGGTGCTTAGAGACCAAAGAGGGGAAATGTCATTCTCAATCCATGAGGTCAGGAGTAGATGCCAGCTGGACTGGCCAGCCAGGCACTGCCAGGAATTATCCTGTCTCTACATTCCTCAACATGGGATGACCATTGTTCACCACCACACCTGGCCTTTGTATGTGTCCTGGGGAACTAACTCAGTCTGTGCTTGCACAGCAAGCACATTAGAGCCTGAGCTAGCTCCACAGCTCTGTTAATACAAATCTTCATCAGCTCACTGGCACACTATTTGTAAGGTTTCTCAGCTGTCAAGGTTCCTCTTTGAGTCCCGTTTCCATGTTCCACTCTTCAGATGACACTACCTGCAGCTCAAGAAGTGAAGGAAGGTTCCACTTGAGAGCAGGATGTCTACATAAATTATTTGCAGTTTCTCTGTGGACATTTACTTTATTCTTCCCCTACTTATTTGTTATGCCAGCATGGATTATGCAGTAATATTATTTATGTGTTGAATTATAATAAGAATCTGCAGAACCCATTATTTTAAATTAATTGCCTAAGGCAGCACCCCACCACACACAGAGACACACCTTCAGTGAGATCTTTCCTGTGCTTGTCATACAGCTGACTCCTTTGTTGCCACAGGCATTCTATGATACCTTCATCTTCTGCATAAATTTTTATATGCATAAATTCAGGTTCACATTATGTGTTATGAAACTCTATGTGTTTTAATATATGCAGAGTATCCCACAACCCTCACCACAGTACCAGACAGAGGAGTTTCATCTTGTAAAACACCCCTGTGCTTTGCATGTTCTACCTGCTTCCCACTGAGAATTTTTAATTTCTGTTGCTCTATAGTTTTTCCTCTTCTTGATTTGAAAAGACAGCAAGTTTCATTTTTTGATTAAGTGTCAAGTCATTAATCTTTTTAAATGAGATCTATTTCTGCAATTTTACTTCATCAAAGAAATTAGCAAGACGGGATAGTATTCTGGAAAAGAATACACAACTTACTTAAACTGGAAGAATTCTGCCACCCTTAACATTATCAATTGTAAATTAAATATACTGTTTGGAAATAAGCAACATTTTTAAATCTTGAGAATTTTAAGGGGGGTATATGTAATTTGCAAATAGATGATCTAATGACGTTCTACTCACCTTGCTGCTAATCGCTGCAATTGGAGTATGCAGAACAGATGGGTGTGTGGCTAGTACTTGCTTTTCAAGAACTATGATTCTTTCATTTTAACATAATACAGGAAAAAGAGAATTATCATTGTTTTAAAATTGTTCTTTTTGTCTTTCCTATGAAAAACAATTAAAATTTTCCTTTATTTTAGCTTAGGAGAGGGTAGATTTTTCAAGGTGAAATATAGCTCAAGGAAGGCTAGGGCATTCTTATACTGTATGATGCTCAAGATTCATTATATAGAACCATTCTACTACTAATAATAATAATATATTAACAAAGAATAACTCTAAATCTAGATAAATATGTTAAGAAAAATGATATTATCTGAAAATTCCACATGATTATAGTGCTTCTGGATCACCTGTTTTATTTGTTTTGTTTTGTTTTGTTTTTTTCAGGGACAATATGACTGATATTATAAAGAATTAAGAAAATAAAAGACTAAAACAACAAACTACAATTTCCATTCTAAGTGTGATAATGCTACAGAACCTTTTAAATTTAAAACTGATTGTGGCTCTGACTAAATTTGGATAAGAATTAGGTGTGGCTGTGGCCCCCATGGGCTCCTCTTGTTAAAGTTTAAAATTCATTATGAGTTATTTACAGGGTAGAAACTTCATCTGACTATGATATTTAGAGCTAAGGATGCTTAGCCACCGTTAGAAGGAGATGAGGCCATAGAGTGGAGTCCCATGATGGCAACTGCTGGCTTTATAAGCAGAAAAGACAAGAGAAAACATGTACAGTTGTGTGTAACCATTTCTTATCATTTGACCCTTTGCTGCTCTGAGACTCTGTCTAGAAAGCCATAACCATAAGTGGCTCTTCAACTTTGAACAAGAATTGTGAACCAAAATCAACTTCTTCTTGCAACTAATCAAGTCTGTGGTGTTGCATTGCTGTGAAAAGAAAGCAGACAGATGATAGAGATGAGCTTTGTCTCTTAAACTGTTTTTATGCAGACATTTGATTTTTACAAACACTGAGGGGATCAGACATATCTAGTGTAACAAGATTTCACTAGAGAACTGGACATGCAACAGCATGCTGGAACATGGTCTCCACAACGAAGGAATTTTCAATTTTGTAGTAGTATTAATTCACACATGAATGTTTTAGTGTTAGAATTTCTAATGACTAAAAAGAACAAGTCAACAACCATACTGCCTCAAGATCCTTAATTCATAATTATTCTTTTTACATTTGATTGTTCTGTTGTTGTTTTGGCTTTATTGTTGTTTTGAGACAGAGTCTCATAGATTCAGAACGGTCATATACTATTCTAGCAATAGAAGAGAAAACGTAGACCTTTTCTGCATATTCAACCCAGCTATACAGAGGGCAATAAAGTAGGGAGAGAAAAGCCATTGGTGTTTAGTAATTGACTTTGTGCCAAATAGTAGCAAACTTTCTCCTCTCTATCAGACAGAAGACTGTTTTACAACTCGGAAAAATGTATCCAAAGTTAGGCTTCGGCAGAGACTGGGAAAGGGCTGTTTATCTTCCTGGATGGTACAGGATCCTCTGGAAGACTGTCTTGAGTTATGAAGTAGCAAGATAATTTGGAAGGAAAGAAAGAAAGAAGAAAGGAAAGAAGGGAGAGGGGGAGGGAGGAAGGAAGGAAGAGAGAGAGAAAGAAAAGGGAAGGAAGGAAGGGAAGGAAGGGAAGGAAGGGAAGGAGGGAGGGAGGAAGGAAGGAAGGAAGGAAGAAAGTTACCTCAAACAATGGATTCACAATTCACAAATAAACACAGATTGATTATGTTGGTGAGTGTGTGTGTGTGTGTGTGTGTGTGTGTGTGTGTGTGTGTGTGTGTGTGTGTTTTATTAAGTAATTACACAAATGAAACATAAGTCAGTAAAAGGGAGCAGTCCCTCTACATTTCTGTTAAGTTGGGAGACTTGAAAAGGTCTGCTGGTTCAATGCCAAGACAAATTGAAATCTTGGTAATATTAACCTGGAATTTTCTTCTTTTCATTAAGCTAGCAACTTGTATGTGATAACTCTATGATAAATACAAATAATTCACAAAGAACAGAATATAATTAGCAAGATTTTCTAATCTTATTCAGGCAGTGTTTGGTGCAAAACTAAAAGAACATTTTATTTTTATTAATAAGTTCTAAATTAATTTATAAGCTATTTATGAAGCACAACAAACAAAAATGGATTCAACAGGTTATATTTATGTATTTGTGCATGAATATACATATATACAAATATACATATACATACATAGAAATGCACATATATTTGTTAACCAAAGAAAAACAGGCTATCAATTTGAGAATGGAGACCATGAAAGGGGGTTGAAGTGGGGAACAAGGGAGCAGCTGCAAAGAGTAAAGGAAGAAGTCTTGTAATTATATTATAATTAAAATGTAAAATAAGTAAATAAATATTCATAAAAATAACCTAAAAGATGCACACACACAAACACACAAAATAAATGAACTTCTTGCAACAGTCCACCATTTGCTATTCTGTGCTCTAGGAAGGAAATAATGATTAATGGCCTTTTGAAAGATTTATTCAAGGCATTTCTGGTCTGATTTTCCTATTCATTCAAGATTTTTCTTAACCTTTGATCACCCAAGAATCGTAACTGCTTACTAAGATACTTGACTATCCTCTGTTCTTGAGTCACAAGCTGGGAAATCTGCTCTAGCTTTTTTTTTCTTTTTAATTTTGTATATTTTAATTAAAAAGAAAATAAAGTGATACACAAGGAGATTTCTGCAATAATAAAGATAGCTTTCCTTTCCCCCAGATCTACCTATCCTCTGTTTCCCTTCAGAAAAGAGCAGGCCTCCCAGAGATACCAACTAAACATGGCATAACAAGTTATAATAAGACTAGGCACATACCCTCATATCAAAACTGGATGAGGCAACCCATTGAAGGACAATGGCCCCAAGAGGAGGAAGACACATCCCACACTCCCACTGTTAGAAGTTCCACAGGAACACCAAGCTACATGACCATAACATATATGCCAATGACCTAGCTCAGACCCATATAGGCTCCCTGATGGCCACTTTAGTCTCTGTGAGCCCCTATGAGCCCTACTTAATTGACTCTGTGGGCCATGTTTTTGTGGTCTCTCAGGATTTTGTCCACCTCTTGCTCCAATTTATTTTCAAGTCCATTTCTTCTTCTCTAATGCCTATAGGTTACCACTGAGTTCCATGGTTTCTAAAATTAATTCTCTTTTCTATAAAATTTGTTTATCTTTTATTTACAATGTGTTGTATTTACAACGATCTCCTCTGCTAAGGGATGTTCTGTATGTTAAATGTGTTGCTCTGATAAAACACTGATTGGCCAGTAACCAGGCAGGAAGTATAGGTGGGGCAAGAAGAGAGAAGAATTCTGGGAAGTGGAAGGCTGAGGCAGGCAACGCTGCCAGCTGCCACCCTGAAAAGCAACATGTAAAGATACTGGTAAGCCACAAGCCTTGTGGCAACTTATAGATTAATAGAAATGGGTTAATTTAAGATAGAAGACCTAGATAACAAGAAGTGTGCCACGGCCATACAGTTTATAAGTAATATAACTCTCTGTGTGTTTACTTGGCTGGGTTTGAGCAGCTGTGGGACTGGAGGGTGAGAGAGATTTGTCCTGACCGTGGGCCAGGCAGGACCAGGAAAACTTCAGCTACACTCCCCTAATTACTCAAACTAGTATGTCCAGCTCTAATATGTTTTGGATCCTATTACTCAGGTTCAGTCTTCTTACCTATCCTTGAAGAAATAATTCTGTTCATGTATCAAACCAAAAAAAAAAAAATAAGCTCAATCTCTGATTTACTATTCAAGTGAGGAGTATAAAGGCACTGCTTAGATATTGGTTGATGTTGTGAAATAATTGATCAGGAAATAATTCTGTGTGGTTCATAAGGGGAATTAAAATGTAGTATGACTTTCAGCTCTGCAGACACTCCACCTATGGAGAGGGTCAAAATCAGATGCAGAAAGGTTTAAGTTTGGAGCTAGGATGCTTAGATGTCACCATGTCATTAATTTACAACACCTTCAGTACTATTTACTCCTTATCTTATCATAGCAAGGTGATTACTAGACTTAATTAATCTCCATCAGAAAATATTTCTCAGGCATGTTGCCTCCTCCTAAGAATTTTATATGACTTTAGTTCAGGATGCCACCATCTCACATTCTAACTATTTCCACATCCTTCTTTTTGATCTACTCATAACCATCCTCTATCCCTTCCTGAAATGAAAATCTGATTACATTCCCATGCTTGGCATCCTTCAGTAGCTCATCACCATCTTCTGAGTAAAGTCTACTCTTTGATCTATAGATGCTGTGACATATTTTCTGTAAGTTTAAACCTTTGTGTGTTCTTTCATGCATTCTCTGACTTCCATAATACTAGGAAATTCAGTTGCTACATTGCTATATTCTTTAGATTCCCTCCTTTATACTTTGTACTCCAAGCTGAAGCTCTAGATTAACAGCTGCATCATTTCTTCTATGCCTGCCTTCATCTGACAAATCACAGTTTCTTTCTGATTACTCCCTTATATTTCCAGAGTGAATTAATAGACTCTAATGTTCTTTCTGGAAGCAATATCTGATGGGAACTTGAACTCAGAACTGGACTCCTGTCAGGTATACATTGCACTAGTTTCTGAGTAACCCTGGGTGGGCAAGATTTTCTATGTGTCTTAAACAGGAGGAAAAAAAAAGGTTTAGAATTGCTGTGCTTTAAGTATGCCAATTATCTAACACAGTGCCTGTTCTAAGAAATATTAGCTATTATATTGATTGACCTCTATATACTATGTATATAGTACATGTTTACATATAATTTTGTATATGTATTGCATATGTCTCTTATTTATTCTTCTATTTAATTTTAGTGTTTTATTTACTGAACACCAAAGTATATTTATGGTGAGTTTTTCCATATGAGAACTCATTGAGTATGAATTAGTATACTGTAATAAAAATATGATTCAAGTGATAATTATATGGTCCCACAGTTCTTTCTTACTGTCTTACATTGCTTTTTGTTTAGCATCTGCAGCTACTGCCTTTAGGCCCTTCTCTATTTATGGTCTGTCTTGTCTCTTCAGCACTGATGTACTCAAAATTGGGACAGTGTTAATGAATAATTTTATTATATATGCTTTAAAGCCTTCTCTTCTGAGTTTTTCATGCACAACTCATTAAGGAATGAAATGGACTGTAGGCCCACACTGATAGGTACCTCTACTCAAGGTATTGCACTAGCCTTACAATTTTCTTAAAGACTGCCTCTCAGACGAGTTATATTTGAGTGAGACTGTGATTGTCAGAAACCTAAATGATATTCTCAAAATAAAACCTGTATGCACAGAATCGCGTCAGATAATAGGAAGTGGAATTCAAAAATACTCATACACGATCTAAATACAATTAAGTATGAGTTAGTTGGTTTTGGAAACTAATTTCACAAAGAAAGAAATCAGGATATGAGTTTGTAGTTGAGAAGGCTGATTTTCAGGTCAACTGCCAACTATATGAATTGTACTCACAGTGATTTATAATATTTATATATCATAAAAGGAAAGAAATATGTTTCCAGACTGTCAATGGTATGAATCAGTAAAATGAAAAGGAACAGAGAGTGGCAAACATAAGGAGTGAGTAATTGGCAGGAATTGGATTGTGCGCCTGTGTGAGCATGATAGCCTGGGGTCTGGGAGAAAGCTGATTTGATAGATAGGGTGGTGACAAGTAATAGATGACCTTGAAAGTCAGACAGAGGAATGTGATCTACAGATTAAGTAGAAGAGTCACTAAATACCGAAGCAAAGCAGACAGAAGAGTGCCTTCATAAGACTCACCTTACCATCTAATGGATAGAAGGCAAGGGAAGATAATGTTACTAGAAGGACAATACACTTTAAAGGTAAATGTGAAAGAATCCCAAAGTGTTGAAATGTATACCCTGTACAATTGATTCTTCAGATGAAAAGGTAATAATTAGACAAATGAGTTGGAATAATAAAGATTAATAGATACAAAAATCCAGAAGACAGTGAGCAATAGAGCTAAGGACAAAAGTAATATGCAATCTGTAGGTTTATGTTTGGGAATGTGAGTAAATGACTGCTAAACTACAGCTATTCCCTAAAAGTGAAAGAGCAGCTGTTCATTTAAAGCAGACCCATTACCTTAACCCCTGTGGTTGGTTCTTGTTTTCTGATTCCCATCAGGAGACAACCTCTCTGAGAAAATATATTCTAAATGACACCAAGTGTTTGAAGCACAAACTTGATTTGAGTGATCATGCCTTTCCTACTCTTTAATCTCTTAAAAATACTAAGAAAGAGGTAGACGTTTGCAGCTGAAAATTTCTCATAAAACCAATTTAAGAACTCAGAGTCAAGTTTAATACTATCTTGTTTCTCTAGGAGAGGGATTGAATGAGCACAGATAAGCTGGAGCTCAGACATTCTCAGAAGAAATACATTTAATGTATCTTCTCACTTTTCAAAACCATGCTATTATTTCATTTATGTGCAGTTTCTTGAAATGACAGAGAGAGGGTCTCTCCTAAGACAACCAGTGAGAGGTACTGACTCACAACTGGTACAGGAAATTCTTTAACAGTTAAAACTGCCAGTTGTCTCTAGTTGAAACACCCTGGTCAAAAAGGCTGCAGTGCAATTTATTGAGTCCTTTCTACCCCATGTACTGTTTGAAGTGCTTTGGAATAACCACATTCAATTAATCCTTTGATGTGACAATCAAAAGGCAAAGAATTATTTGGTAAATTAAATAAATGTACATATGTATGTACATGCTCTGTACAGACTCACAGCAAAGAGAAACCTATTTAGGGCAAGGGACCCTAAGTGACTTGAAGGATTATTAGGAAATAAGCTATCTGGGAAGAGGAAGGCTGAGTCAGGAGTCACCAGCCAGACACAGAGGAAGCAAGATGTGAAGACAGAACTGGAGAAAGGTACCAAGCCATGTGGCCAAACATAAATAAGAATTATGGGTTAATTTAAGTGTAAGATCTAGCTAGCAAGAAGCCTGAGCCATTAAGCCAAACAGTTTTAATTAATATAAAACTGTGTGTTTATTTGGGTCTGAGCAGCTGCGGGCCTGGGTGGGACTGAAGAAAACTCCAGCTATGAAACAAGGTAGAGTTTCTTAATCAATGGTGCTATTACAGGATGCCATATACTGGAAAGTTTATAAACAATCAAAGTTTTAATGGCTACAAAATATCCTCTTATTGTTCTGGAGGTTGAGAAGTCTGACATCAAGGCAACAGTGAATTTGACATCAGAAGACCCAGTTCTGGGGTCCCAGGTTGCCATTGCCTTGTTTCTTCAAAGACATAAGCTCTAATTATGAAGATACTCATGCCATTTTAGAGGGTTTCACCTTCTTGATCTAGTCACCCACTGACATCTCATCTTCATCTCTCACAAGGGCTGGAATGAACATCTAAACTTGGATCTAGACATTCTCCAAAGAAACATTGTTAATATGTCATTGTATTTTTCAAAATCACTCTGAAAGTAAGGCTCATTTTTAAATCATTTCTAATATCTCAAGAGTAAAAAACAATTCAAAAAGCCATACAAAAGTATCATTGATGTCCTTGATGAAATGCAAAATAGATGCATTTGTATATTGCTAACTTGGTGAGTCTTCAGTAATTACATTTGTTCTTTAAAAACACAATGGGAGCATAGTGTTTCAATGTTCTTTTATTCATATACTTTAATGTTTGGGATAGAAAATATTCCACTGCTGAAAGATAATTTATTTTCTAAAACTCTAGTTAATATTATTGAGAAACATTTAATTTTATAAATTGTTTATTGACACATAGTAAATATTCATGTTCATGAAATGCAGGATGGTGTTTCAACACATGTGTGTACTGGGCCACAAGCAAATCAATATAAATAGCAGATCTCTGATTTCAAAGTTTTTTTTTATTCCTTTGGATTGGATATATTAAAAATTCTTTCTTCTAGAGATTTTGAAATGTGCAATAAATTATTTCTGGATACAGAAATTTCTACCCTACTATGCCACAAAACAACAGTTAGTAGTCCTACCTTGCTGTACTTTTATATTCATTAACTACCCCTATCTATCCCCATCTTTACTACCCTTTCTAGTCATTGGTATGTACTATTCAATGCTCTATGTCTAAAAGATCTTTGTTGTTCTTTAACTGATATTTATAACTAGAAACATGTGATTTATCTTTCTGTTCTTGGCTTATTTCACTTAACATTAAGTCTTTGTTCATCTACTTTGCCACAGCTGACAGGATTTCATTCATTTCTGTGGCAAAATAATATTCTACAATGTATATGTGTCACAGTGGTGATGGTCATCTTTGAAAATGGTTTTATCATTAAAGTTGTGTCTATGTGTTTTGCAGTGCTGGAGACAGAATTTGAGCATTTTACGTACTAGGCAAGTGCTCCATGATAGAGTTTTGTTCCCATACTTGAATTAACATTGTAAATAATAAGGGCCATAATCATAAGAGATCCAAATTCATTTCTTGTCATTATTCTACATCTAATGTGTTCCTAGTGTCTATATCATTAATTTCTCCTAGATTTTATTCTTAAGTCTTACTGAGAATTCTCACTGAATAAGAACCTTTTTCTATGTACTTATATCCCACTATCTATCCCTCTTTGAATCTGCACCACTTTCTTGCAAGTAAATGTTATTGTATTATCTTTTCTATGTCATCTAAGCATGCATTACACATATGAACTTGCATATACAAACATAACTGCCACATATAAAGTATATCAAAATAATTGCATTGAGTACAGTTCAGTATGGACACATACAGCTCTTGTGTGAACATAAACACACAAAGTTAATATTTGTTGAGAAGTTACTATGTGCAAGCATTAACAATGAATAAGCCTTCTGGCCCTCTTGATAACTCTCCAAGTTGCCATTACACAGAGACAGCTCAAACTTAAAGAAACTAAATGAATTCACACAACTCCCCAACTAGTACAGAAAAGTGAAATTGGAATTAGAAATTCAGATTGATTTCATAGCCTGGACATGTAGTACTTACAAGTTCCTTTAGGATGCTGCAACTCATGTTTTCACATATTTTTCAAAAGACAGCTACATTAAATGCCCAAGAAAAATAATTTGGAACAGAATTAAAAGTTGCTCAGTGGGCTCAGTGAGCCAACTTAGTCTTCAGATGTTAATAAAATAAAATCTCAGAACAGACCCTGTGTTTGCTTAGATATATGCAAATTGAATCTTCTAGGTGACAGCATATTAACATTAATATTGCCTTTGGAGTTCCAGCTTGTCAGCTTCTGTGTCAAACTCGGCCTCAAAATAGCGTTTGCAAAGATTATCGCTGCAACAGGCAGCAGAGGTCTCTTACTTGACTGCAAGTAATTGGATTATCAGTTGGTTGGAGTGAATAGCACTGAAATTCATCCCGCTTACATTTTAAAATGGACAAAATCAGTTTTGAAAGAATTAATTGGTAAATAAATTAGGGTAAGCAACATATTAAAAAGAGTCAAGGTAGAAAGCATCTCTACAGAGACAAAGAACTCAGAGAGTTGCTCTTAGTTTAGTATGCTCAGTGCTGGAACAGCCAGCCGTGAGGCCCTGGTGTGGAAAATTACTGTAACAGGGAAGGAGAGTCACTTGGAAGCCTCATCTAAAGCCAGACAGGAAACTGTTGGCATCGCCCTTTTTAAAAGGTTAATGTAGTGATCCTGATGGGTGGAAGAGCTGTATGTCTTCCATACAGTGGAACAGTTTAGCTTTTTCTTCAGTTTGTCTCACTCTATCAGTTCATCTTCGGCAGACACCCTTGCAGACCAGCCCAGTCCAGAACCTCCCTCCCCTGCCAGCACACTCCTTCACTTCTGTGCCATTTACAAACCTACAAAAGCTATTTTCTCACTTTACCTTCACAGACTTGTAAGAGATCCACCACAGGCTAAGAGAAAACAAAATGTAGGAAGATATTCTCAAACATTGTGTGCCAAATGAGAACCTGTCCATGTAGCAAGACTTTTATTACCTCCTCACTATCAAAGTGAAAGAACGTTCATGCTTGTTGGGAGGCCCTGCTGGTCAGAGGCTGCAGTCTACCATGGCCTGGCAGCTCTCTCCAAGCTTGACAACATGGAGAACTCCAAATCCACCCCCACCCAGCGGAGGGCTTCCTGCTCTCTATCTGACCTAATTTGGAGAAAGTCTCTAGGCCAGGATGCCTGCTTATCTCTAGCATAACCCTTGAGACAGTTCCCAGCAAATGCTCCTTCCCTGCTGCCCATAGGGTAAGTAGGTGACATGCTCTAGCTATTTTAATAGGACTGTGTTGCTACTAATCCTGCTATATGCTAGGAGTGTATCATTTAATGCAAATTAGATGATTCCACAGTTATCATGCTCAATCCTATATACCCCCTATACTCTGGGATAAAGTTGAGCTGCCTCCCACTGAAACTGTCTTCCAGAAGGCTATTTTCATCAAGCTCACAGGCTGTACAAAGCTCTCTGTTGCCTCTTCTGACCCTTTGTCCTCATGGACTGGTGGCCAACAGACCATGAGCAATAAGGGGATCTCACACATGCTTCATGGTTTCTTTCAATTCCCTCACCCCTTTTTTTTCAATACCGCAAATGAACCAAAAGCTTTTTGCTTTGTACTTGGTAGGTAGATTCTCCACCACTGATCTATATCCCTAGCCTCCCTGATTTCATTCTCAAGTACTCTCCACTCCTGACTTATATACCTAGGGTCCCTGATTTCTTTCTCAGGTAGACTCTTATTTCCTGATCTATATCCCTAGCCTATCTGACTTCCATCTCAAGATGTCACTATGTTGCCCATGCTGGTCTTCCAATCATTCTTCCACACAGGCAAGCTTCAGGTATGTGGTCTTCTTACCAAAGCCCCACCATGGCTTCTTAAGACCAGTGCTATGAGGCCCAGTTTCTGGTTTTCTTCAGTTGAACTTAGGCCTTCTGAGCACTGAGGGTCCTAGGGCCACTGTAGAGATATCTTCTTGGAATTGAATCATTTGTTTCCTCAAAGGTAACCTGTTGAGTGCCTTTTGAGGTGTTGTTACTGCTTGAATGGATTGTGTTGCCCAAGATGTGCCTCCTACCTGGCAGTTTCCTTGCTAAGGTAAGTAGGTTACAGAGATCTGTATTCCTTGCTTTTACTTCAGAAAAACTCTGAATTTTATTCACCATCCAGAATAGAACTGAAACTCTGGAGAACAGAAAAAGTCTGGAGAATAGAAGAATTCAGAAAATATGGCAGAAGTGGAGCATTATGCTTTGATGTCCTATGGACAGTTTGGGGCAGTCTCTCATTTAAAAATGACAGTTCATGTGGCTTACTACTTTATAGTGAAATTTCCCTTGGTGTCAACTTCAATTACCAGGTTGTAGATCCTTCCTAAAGATTTACCCATGGAATGTGTGAAGGTCAAAAAACATGGAACTGCCAGGTGTGGTGACTCATGCCACTAATCCCAGTCCTCGGAAAGCTGAGGCAGGGAAATTTCTACAAAATTTAAGCCAGCTTAGGCTACAGTGTGAGAGCCTATTGAGAGGGAGAAGATGAGGAGGAGAAGAGAAGAGATTAGAAGAAAGGAAAGTGGGAGTGGAGGGAGGAAGAGAAATGGAGGAAGGAAGGAAGAAAAAACACCTAATTTTTGGCTTCAGTGAATTTGAAAATTTCAATTGTTTTTCAAGTAAAGACAAGAAGAAGAAAAAGAAGTTCCAGGTAGATACTATGAGTATTCCACAACACAATGGTTCATTTCAATATCAAAAAGATGGAAAAGGAGTCACCTGAGAGTAAAAATGTTACTTTTCAAACTGGAAGAATTTTAAGTATTTCTCAATCATTTCATTTGTATTTATTTAGATTTTCATTTAACCTTGGACTGATTACAAACTTCCTTGGGAATCACTGTCCTTTGTTCACTTTAGGGAAGTATTTTTCTATTGCATTGATTCAGATACCAGTGGTCTGGAGTAATATTGCTCCCACATTAGCTGTTAATTGTATGTTGTCTCTTACCCAGGAGCATTTGGAACTATACAGTCTTGTTACTATTAAGATTAAAACAACAATAAAAACAACCAGTGATGGCCATATGAGGCAGTCTACCCTACTGGAGATAGCATTTAACTTATGAACTCAGTCATCAATTGTACATTCCAATCACCGTGTTTTAAAGCAAAAAGGTAAGTTTCTGAAGAAAACGTGTCCTACCAAGTGGGAGCTGCCAGCCAACTCACTGTGTGTCCACTCTGAAGTTACAAGTGTAGTTGAGTCACCCACATCAGATAGCCTCATTTTTAAAATTTATTTATTTATTTTTTTAGTTTTCATTTTTTCTGGGAGAAAATGATGAGTAGAAGTAGATTATCTCCAAGCCTGTCACAAGTCCGCAGTTCTCAAATACCATAGCTCTATGAACACACAGCATCAGGACAGAATGATATTTATGACAATGTGGTGATATTGTGTTCCCCAAAAATATATCGTGCACCCTAATAAATTTATCTGGGGTCAGAGAACAGAACAGCCACTAGACAGACATAGAGGCTAGAAACTGGTGGCATTCACACCTTTAATCCCAGCCTTCTGGAGGCAGAGATGCATCTGGATGTCTGTGAGTTTAAAGCCACACTGGAAACAGCCAGGCATGGTGACTCATGCCTTTAATCCCAGGAAATGAACCTTGAATCCCAGGAAGTGATGGCAGAAAGCAGGAAGGTATTTAAGGCTTGAGGACCAGAAACTAGAGCTGGTTAAGCTTTTTGAGCAATGGTTCAGCTAAGATTCATTCTGGATAAGGACTCAGAGACCTCCAGTCTGAGGAAATAGAATCAGCTGAGGAATCAGCAAGGTAAGGTGGCTGTGGCTTGTTCTGCTTCTCTGATCTTCCAGCATTCACCCCAATGCCAGGCTTCAGGTTTGATTTTATTAATAAGACCTTTTAAGATTCATGCTACATGACAGTGTTGGATTCATCTCCAGACATACAGCTACAAAGCCGATAAGTTTAGTAATCCTTTTGTAATGAGTTCCCCAACATCCAAACAATTGCTAACAACATTAGAAACATTTTTTCTTTCCTCTCAATGAAGTTCCTGAGGCTGCAGAGGCCAAGGTTAGTACTAGTCAGTCACATCGCATTTGGGAGATGGAAGTATCCTCTGCCCTGATGTGTGCTTTCACCTTGGCTGAGCCTTATCAAGAATGGGAATAAAAGCAGCTCGAGGCAAATTTCATTTTCCTTTTCATCTCCTTTCAGTGAGTGCACTATGGAAAAAATAAAGACATCCTTTCCACTGTAAAATAGGCCAAAGTCTAGTGAGCTGGAAACAGGGAGACACACATAAACTTATCTGTTGGCTAGACCGTTCACATCTGACATGTCAGATTTCCTTCATAACTAAATGGAGGGTGACAACCATGGTCTACATTGTTTGCATTGTGTGGGGAGCCATAGGAGAGAGTAATACATATGTGATGCTTTAGATGGGGCCGGGAGGCGGGAGAATAAAGCAGAAGCAGGCATATATTAAAATACACAAGAAATGGAGGAGAGCAAAGGGAGAGACAGACAGACAAACACACTCATGAGAGACACACAGAGATACAGTGACACAGAGACAAAGACACAGACACAAAGACAAAGGAGAGGAAAGCACTATTAAATTCAGTGTAGCTAAACTGATAGAATAGCACTTGTCTATTATCTACACATACATTTTTCTGAAAATATCTGATGGTATTGCCTGTATTAAATACTAGCTTCTCAGTAACTGACTTACCCAAATAGGCAAGGGTCTAGTCAAATGTAAAAGTGTTGAACTTCAGAGGGATGTCAGCCCACAGAATGTATTTGATCCCTGTATTACATTTGGTAAGGTTCTGTTGCCTTCAATTATAAGCATGGTTTTTATTCACTTGTGTTGGGTCATGGATAGTAGAGCAGTCACTTAAATTAAGTTTAGAGTGACTTGTTGGGATGTGCCTTATTTGGGGTTTCTATTGCTGTGATGAAACACCATGAACAAAAAGCAGGTTGAGGAGGAAAGAATTTATTTATCTTACATATCAGCACTGCCATTCATCACCAAAGAAAGTCAGGAACTCAAACAGGGCCGGATCCTGGGGCAGGAGATGATGCAGATGCCATGGAGGGTAGCTGTTTATTGACTTGCTTCCCACAACTTGCTAGCCCACCTTCTTATAGAATCCAGAATCAACGGCCAAGAGATGGCACCACTCACCATGGGTTGGACCCTCCCACATTGATTACTAAAGGAGAAAATGCCTTATAGCTGGATCTCAAGGAGGCATTGCCTCAGCTGACTCCTTCCTCTGATGACTCTAGCTTATGTCAAGCTGACACACAAAACCACCCAGTACAACTGACCCCTTTGTCAACTTGACACATAAACATGTCACTATTAAGCCACAACCCTTCTTTCTTATTCATCCCCCAAAGTCCCACAGTCTTTACAAATTCAAATACATTAACATTTCAGTTCATTTAAAATAGCCAATCTCTTTAAGAATACAATGTGTTTCAAAATTCAGGTCTCTCAACTGTGGACTCCAGTAAAACACTTTATTACTTCAAGAGGGAAACATCAGGGCACAGTCACAATCAAATCAAAACAAAACAAATTTCCAACAGTTCAATATCTGGAATCTCTTCATGATCTTCTGAACTCCATCAAAGGGCTGGGGTCACTTCTCTGGCTCTGCCCTCTGCAGCACACATAGCTTGTCTTCTGGGCTCCAGCTGGCTTCACTCAACTGCTACTGCTGTTTTGGGTTGGTCAACCTGTGATACTGACATCTCCAAATCTTCAGCTGCAACTAGGCTGCACTTTGACCAATACCCTCTCATAGGCTCTCCTCATGGTGCCAATTATCAGCTTCTTTGCATGACCCTTTCAGTCCTGGGCCTTCAACTATACTAATGCCTTACAAGTCAGGACAGGAACTTAAACAGGGCAGGATCCTAGAGGCAGGAACTGATGCAGAGGCCATGGAGGGGTGATGCTTATTGGCTTGCTTCTCATGGCTTGCTCAGCCCACCATTTTATAGAACCCAAGACCCCCATCCCAGGGATGGCACCACTCACAATGGGGTGAGTCCTTCCCCATTGATCACTAAATGAGAAAATGCCTTATAGCTGTGTCTGAAGGATGTTTTTCTCAACTGAAGTTCCTTCCTCTGATAATTCTAGCTTGCTTCAAGTTGACATACAAAACTGCCCATTACAGGGTATATTTACAATTTATGATGTACAGAAGATGATAATATCATGGTTCCATCAATTTCCAGTGAGATAAAGGTTAGGCTCATAACCAAATATGTAAGAAGCAAAAATGGCCAACATTTCAACAGGCAATGCAATTTGTGGTGCATTTTCATGAAAATACAATTATAGCCATATTGCTGAAGCAGCAGTAGTGTTGTTGGCAGATGTTGGAGTCCGGCAGCTGCCTGCCAGGATTTCAAGGTTCTTGTGATACAAAACAAGGAGATGATCAGAGGCACATGGGTATCATCAGAAGCAGATACAGTTTATTGGGGGAAAAGTATACTTCCAAAGAGGGAGAAGATAGCCAAGGCTTGGGGGGAAGGTTAGAAGCACTATGATTTGATACCCAAAGGCTTATGACATTTTATGGGTCACTGATATCATGAGCTTTCTTGAGCATTTACCCACCCCCGTATGCTAACTGTTACTGTGGGGTTGGTTGGGGAGTTTCTATTCATTCACTCTATAAACTGGCTTCTGTCTTCAGACTAATCTCTCAGTTTTCCTGTACCTTATCCTCCACAGCTACCCTTTTACTTCTGCCTCAGTAGAGCAATGAAAAATCCTGTCGTTTTTCTTACAGAGGTGCACAGTGATCTTGTCTTCATATGTGTAAGCACCTCAGTTTTCTCAGGGGTACCCTAAGCCTACCAGTACCCACTGCCTTACACTGATTTTTAATAAAACCACTATGAAGCAAGGTTTTCTTTTACTTTTTCTTTCTTTTTTTATCTACTTTGAGAACAAACCAAGTTCACTGCTCAATTTCTTTTGCTTTATGTGTTTTTAAGCTCCAATACATCTTGAATACATTATTTCTCTTGAAATATATCTCTGGCGTCTATATCACAGGTAAAGTGAGATTCATGAACCTAATTTACAGATAAGTAAGTTTCATCTCAAATTTCTTAGTCTAGCTTCTTTTTGAAATATGACAAAATAATCTAGAAGAATTTAATACAGTTTAGTCATGCAGAATTTGCCCGGGTTGCAAGTTCTGATTCCTTCCAATTTGACACCAGAGTAACTACCAACTCAATAGCTTAAAATGAATCACTTCTGGCATACACACACCCAGCAGAAACGGCTAGAATATTAAAATAGCCTAGGTAGCATTTTAAATAGTAATTCCAGGACTAGGGAGATGGCTTAGTTGGTGATATTCTTGCCATCACACAAACTTGAGAACCTGAGTTCAGAGACATAAAAAGCCTGGTGTTTGTGGCAAGGGACTATAGCCCCACCACTGGAGAAGTAGAGAGAGATAGGAGGATTCTTTGGGCTTGCTGACCAGCCAGTGAACTACAGGTTCTGAATTTTGTGGAGTATGCTGTGGAGCCTTGCCCAGGCTGGTGAGGTTATGAAAGTTTCCCTGACAAGATATATCTAATCTAGTTCATGAAAGATAAGTAGTGGGAGTATTAGAGATACGTGAACAATGTGGAAAAGTTGGAATGTTATAAGCAAAAATCTAACTAAAATATACAAGAAGAATGCATACACATGTAGCATAAGTGATTAATATTTGTGCCACTCCTGTTCAAATTAAACTGTATTAAGGCATTGTGAGACATCCAGTGGCTCATATTTGCTCAGCTATCATTCAACAACATCTTGATGAAACACAGTGCCAGATTGGGAGCCAGGGATAGAGGGGGAGAGTACTGAAAGAGACTACTGTAAAGAGGGAGAGCATTTCAGGGTCAGGTAAGAATCTGGTGCAAGGGAATCTCCCAGGAATCTACAAGGCTGACCCAGTTAAGACCTTAGCCTGAACTGGCCATCTCCTATGACCTATTGTCCTATGAGCCCGATTGTCCTCAGAGAGGCTTCATTTAGCAACTGAAGGAAACAAGAAACAAATGCAGACCTATAGCCAAACATTAGGCAGAGTTCAGGGAAGCCTACAGAAGCAGGGGAGTGAGGAGATTGCAGGAGCCAGAGAGATCAAGAATACCAGAAGAAAACCTAGAGAATCAACTAACCTGGCCTCACAAGGCTCACAGAGACTGAACCAATAACCAGGACGCCTGCATGGGACTGATCTAGACACTGCATATATGTTACAGTTGTGTAGCTTGATCCTCTTGTGGAATTTCTAACAGTGGGAACAGGGACTGTCTTCAACTCTTTTACTGGCTTTTGAGACCCTATTCTTCACACAGGGTCACCTTGCTCAGCCTTAATACATGGGGAGGTGTTTAGTCTTACTGCAACTTGATATGCCATGTTTTATTGATACTTGTAGGAGACCTGTCTTTTCCTAAACACAAATGGAGAAGGAGTGGATTTGGGGGGATGGGTAGAGGGGGGTTTGTGGAGTGAGACTTGGAGGAGAGGAGAGAAGAGAAACTGTGGCCCGAATTTAAAATTTTAAATAAATTTATTTAAAAAAGAAAAAGAAATGAGTCATCCAAATAAAAAGATATTTCAGGAAGACTCTAATTTATCACTTCCAAATATCTTGATCTTCATTGCAAATTGGGCTTCCTATACATCTACCACCCTAGCTCTGCCAGGCATGTTCAGAGTGAGCTCCAGTTCAATTACACCAAGCTGACAAAGCTGGGCACTGCCTAGCTATGCACTCCTCCAGTCTGGTCTCATTTGTTCTGTGTTGACAGGAGGGTAGAAGCATTGTGATGGTTTGAGCTAGGACAGAAACTCTTCCAGTCCACCTCCATCCTTGCTGGCATTCTGCAAGTAACTACAATCAGTTTAGCAGGTGAAACAGGAGAAAAGGGCTTTAGAGCGTGCGTGCATATTCTCGCTCCCAACTCTGGTAAGAAAATAAAGTCCCCTTAGGACAGTCATTCATATTGTCTTTCTTTTTGTTTCTTCCCTGTCTTCTATTTAAAGATTAAGCATTCATAATGACCCTAAATTTGCTGCTGGAACAGGGAAGGAGTTAAGTGTATATCCTCAGCAGTGCTCACCTGCGAAAGGTTCATAGCCAACAGTCCTCACTGTTATTCCATCATGGTTAGTTACATCTTCTGAACATATGTCTCCTCTGAAAAATTATAAATACTTTGAAATGAAAACACTGGCATTTACCCTGCTACGTTTTGTGATTATGATACATGTATTATTTCCTTACTAAAGGTCTGCTGTATCACAACTCCAAATTCCTCAGAAGCTGAAGATGATGGTGTACTAAGCATGAAAGCAAATTTTAAAGTTATTTCCTGCAAATTATCTTTTGAGAGCTGGGCAGTGGTGGCACATGCCTTTAATCCCAGCACTCAAGAGGCAGAATCAGATGGATCTCTGTGAGTTTGAAGCTAGCCTGGTCTACAGAGTGAGTTCCAGGACAGCTAGGGTTGTTACACAGAGAAACCCTGTCTCAAACAAACAAACAAACACCAACAAATTATGATTTGGTATGCCAGACTTTGTTGACTACCATGGGAGGCCTTACCCACTCTGAGGAGTGAATGAGGGAGGTGAGGAGGCGGGAGAAGGGGAGGGAGGGGGAACTGGGGTTGGTATATAAAATGAAAAAATAAATAAATAAATATATTGTTTAAAAAGGAAAAAAATCTTTTATTTGCAAAGACTTTCATCATGGCTGAACCAAGGATAAAACTTTAAACATGGATCCTACATGAACACAATCATTTTTGTTGAGATAAGGTTTTGTTACTGGCCCAGGCTACATTGGAGTTTAAAATTATTTTGCCTCAGCCACCTTAGTGCTGGGATAAAAACTATGCTACCACATCTGCCCCAGACTTTTTTATTAAAGTATTATTGTCAGCAAAATATCACTGTGCCACATATCTGTTACCTGACATCACCAAAATTTTCTCAGAGGGAATACACAAAGTCAAGGCAATATAAATGGCTTTGTAATTTCCTTCCTCACTTCTTAGTTATGAATCACATAAAAACCCAAATGGAATTAGAACATACAGACAACCAGGGACCTAGGAACTGCTGATGGCTGATTCCAAGTTACAATCTCGTAGGATGTGTATGTGCATGATGGTTTAAGAATCATTTTTTCCTACTCACGAATTTGGAGATGATGAGACTGAAACTATGGGCTGTTTCCTTTAAACCCTGGGTATTCCCATTAATACTAGGTAGTAAACTATTTCAAAGCATACTAGCTTAATTTATCATTGCTCTTGCTTCCTCTTAAAGGTAAAGCCATGAAGTAGCAAAGGTTGGAATCAGCTGGAAGCTTCTTCATTTTCATCTGGTGCCTGGGCTGGAAGCTGATCAGACATCTGTTCCTCTTCACATGGAGAGCTTTGGCACCCCACAGCAGAAAATAATAGGGTACCATGCATGTTTACAGATTGAAGTCTGCAGAAAGATACCCCAGAAGAAGCTGTGAGGCTCTTTTAGTCTCCAAAGTCCCAGAATTTTCTTCTCTCACATTTTCTCTCAACCTCCATTTCACATCCTATCTCCCCTCTTCTTTGTCAAGCAACAATTTACCTCAGATTCACCTTTCTATAGGGGAAGTAGGAGGGAAGGTACGTCTGTTTTAATCTACCTTTCTATATATACAAAAGAATATATAGCATAATATGTTGTTTAAAATGTTTACTTAATCCCTTAAAGTTAAACAGATTTAAAAACCTCTAGGATATTAAAATGCAGTCATTGTTCAGAGAAAATTAGAATAGTTTAAAAATGAAGGGTATTTCCTACCCGTATATTATGCAATGACCACTTGGAATAGTTTCCAACATTACTACTGACAAGTATTTGTGCTTTGTTTTGTTTTCTTTTTCTTCAGATAGGTTTTCATCTACTTAGACACAGGACTTAATTTTTTTAACTTTTTTATTAGGAAAATACTTATTTTATTTTTGTCAGATTTCTTTTTTCCACATGTTTTAATTAAAACAGAATTATAACGCTTGTTCTCCCCCAATTTGCTCCCTCCAGCTCTTCTTTCTCAAACTCTTCCCATGCCTTCCACTTTAAACTGATAGCCTCTTTTACTTTGTTGCAGATATTTTTGTGGATATGCATTATAAACATTTATATATGCTTATATACATACATATATAAACATACATAAACACAACTTGCTGAGTCCATTTTTGTTGATTGTGTATGTATAGTTTCAAGACTGATCAATTTGCATTGGCCAACTCATAAGGGAGCTCACACTGGGAAGGATGGAGTTTTCTTCTTCATAAGCTGTAGGGCCATGGGCCTTCTAGATATTTAGTATAATTTTTATTCTGTTTTCTTCTTGATAAGTTGAAAATTGTGTCTTATCTAATCAGTGTTTCACATTAGAAGCTAATAAATTACAGGTATATTATATCTTTTATTAAAATGCCATATCTCGAGATCACAGAAATTTTATAAAAAGGATGAAAAACATGGATGACATATCTTTTCTTCAATATTTAATTCTAGAAAGAAATATATTACAATATGAGCTTTTCTATTGTTAAATATAATATAATATTTATTGTTACTCATATATTTTTATTAAAAACAGAAATAATTTATGTAATAAAGCAATAATAAAATTTAAAAGCAAAAGCTATAGATCTCTTCATTTCCAGATTTTTCTCCCTGGCATATCCCTTCTCCATTGGTATTATCTCTGTGACTATCAATTATCAAAATAAATATCAGTTAGTACCTGAGGTTGAAATATACAGTGTGACCGGTTTAGAGATTATATAATCAATAAAGTGTTTACAAAGACAAAAAATAGTTAAGATATCCATCAATATCAATCTGCTTTTATTATGGTAGCTCTATAGTAGAGCTTGAGGTCAGGGATCATGCTGCCTCCAGAGGTTGTTTTATTGTACAGGATTCTTTTAGCTATCCTGGGTTTTTTGTTTTTCCATATGAAGTTCAGTATTATTCTTTCCAGGTCTATGAAGAATTGTGTTGATATTTTGATGGGGATGGCGTTGAATCTGTAGATTGCTTTTGGTAAGATCGCCATTTTTACTATGTTAATCCTGCCTTTCCATGAGCATGGGAGATCTTTCCATTTTTCTGACATCTTCTTCAATTTCTTTTTTCAGGGACTTAAAGTTCTTGTCATATAGGTCATTCACATGCTTAGTTAGAGTAACCCCGAGGTATTTTATATCATTTGTGGCTATTGTAAAGGATGATGTATCTCTGATTTCCTTCTCAGCCTGTTTGTCTATTGTATATAGGAGGGCTACTGATTATTTTTTTAGTTGATCTTGTATCCTGCTATGTTGCTGAAGTTGTTTATAAGCTGTACCAGTTCCTTGGTTGAAATTTTGGGGTCACTCATGGATAGTATCATGTCATGTGCAAATAGGGAAAGCTTGATTCTTCCTTTCCAATTTGTATCCCCTTAATCTCTTTATGTTGTCTAATTGCTCTGGCTAGAACTTCAAGTACTATATTGATTAAGTATGGGGAGAGGGGACAGCCTTGCCTTGTTCCTGATTTTAGCAGTATTGCTTTGAGTTTCTCTCCATTTAATTTGATGTTGGCTGTTGGCTTGCTGTAGATTGCCTTTATTATGTTAAAGTATGTTCCCTGTATTCCTGATCGCTCCAAGACCTTTATCATGAAGAGGTGTTTGATTTTGTCAAATGCCTTTTCTGTGTCTAGTGAGATGATCATGTGGTTTTTTTCTTTGAGTTTGCTTATATGGTGTATTACACTGATGGACTTTCATATGTTGAGCCACCTTTGCATCCCAGGGATGAAGCCTACAAACCGACATGTGGACCAATGGAATCGAACTGAAGACACTGACATTAACCCACACACCTATGAACATATAATTTTTGACAAAAAGGCCAAAACTTTCAATGGAAAAAAGAAAGCATCTTCAACAAATGGTGCTGGCATAACTGGATGTCAACGTGTAGAAGGCTGCAAAGAAATTCATATCTGTCACCGTGCACAAAACTTAAGTCCAAGTGGATCAAAGACCTCAATATAAATCCAGTTACTCTGAACCTGATAGAAAAGAAAGTAGGAAGTACTCTTGAATGCATTGGGACCGGAGAGCACTTCCTAAATATAACACCAGTAGCACAGACACTGAGAGAAACAATCAATCAATGGGACCTGTTGAAACTGAGAAGCTTTTGTAGAGCAAAGGACACAGTCAACAAGATAAAGCGACAGCCTACAGAATGGGAAAAGGTCTCCACCAACCCCACATCTGACAGAGGGCTGATATCCAGAATATATAAAGAACTCAAGAAATTAGACATCAAAATGCCCAACAGTCCAATTAAGAAATGGGCTATAGAACTAAACAGAGAATTCTCAACAGAGGAAGTTCAAATGGCTGAAAGACATCTAAGGAATTGCTCAGCATCCCTAATTATCCGGGAAATGTGAATCAAAACGACTCTGAGATACCACCTTACACCCGTCAGAATGGGTAAGATCAAAAACACTGAAGACAGCTTATGCTGGAGAGGATGTGGAGCAAGGGGAACTCTCCTCCACTGCTGGTGGGAATGCAAGCTTGTACAGCCACTTTGGAAATCAATGTGGTGCTTCCTTAGAAAATTGGAATCCATCTCCCCCAAGATTTAGCTGTAGCACTCTTGGGCATATATCCAAGGAATGCTCAATCATACCACAAGGGCATTTGCTCAGCTATGTTCGTATCAGCTTTGTTTGTAATAGCCAGAACCTGGAAACAACCTAGATGCCCTTCAACTGAAGAATGGATAAAGAAAATATGGTACATATACACAATGGAGTACTACTCAGCAGAGAAAAACAATGACATCATGAGTTTTGCAGGCAAATGGATGGATCTAGAAAAAATCATCCTGAGTGAGGTAATTCAGACTCAGAGGGATGAACATGGTATGTACTCACTCATAGTAGGATACTAGATGTAAAACAAAGATGACTAGTCTACTACACAAATCCAGGGAGGCTACCTAGAGAACAGGACCCTGGGAAAGACACAGGGATCACCCAATGACAGAGAAATGGATGAGATCTACATGAACAGCCTGGATGACAGTGGGAGTAATGAAGGGCAAGGTTCGAGGGAAAGAAAGCTTAGGAGAGCAGGATATCCCAGCTGGATCAAGAACAGAAAGGGAGAACAAAGACTAACAGACCATGATAAATGATGACCACACGAGAACAGGAATAGGCAGAGTGCTGGAGAGGTTCCCAGAAATCCACAATGATACATCCTCTATAGACTGCTGACAATGGTTGAGAGAAAGTCTGATCTGACCTAGCCTGGTGATCAAATGGCCAAACACCCTAACTGTTGTGCTGGAACTCTCATCCAATAACTGATGGAAGTGGATGCAGAGATCCTCAGCCAGGCCCCAGGTGGAGCTCCAGGAGTCCAATTGTTGAGAAAGAGGAGGGACAGTAAGAGTGTGAATTGTTGAGACCAAGACTGGAAAAGCACAGGGACAAATAGTCAAACAAATGGAAACACATGAATTATGAACCAAAAGCTGAGTAGCCCCCAGCTGGATCAGGCCCTCTGGATAAGTGAGACAATTGTATGTATATCTTGAACTGTTTGGGAGGCACCCAGGCAGTGGGACCTGGACCTGTCCTTAGTGCATGAGCTGGCTGTTTGGAACCTTGGGCTTACACAGGGACACATGCTCAGCCTGGAAGGAGGGGACTGGACCTGCCTGTACTGAATCCACCAGGTTTAAATGAATCCCCAGGGGAGTCTTGGCCCTGGAGGAGATGGGAATGGAGGGGAGGGGATGGGGTGAAGTTGGGGCCAGGGGCAGGAAGGGGGAGGACAGGGGAACCCATGGCTGATGTGTAAAATTAAAACACAAATATAATAAATTTTTTAAAAGGAGAGAAATAAAAGATACCCATCAAGACTACACACACACACACACACACACACACACACACACACACACACACACTGTGCATACATACACCCAATATGCCCATGATCATTGTCTATTGTGTTGTTAAAACAGCATCCAAAATGACCTCTTGAAGAAGTTCTCAGTGCTACAGATCAATAATTTGCAGTTTGCTCCCAAGCAGCAGTAGTGCAGCTTTCTAGTAAGACAACAGAAAACAAACATGACTGTGAAAGCTGCAACTTTCCCCCAACTACTATACTAAGGGGCTCTATTCAAGACATGTGTTGGTTCAAGTTCATAATCTCTAAGCAACTCCAGCCACCTTCTTATCAGAAGCAGGTAGAGGGAGTCATATTCATGGACCTGCTTGATCTATAGACCCACAGCAATCCTTGAGGTACATGAACGTCAGAGTTCTCCCCCTCTCCCCTCCAAGCGCTACCTCTGCTTTTCTTGTCAAGCAATAGGTTCATTTCAGATGCATAGAAGTTTCAGAAAATTTATGGCCAATTTAATATAATGTTGTGTATAATTTAGTATGTTATATTACAGAATCAACACTGCATTCTCAACCTGCAAAGAGTGTTATAAATCTGTTCTTCATTAGGGTAACATCCTAGAACCTGGTAAGTTCTACTCAGTAATTATTTTGTTTAAGATACTACTAAAGTCATCATTTACATGGTTCATGATAGTTCTGTAGGAAACAAACAAACAAACAAGTCTCTTCTAAGCATAGTGGTGGTTTGCCTAAATAAAAGTTCATTTACATCAAAGTCATTTTGAATTGTGCAATTTGAGTTATTCACCCCACCTCATGAATGCTAAAAACTGAAAATCAAATGTTTTCTCCACCCCAAAACAGTTCAGAATATGACAGTGTCTGTTGTTGCAGTAAATCTTGCTCAGGGCATCTTTTTGATTACCTTCCCTTGCCTCAGATGTCTCTGAATGCTCACATTATGTAGTTCATGTGTTCAATACTGGAACTACTGACGAAAGAAACATCTTGACTCAAGAAAGAAAAGAGAGAGGAGTATGTGAGACACGGCCCAAGAACATAGGCTTAGATTTCCCTACATGCCATGTTCCAAGACGGTAACAATTTCAAGAAGTTTTGTAGTAATATAACAAAGAAAATATGGAATCAATACACTTTTAAATGCCATGTAGTCAGGTCACAGAAAAGCAGGGGCATTTCAGCCTCAGGCTATCTGATCGTACTCTTGGCTTTGGGGTAGATGGAAGCTATGGATCTGTTAGCACATTCCAAAGATTGCCCTAATGTTCATAAAAATGTTCGATCCCATACAGAAAAGGACAGGAAATGCCCATTAAGTACTAAAGGTGTTCTAAGACAATTTGGAGCTGCACTTGAACCATTCCAACCTCTCCACATCATTGTAGTTATAACCAGTCAGTAAGAATTCTCATTCACAGATCTTTATCATTTTTTAGGGATAAAGGAAAGATAATAAATGTTTTAAAACAAATACTTTTACCATGAAAATGACCAAGACAAAATTTTCCATCCTAAAGGAAACCACATTAGATTGACTGGAAAGCCAAACACAAGCCAGTGTGTGGGAAGAAGCGGCTGACTAGACAGAGTGTTCTATGAGGAACAAACAGCACATCTTCACAGAAAAGGATGGATTCTTAAACTTGGGTCCACTGGTGAAAATGTCTGTAAATTAACAGGTATTTTCTGTGGAGAAGTTACGGAGAGCTCTTACAGGGAGAATTTTCCAGATGATTACTAACTCTCCTTGGTACAGCCATATAACTTCCCTTTATAGTAGAAAATAGTGAACACATACAAACTTGGTCCATTTGGTTGCTCATGCCTAATTATTTGACTTAAATAGTTTAAATTTTTACTAGATTTTTTTCATTTTATTTTATGTGTGACTGGTTTGCCAGTATATATCTGCATGTATCACCTGTGCTTTGTGTACTCAGCAGTCAGAAGAACCTGGCACTGGAGTTATAGATGACCATGAACTGCCATGTGGGTGCTGGAAATCAAACCCAGATCCTCAGAAGGGCAACAAATACTCCTAACCACACAGCCATCTTTCCAGCCCCAATTTAAATAGTTTTAAAATTCATAATTCAGGAAAACATTTGTTTGATATTTTTAAAATCACAATTGGATTTTTTTCACACATGTATTTTTGTAGTTTTATAAATGTCACACAACACTAAGGATGAAACCAATTACCAAGAACAAAACATCTAAAAACCATATTGTCAGGCTTGGGAAATTCGGCTTTGATACCTCTACACTTTTGGATCACAACCTTTCCATTGTTATGAATTAAGAAAAAAAGAAAAAAGGATACATGTATGTTAATATGTACATCTTTATATGAAATGATTATAGTTTATGTGTCTCGTGTTACTTGTAAATCTTATATTACCTCATTAATTAAATTATGAGTTATATAAAAGCATAAACATCTTATAATATAAGGCCATCCTGGTAATACATCCTTCTGTGCTTCTAAGACAGAGAATATAGGGGATGTTATTTCTTTGAATATGTATTTTTATTAGTTTTTTGAAAAATTCATACACTGTAGGTTTATTCATTTCCACACATCTTCCAATACAGATACGATCCACCCTCCACATCCCCCACTCATCAAACTTTGTGTCCCCTTTTTTTCTTTTAAAATCCATACAGTCTATTTAATGTTTGTCTTAGTGAGGGTTTCATGACCAAAGAACAAGTAGTGGAGGAAAGAGCTTATTTGGCTTATACTTCTGCCCTGTTGTTCATCACTGAGAAAAGTCAGGACAGAAACTCAAACAGGGCAGAATCCTAGAAGCAGAAGCTGATGCAGAGGCCCTGGAGCGGGGCTGGTTACTGACTTCCTCTCATTGTTTGCTCAGCCCACCTTCTTATAGAACCCAGGACCAGCAGCCCAGGAATGGCACCACCCACAATGGACTGGGCCCTCCTCCATGGATCACTAAATGAGAAAATGCCTTACAGCCAGATCTCATTGAGGCACTTCCTCAGCTGAGATTCCTTCCTCTGATGACTCTAGCTTATGTCAAGTTGGCACACAAAACCCCCCAGTACAGTGCTGGATATATTCTAAGTCTGTGGCCATCCACTGGAACTTGTTCCACCCAGCAGGGCTACACCCTTAAGGAAAACTGACTCTCCATCTGCCAGCAGCAATCTGTTATTGATAACTCTTCAGCTAGGGGCAGGATTTTATTATCACCTCCACCCTCCAAGCTGGGATCTTGTCTTGCTAGAGACTGTGCAGTTCTTTTTTATTATTATTATTTTTCATTTATTTTACATACCAACAACAGTTTTCCTTCCCTCCTCTCTTCCTTCCCTCTCCCCACTTCCCATATATTCCCCACCCCCATCCACTCCTCCTCATTTTACAAAGAGGTAGGCCTCCCATGGAAGTCAACAAAGCATGTCATGTCACATTGAGGCAGGACCAAGCTCCTCCCCCTGCATCAAGGCTGGGTGAGGCATCCCTGCATGGGGAATAGGTTCCCACAGAGCTAGCTCATTGCACCAGGGACAGGTCCTAGTCCCACTGCTAGGGGCCCCACAAGTAGACCAAGCTATACAACTGTCATCCACATGCAGAGAGTCAGTCTCATGCAGGCTCCCTAGCTGTTGGTCCTGAGTCTGTGAGTTCCCATTAGCTCAGATCAGCTGTCTCTGTGGGTTTTCCCATCATGAGCTTGACACCCACCTCCTTGTTCATACAATTCCTCCTCATCATCATCATCACCAGGACTCCAGGAGCTTGACCCAGTGCTTGGCTGTGCATCTCTGTATCTGCTTCCATCAGTTACTGGATGAAGGCTCTCTGTTGACAATTAGAGTGGTCACCAATCTGATTAGAGGGGAAGGCCAGTTCAGACACCCTCTCTATTATTGATATGAATCTTAGTTGGGGTTATCCTTGTAGATTCCTTGGAGTTTCCAGAGCACCAGGTTTCTCCCTAGCCCCGGAATGTCCCCCTCTATCAAGGCATTTCTTTCATCACTATCACCCTCTGTCCCACCCCCAACTCAACCAAACTGATACCTCATGTTTCCATTGCCCCATTCCCTCTTCTCCCCCCCACCCCTAATTTACCCAGGATATCTCATCTATTTCCCCTTCCCAGGAAAATCATGCTTTCCTCTTAGGGTCCTCCTTGTTACCTAGCTTCTCTGGGGCTGTGGATTGTAGCCTGGTTATCATTTGCTTTACATTTAATAACCACTTATGAGTCAGTACATACCATGTTTGTCTTTCTGGGTCTCAGTCTCCTCACTCAGGATGATTTTGTTCTAGTTCCATCCATTTGCCTAAAATTTTCATGAGGTCATTTTTTTTAACTACTGAGTAATACTCCATTGGGTAAATGTATCTTATACAATGGAAAAAGGAAAACATCTTCAACAAATGGTGCTGGCATAACTGGAGACTCTAATGTAGAAGAATGTAAATAGATCTATTTCTATCATCATGCATAAAACTCAAGTCCAAGTGGATCAAAGACCTCAACATAAACCCAGTTACATTAAAACTGATAGAAAAGAATGTAGGAAGTATCCTTGTATGCATTGGCCCAGGAGACTACTTCCTAAATATAACACCAGTAGCACAGATACTGAGAGCAACAATTAATAAATGGGACCTCCTGAAACTGAAAAGCTTCTGTAAAGCAAAGGACACTGTAAATAAGACAAAACAGTAGTCTACATAGTGGAAAAATATCTTCCCCAACTCAACATCTGACAGAGAGCTGATCTCCAAAATACAGAACTCAAGAAGCTAGATATCTAAATAGCAAATTTTAAAATGGGGTACAGATTTAAACAGAGAATTCTCAACAGAAGAATCTCAAATGGACAGAAGACATTTAAAGAATTGTTCAACATCCTTAGCTATTGGGTAAATGCAAACAGAACAACTCTGAGATTCTGTCTTACACCTGTCAGAATGGTCAAGATCAAAAACACAAACGACGGCTCATGCTGGAGAGGATATAGAGTAAGGGAAACACTCCTCCACTGTTGGTAGAAGTGCAAACTTGTACAGCCACTTTGGAAATCAGTATGGCAGTTTCTCAGAAAACTGGGAATCAATCTACCTCAAGACCTAGTTATACCAATCTTGGGGATGTACCCAAAGTATTCTCAATCATACAACAAGGACACTGCACAACTATGTTCATAGAAGCTTTATTCACAATAGACAGAACCTGGAAACCACCTAGATGCCCCTCCACCAAAGATTGTGCAGTTCTTTAGCATGCTGTCAAAGCCACAGAGAGTCCATTTTTGGGGGTCCTAAATAAAATCAGCAAGTACAGAGATGCTAAAATAATGTACTACTTTGTGTTCTACTATATTCTGATTTAAAAAAATACTAAATGAAAAAAATATAGTACTCTGTAATGTTATCATGCTGAGATCTTATTTCTTTACAGAATCAATTATGCATTCAAAATTTAGATAGTAAAATGAGCAGTCATTATTAATGGATAAGCAGGGATTCCTGGAAACTAATAAGCTACATGTCAATTTTAATTATTTTCCATTTTAAGAGATAATGGAGCTGGAGAGACTAGGCACAAAATACTATAAAATTTTGCCTTTTGAGCCTGATAAGAATTCTGCTCCATTAATCGTGTAACATTTAATCTTAGAATTTCAATTCCCCCAATAGATTGTGTGCTGAATAGTATAATACACTTTGCCTACTCATAATGGGAAGTTTTTGTATTTGCCTTTACAGGCACCATGAAAAAAGTCTCTGTACCACATTACATCTAAAAGTATACACTTAGCATTTCACATGCAGAGGCCAGTATCACAAAATGTTCTATAATCTGAAATAGAAACCAAATTCCCAATGGCTGTGTCTTGTCCTGGAGAAAACCTCCACCTGAGATAAACACAAAAGGTATTTTTTGATGACTGAACTTGTGTTTTTCTATAAGCTGCTACTATTTATAAGAATGGGACCTATCAAAAAAAATGAAATTTAAATGGGGAGGCAAGTTTTATCTGTACTTTCAAAGGACTAAACCCTTACAAGGAAAAGGACATTTTCAGGAAAACTTTGACATCTCTAAGGTCCTATGCTTTTGTGTTTCATATCACTCTGGGAGCCTCAACAGACAAGCATCCACATGGAAGGAGAACCACTGATAACATCCTTTCATTTAGTTCCAGATGGGCTATGGAAAGGGGGAAGAAACTGATGTAATGTCATTTCCCATCTTGCATGGGTACCTTCCCCTTCTTTCTTTGACTACAATGTGCAGGACCCACACATTACTCTCCTTTAGAGCTTCCCATACTTACTAAAATCCATCTACTGTACAGCAGAGTATGCACCACCTTATAAAGGAAAGAAAGACCTGTAGAACAGTAAAGATAGATGTGCTAGTGACTTTGCCTAGTGCTTGGCTACATTAATAGCCAATATTTTCATTCTAATAAATGCCAGTGTGAGAAGTTATGAAACACTACTTGAGATGGAAAGAATTAAAATTTTTTAAAATCTCCTTAATTTAAAATGAGATTATTTTATGTAAAGATTAATTTCCTATTTGTTTAGATTGTGATAAGAAAGAAGGTACTATATATCTTAAAATACTGTATATACTAAATATATTAATATTAAATATAAATTTTAAATATTTTTAAAATTAAATTTTACCTGCCAACTCATGTCACAATCACAAATTCAAGCTTTGTGAAAAATTAAAGGAAAAAATAAATTCTCTCCATAAAACTGGGATTTTTCTCTTATCTTTAAACAAGATTAAAAATAAAATTTGATCCAGAATAAGCCCATGTATAAAAAGAACACATATTAAACCTAGGCTGCTGTTCGGAAATTTGTTTAAGTTATAAAATAATCGAAGTCTCCATCATTTTTCTCCCAGATGAGAAGCCCTTTTCTTCTTCTCTTTGCCATCAGCAAGTCTTGAATTATTTAGTGGAAAAGAATCCACTCACTAACCTAGCCAAGTGACCTGCATTCACTGAGTGAAACCGGAAAGGGTGGAGAGTGCTAGCTCATCCATGTCAGTGCCTACTGTAGTCAACTGAGGCAAAATTCCTCTGATCTTATTAAGAAGAACACGATCTGCTCACAGATCTGAAACAACTTCCCTGCTAGAGTATGGAAATCAAGCAACAATTTCTCTGCACTTTTAAAAACCGAATATGATATGCTAGTCCTATATGCCTCTGACAGTATTGAGATTGTAAACATAATAACAAATCAGAAGTACTTTGGAAATTTTGCAATGATTGTGTGGAGTTGTGAATTCCATTTCAGGATAATTCTTTCATTCCCACATGGTTAGTTTTTTTTGTTTTGTTTTTTTTTTTATTGAATCAGAGAAGAGCTATATTGCAAATTACCAAAGGCCTATTAATCATCTCTTGTTTATTTTTTCCATGTGGCCAATGATGTGAACAAAATTTCTTAAAACCACAAAAAAGTGTAACTGAGACTCAAATAAACACAAATGTAAATATAAAATTCTTCACAATATAGAAATAATTTTACACTCCATACAAATATGCAAATGTTCTGAAATGTCTTTATTTTTTTCTTGTAACCAAAACAAACTAAATAAAAAGAGTAGCGTTAGTCCTCCCTAAAACACAGATATTACTCATATCTATAGTCACAATGCTTATGTACAATGTTCTAATATTAATTATGACCTTCATACAAATACAAAATAAGCAACTAACAGTGAATTCTTTCTTTTTTCATTTAATGTGTGTGTGAGAGAGAGACAGAGAGAAAGACAGAGACAGAGAGAGAGGTTGTGTGTCTGTCTTTGCATATGGTGCATATACCTGTTGATTTGATGTGTACATGTGTACTTGCAGATATGTCTGTGCATGTGTGTGTTAGCATGCATACAGAGGCTAAAAGTTGACATTGGGTGTCATTTTCTATTGCCCCACACCTTTCTTTTTAAGACAGATTCTCACTAAAATGGAGCTCACAGATTGTTTAGTCAATGAGCTTCCCATCTGTCTCCCTCTCTTAAAAACCATTGCCTCTGGCTCTTACATAGGTGTTAGCCATTGAACTGCGGCCCTTATGATTGTTCAGCAAGCAGTTTACTGATGGAATCATTTGTGTGTGTGTGTGTGTGTGTGTGTGTGTGTGTGTGTGTATTGCTAGTGAATGTAATGTTCAATAATCCATAGGATAATAGAACATAAAAGCCAGTCATCTTTTCTTTAGAATAGAAATCATCTTAGACAAGAATAATTTGTATTACATTCAGTTTCCTTATACTTTGCCTGTACAGAGCTGTCCATTGCCGTAGTAATTAGAAAGACAATCAGATGTGCATGTCTTCATAGAATCAGATCATTACACCCAAGTCCAGATTCCTATGCAACAATCTTTAAGATGATTAAATTAATCTGCCCAAAAAATAACTCAAAACATGACATCTTTAAAACATGAGAAAGGAGCCAAAATGAAGTTTTCCCAACATTGTTGTGTATGTATTTTACTCTGCATCTGTTTGTCCTGTGTTGGAATTTTAATTATTGCTCACTGATTTACTCAGCCTACCTTATTTTTTATTTAATTGGAAAAAATTCCTTCATATACATTTTCTGACCTCTATTACCCATCCCCCAAACTCTCCCAGATCCTTTCCCCTTGTTTGCCCTTTTCTTTCTTTAAAATAGAATCGATAGTCAAGAAAAAAATTATAAAAACACAAAATCAGAAACCATAATAGATAAACAGAAGACCAGTAAGACAAAAAAAAAATGTCCAAACAAAGCAATACAAGACAAAATGTCTACAAAAATATCACTGGATTCTTTTTTCTGGGAACACTACTGCTGGGTATGGGGCATAGCCTTAAGTGTGGTTGATACTCCAGTGAGACTCCATTGGAGAAAATTAACTTTTCCTTTGCAAGCAAGTGTCAATTGCAGATAACTTCGATTAAACGTGGGAGTCTAGCACCACCTGCCAAGACATGCTACCACCAACAGTGCTCCAAGCCCTTCCACATCAATCGTTAATCAGGAAAATGCCCTAAATATTTGGCTGCAGACCAATCTTACAGAGGGGTTTTCTCATTTAAGAGCCCATTTTCCCAAATATGTCTAGCTTTGTGTTGAGTTGACAAAAATCAACCAGAAATAGGACTGGCCCAGGAGGAATGTACTCAAATTTTATTCTTTTACCTCATATCAATCTTCAGCCAATACAGAAGCAGGCGTTTCAGGACAGAAATCTGACGTATGCAGATCCTTGTGGCAGATCAAATTCAGTGATAGCTAATTTGCCAATAAGCTGCCTTGAGTCTTCTATCACATTTCCTTGGTCCTGCTCTTTTTAGTGCATTTATTTATCTTTGTGTGCCTGCATGCATGAATGCATGTGAGAGAGAGTGTGTGTGTGAAAGCTGGAGTGACAAAGAGAGAGAGAGAGAAAGAAAGAGAGAGAGAGACAGAGACAGAGACAGAGAGACACAGAGAGAGAGAGACAGAGAGAGAGACAGAGAGAGAATGCATGTGTACCATGGCATCAGTGTGGAAATCAGGGAACTCCTGTAGGAGTCAGTTTCTTCCTCTGCCATGTGGGTTCTGCGGATATTAGGACAAGCTGAAAGTACTTTTACCTACTGAGCCATCTCACCAGCCCTGATTTCATAGCTCTGTGTCGTTATTTGTGGGTCTCAGTTTCATTGAGTCTAGAATCTCTTCTTATCCTATGAAGTCTTTTTTTTAATCACCCAGTCTTTAATAGTGAAGTGTATTACATTCATATTCAATCTTATATGTTATTAAATTAGTGTTCTCATTAAAGTGTATTAAAGTTTTTAATTGGGGTTTCTTTTAGTAGTATGTTTCCTAGATGGTCCTTTTTTGAAAACTGTACATTTTTGTTTGAATATTGAATTTTTATTTGGTATCACATTTTTCCACACCTATCATGCTAGTTGTTTTCAGCTTGGTCAGATTGCTATGAGATTCTTTGTTAAAATTTATTTACCCTGTTTGACAGTTAAATTCTCATCAATAGCTCCATGGGCTATAATTGGAGTCTTGTTCTCCAGTTCTCCTCTCTCTCCCCACCAGCTATTACTGCCCCCCGCATTTGAAATAAGCAAACATGAGGAGTAGTTCAGAAACTTTTCGACAAACATCATAGTATGCATGAAAATATTCAGGATGTTGTCAGTTCAGCCATTCTGATTTCGGAAGATGGTATCGGCAGGCAGACTGGGTATCCTTTGGATTTCTCAGTTCTGCTAGTGCTGCCTCTTACTGTTTGGGGTACACAGATGACACCTGCTCCATTTGGCCAGAACTTGGAAATGTTCTATTCATTTTCTCCACTTTCAAGTGTTACACATTTCAATCTGACAGTGACTTTAAGTGTGATAGGAAGTAGGAAATTGGATTTTAAAATTAATTTTGTAGGTGTTTCATCTCCTTTCCTCAAATTACTAATGTGCTTTTAGTGTGATTTGGGAAACTATAGAAGAAAAATTGTAGCAATATAATTGCTCTTTAAGAAAAATATGAAATGATTGTTACAACCATCTATTGGAATGCATATAAAAGGAACAAAATTCCTTGATGTGAAGTTTAGTTTCTAATACAACAGAGAGGGGGCAGCCCTCCTAAATGGTTTGCTTGAGGTGCTTCTCAAATTAGAATTCAAGATTTACTGAATGATTGAAGCTCATAATATCCTCCAACTGAATTGATCCTAAAACCTCAAATAATCTAATTATATTTAGGTCAATCAATGTTTAAATGCCAGTAGTTCTGTTTCCATGTATTGTAGAAACCTCTCTGCAATCACTATTACTTGAGCTAGACTGTCCCTGGGTGGGCTTTCTGTTTATCTTAGCAACCAAGCAATCAAGCCATGCCCTGCAGTTTATTAGGAAATTTCTAGCTGAGTTGAGGGGTGAAAGATAGAGATGATGATGGCAGTGTTATTAATAATGATTAAGTATTTATCTTAGTGTTAACACAGGTAGTGACTGCACACACAGAATCAGAGACAGCCTCTTCTTGGCCTGGGGTCTGGCTTCTGTGTAAGATATGCAGTTCAGACATAAAAAAAAAAGCCCCGCCCCACCCTTAGAGGGGCTTTGGCCTTCCAAATGGACACTAAAGTTTCACAATAAATGGTTTCTTCTGTCTTCTTGACATAAATACATTCTTCAGAAATACTTCACTTGCCTTTGGGAACAATAAAAGAATTGCAAGTGAAAACTGAAATTCAAAAAGGATCATGTTCTAGAAAACTCATCTTCAACCAGGGACAAAACAAAGGAGCCACTCATAGTGCTTCCCTTTGTCCAGGAATGACTGCTGAATCTGCTTCTCATGCTTGCTGTGCCCCTTTTCTCTGCATTGAAGGGTGAAAAAAAATCTTGATCATCAAGACTGCTCAGATTTCTGACGAGAGACAGTCCTGTTCGATTTCCTACAAATGTCAGACGCAACTTTGGATCTCAAAATAATTCAAAGCTGCTGATTTTTGTTATTGTTGTTCAAAGAACATAATTTTAGAAACATTAAAAAAAAAAAAACCTTACTTCAATTTCTTCCCCTCTCATCCGCAGTGGACATAGTTTGACCCCATCTCTGCTTGCCATTTTGGAACTAAATTGATGAAATCTTGTTGAGTTGTCAGAGTGAACTACTGTGCCATCAAAGCTCCTCTCCTGCTCCTTTTCAAAGCCAATCCAAGCTTGTGTGAACAGCTCAAGGCCACAAAAGCTTTCACTTTCTCATTGCTTTCCTCCATCACTAATCTGCCACTGCTGGTGGACACTCAAGCAATCAGTGAATGCTAACAAAGGCTTCACCTATTATAAACTCTTTATTATAGGTCCTGGGGTTACATATACCACGTAATCTCATTGCTGATACATTCAGACATTCTAAATTCTTTTTATGAAAATAAATAAGTGGGACATTTTCTTAAATGTACAAGATAAATGGATATGCTACCACTAAGCTATATCTCCAGCTCTTATTTCTCTTTTCTTTTTCTTTTTTTTTTTTTTTGAAACATTGCCATACCTTTGCCAAGGCTGCCTTGAACCCACTCTGAGGCTTCCTTCATTGGCCTCCTAAACACCTGGGATAACAAGCTGCTGTCTCCCTGAGCTAAGTGACAAAGGTGAAGCACAAAAACCTCTGCTACTTTTCTGCCACTGTGGTGTATACATTTTATGTATAGTAATATTAATGTAAATAAGCACATATAAGATGTTGTGGTCACAATCACTCTTGACTCATCAATTTGTATTCTTCCCTAGTGTGTTTCTTTGACTAAAACAATAAACATAGTTACTTTTAAGAAAAAAGAATTACTACCTTGCAACTCCATTGCAAAGCAAAACATGTAGCAAAATCCTTCTGAAGGCAAGGACAGAAAAGGTTATAGATATTTAGCATTGCAAAATAAGTACATGTTTTACCATATTGTCAGATAGAGAAGCTTCTTCCTTTCTAATCCATAATTATATTATTATTTTCTTATTATATAAGCAATTTCATTCATATTAAAATGGTATTTTGGCCTTTATTATAATTAAAATTACAACTGATGAAGGGCGTAGGAAATGACATCTTAGCTACCAAAAGATAATTTGACTAGGTGCCTCAAAAGACATTTCACAGGATCTTATAACCTCATAAAAATAGAAAAGATTTGATTAGAACTTTATTCTTTTTTTTTTCCAGAGCTGAGGACCGAACCCAGGGCCTTGAGGTTGCAAGTGCTCTACCACTGAGCTAAATCCCCAACCTAGAACTTTATTCTTAATCATTGTAGCATGAGTATTTTTATTTTTGTGTTAGTTCTGTTTTCCATGATGCTAAGAATCAACCCAGGGCTTTCTGAATGTATGATAAATACTCCACACTGATCTGTACCCAAGACAACATAGCCACTGCTTTAAAAATATAATTCATCCTGAAGGAAGTAATGTTTCAACAGTGTAAAAACTTATTGTGCTATAATGGCTCATGTCTTTACTTTAAGTACTCAGTAGGTAGTGACAGGTGCATGTCTGAGCTCAAGGTAACTGAAGTCCATGATCTAATGTCAGACCAGCCAAGGCTATGCAGTGAGACCCTGTCTCAAAATATAAAAATACAATTTAAATTGTATGTTGTAATTTAGCAGGAGCTACAGGTAGGCAAAAGGGGGCATTTGTTGGTTTAGTTTCTTGCTTTCTTGTTTGTTTATAGAGCTCAAGCTGTTCTGGAATTCACTATGTAAGCCAGGCTAGCCTTAAACTCCTAGCAATCATACCTCTTTCTCCTGAGTAGTAAGATTACAGGTGTTAGCTGCCAAGCTAAGGCTTAAGAGATACTTCTCATCAAAGCCCAGCTGTACTTTACTAATTTGGACATAATCATTTTACATGCTGTAACTGCAATAACTGTGAGGACTGATTCTGGTGTCTTGCCCTTCAGGGACTGTTTAGTAATACCAGTATATCAATATAGCATCCACTATTGTCTCCAACCTGTTTCCTTCTTTCCTTTCCTCAGTTACTCTTTAACTCATGGAAAGAACCATTTATGAATATTCCTTTTTGTTTTTGTTTGTTGTTTTGCCACAAACTAACTCCTTGTTCAGCTTCCATTGTTCAGTGTAGATGTAACTGGCTTGTTAAATAGGAAACACAGAACCAATTGCAGAGTTAAAAACCACGAGGTCAGAGCAAGAGTGGAAAACCTTACCCTTCACTGCTTCTGCGGTTCTTCCTCTCTGCAAGAGACCTACTTCTGTGTGACCTATCTTTTTTATAGACTTTCTGTTCTGTTTTCTCATTGGTTGTAAACCCAGCCACATGACCTCCTCGTCACTGCCTGTTTGTACAGACCTCCAGGTCTTCTATGGTTGCTATTGAGATTAAAGGTGTGTGTCTGCCATGCTGGCTGTGTCCTTGAACACACAGAGATCCGCCTAGCTCTGCCTCCCAAGTGCTGGGATTAAAGGCGTGCACCACCACCGCCCAACTTTTGTTATGGCTTACTCTTCCCATTTTCTAGCTACCATTTTTGGCTTTGTTCTAGTGGCTGTCTGTTCTCTGACCCCAGATATGTTTATTTTAGGGAACTCACAATATTTCAGGGAACACAATACCCACTACATTTCCCCTGTTTTTGTCTAAAATTAAAAAAAGGTTATAACTAATACAAGAAAAACTATCCAATAAGTATATACAATATATACAGTCAAGAATTACATTAACAATGTCTAGTCCATTAACATTTGACAAATTCAGATAAAAACTCCATTATATATAACAATGTCCAGTCCAGTAACATTTGATAAACTCAGACAAAAAAGTTTTCATTACTTATCCTATTTAAAACAAGTAGTTCCTTTTTAAAAGTCGATTCAAAAATTGATCTTTTTTTCTTATGATATTCATATTCTTTTTTCTTTTCATAAAAGTTTCAATAATCTATCTTTTGTCATTTTTATATTTTCCCTTTTTTTACAGTAGATTCAGTGATCTACCCATTTATCCTATTATTTCTTTATCTTTTTTCTCAGAGTAGATTCTATGATCTACCTCATATCTATATTCTCCTTTTTCTTTCTTTCTTTCTTTCTTTCTTTCTTTCTTTCTTTTTTAATCTCAACTCTATTTTTGGGTAATTGTCAAGTCCTGTATCATTTGTCCAGCCGCTGCATAATGAGAAAGTGCAGGGCTTGTTTCAACTCCTTGTTCAAGTAGTCTGTCAGGCTGTATCATCTCAGCCAGTCATCTCGAAATTGTCCTGACCAGTTTGTAGTTCAAAGTCAATCTTTCCGTGGTGCTAATGGCTTTACCATAGTCCACATGAATTCATCTTTGTTGGGTCCCATCATTCTTTTGAAGATTTCAAAGTTGCTGTTAGGCATGTTCAATGGTTCTCTGAAGACTTTCTTCTTTTTTATTTTCTTTCTTTCTTTTTCTTTTTTTTTTTTTGTGCCTCCTCTTTTGGAGCAATCACAATCTCATGTCTGTCTGTCTTTTGGAACCATGAGTATTCTTCCCTAGAAAAGAATATCTTCACAACAATTTCTCCCCACCATTTGTCTTGCCAAACTTTTCCAAACTGACCTTTGCCGATGCTTTCTTGTAACGCAATGGTCCTGGCAATTTTTTTCTGAACAAGCGGTAGTAAACACTTCGTCCCAGGTAGCAGCATCACCACCGCAGTCACCAATACGATGAGAAACAGCCTGCAACTTGGAGCAGCAGTCACTGCCTCCATAGTCCCACAGCTGCCACCGTTTGTGGCTAGGCTGAAGCTTCTCCTTAGCAAGTCTCCTAGGCTAGCCTTAACTTGGGATCCTCCTGCCTCTGCGTTCTTCAGTAAATCCTACTGGCGTGAGCCACCTCTACTGGCTGAGTGTAGCTCAGGCCTGAGTTGGGGCTCACAGTTCAGCATGACTGCAGAGTTTCTTTACATCATTACATAGCTGAGTAATTCTTTTTATTGCTGAGGGATATTCCTGTATTCACATTTGAAATGAATGATGCAATGGGCTCATCTCTTCACTTATTTATGCATATGTGGTTCTGGATTGGGGGCTGCTAAAACTAAAGGTATTATAAACACTCCTTTGAAGTGCTTTATGTGAGTCTGTATGTCTCTAATATAAATGCTTCAAAGTTAGATTATAGATCATCAGCAGTCATACATTTAAAATGACAAGAAACTGCAAGACTCTTGTCCAAGGAGATGTAACATTTACATGCCTGTAACTGAGAAGACCCCAGTTGCTCTGGTGCTCATCATTATGACATGGCTCAAGTCTTCCTAACTTCATTCTCAGAGTGTAGAGGAGGAGGCTTGTGTCTCTACTCTCCATTTTACTGATATTGCAAAGTGTTCTTTGGGTACCTTAGTCACTTACATGTCTTCTTTTGCAATCTCTTTCCAGCCCTCGACTCATTTTATTATTTTTAAATATTTAATTTCCTGTGGTCTTTTAGGTTCTAGATGCATCTTCTTTATCAAAGTCATATGCTGCAAATAGTTCTTTATTGTTTGGCTAGTCATTCATTTCCTAGCCCTTTCTTTCATAAACAGAAACATTTAATTCTATGAAGTACTTTTATCCCTGTTTTATTTTATCAAAATTATTTCCCTATTGCTATTGTAAACTTAGTCACTCCTATTTTCTTCTAACAGACTAAGATTTCATCTTTTAAGTTTCAGCTTTTGAAAATTGTGTTCTGACTATGTTATTTTTAATATACAAATTAGGCAATAGAAAGATTTCTCTCCCTCTGGAATGGCAGTAATTAAGAGTACCTGTGTTCGGCTCAGCAGCCGTGAGAGGCAAATTCACCTGCCCTTTGCTGAGCTGCTACCAGGGAGCTGACCAGTTGAGTTGCTGGTGAACATATATTTATGCAATGGGAGCCTGCCTAAGCTAAAGACAAAGCTCCAAGTAGCCACAATGCTGGAAGAAGTAACAGAGTCCTGAAATACCCTGTGATCTTGGATGCCATCTTATCCTTACCTAAGCAGGCACTGAAATGCTCAAGTGCTTACTTATATCCTTTAAAACCAGTTCAATTTCATCAAATGCTTTCCTGTGTCTATTGAGATGATCATGTGATTTTTTCCTTAAGTTCAGTTACATAAATAGTTACATTTATTGACTTACAAATATTGAATAATCTCTGAGATAAAGCCAACTTCATCATGGTAGATAATCTTTTTCATATATGCCTATATTTCAGTGGTTCTCAAATTTCCTAATGCTGTGACTCTTTCTTTTTTTTTTTTTTTGGTTTTTCAAGACAGGGTTCCTCTGTGTAGTTTTGGTGTCTGTCCTAGATCTTGCTCTGTAGCTCAGGCTGGCCTCAAACTCATGAGATCTGCCTGGCTCTGCCTCCCGACTGCTGGGAGTAAAGGTGTGTGCCACTGCCGCATGGCTGCTGTGACTCTTTAATACACCTCCACATGCTATGGTGACCCCAACCATAAAATTATTTCTGTTGTGACTTCATAACTGTAATTTTGCTACTGGTATGAATCATAATGTAAATATCTGATATACAGGATCGATCTATCAGGACCTGACCCACAGGTTGAGAACTGCTAATGTATTTGGTTTGTAAGTATTTTATTGAGGTGTTTTTGAATCAAGGTTCATTAGTGATATTGATCTGTGGGCTCTCATTTGTTATTAGTCCCTATTGCTGAAGGTACCACACACTTAGACACAGGATTCGGAATATTCAAACTGAATCTGACCTGAAAGCCTTCTTCATGAGGTCTAGCTTTCTCAGTACTAGAAGGTGCTGTGCAGTCTAACTAGAGAGTATGCAATGGATATTCCCATCCAGCTCTAAAGCCTGTAAGTCACAATAATTACCATCAGAGTGAAATACCCCTAATGATGCAATAGTGGTACTCATATGTTGGTAGTTACCAACAGTTGTCTAATTGGAGTTAAGGCCTGCTCAATGGGAAAGAAATCATGCCTGGTACTAGAAATCTAGCCAACTACCCAGGGCTAGTAAACTCATGAATCTTCTTAGAGGACCTACAACTGCCAAATTACTGGCTCAGCATAATCCCTAACTGCATTTAAAAAACATATCCTTATATTCACAGGTAAATATGCCCCTCCACTCTCATTAAAGAACTTGTCTCTGCAGTAATTAGAGACAGTTACTGTTCAAAATAAAGAGTTTAACTGATTGTGGAATGCCCAGCCCCAGGTGATACATCTACAGCACAACTCCTAAAGCTCGGGGAACATCAGAGAAGGGAGAGTAGAAAGACTGCAAAAGCCAGAGGACAAGGTCTGCTATGAAATTGTGTCTCCTAGAAATGACAGAAGAAGATACACCCATTATACCTCAAGGGTGTGGCTGCCTAAATAACATCTGAACAATGACAACTCCAACAACTATGCTTATATTTATATGGAATGGGAAAATCTCAGGGTGCCCCACCCCCAGGCAATAAACTATAGATAACTCATGACTGCTGTAAGAAGCAGAATTAGTCTTTTCCAGGGATGAGCAAGTGGTCAGTGGTCAGACCTGAAGTCATAGATATGCAAACAACATTAACTGGGCTGATCAGGGGTGTGTGTGTGTGTGTGTGTGTGTGTGTGTGTGTGTGTGTGTATGTGTAACAACAATTAAAGAAAAAGATAAAGAGCATCAATTTTAGATGGGGTGAAAGAAGGCCATGAGAGGGCTTGAAAACATGTAACATGGGAGGAAGTATGGCAGGGAAGGAAAGAGGAAAGTGACATAGTTACATTTTAATTAAAATTTAAAAATAATTTGAGCTACAGCCCTTCATAACTTAAATAACCCTGGCCTTCCTATAGAGAAGCCTGAGTCTCACAGAGGGAAAATGACTTGCCCAAAGTCATTCAGTGTGCTGCTAACAAATCCCCAGTCCAACTAGAAGCCTACTGCCTTCAGCCAAACTAGCTTCTACAACTCCCATCTTTTAACCTATGCATGGATGTGATTTCCAGAACTCTACAGCTGTCTGGTGAGTACACATTATGCAATTTGATCCTGTGAAATAAATAAAGTTATTATTTGCTGGGGACAGCATATAAGATGCCTGATGTGCCGCCAGCAGAGATTGGAGAAAAGGGGACCCAAGTTTGTGGACCATCAACCCTCCATGCATTTCCCTCCAGATCTTTGCTTAGCATGCCTCTAGAGGGCCAAGGCAGAAATGCCTAAGTGTCCCAAAGTCATGCTTTATGGTGTGCACATGTCATGTTCTCCTCCATATAATTACTTCTTGTAATACTAATCTTTTTCTTCTATCTGATCTTCATGTTCTGTGTTCTTAGACCAATGGTTATTTCTGTGATACAGGAAAGGAGTGAAGTAAATTTCACAGGAAATTATACATATATGATCACTCAGGCTGGGGATAAGGCAGTTATGCAGGTCATGGGAAAGAACCTGCAGCCTGGGGAAGCTTTTCAGCCTTGGATAAACGGTACCAAATGTGTAGTCAACTATAGCATACGGTGATGTGTATCAACACACTGGACTCAAATTGGCCATGATGAATAATTCAGTTTCTGAGAATATTCCAAGGACACTGTGTAAAACTTGAGACCCTAAGGGGTATTGGCTGAAGACTGTGGATGGAGTAACATATAGATGGGATGACAAACTAGAAATGTGGGAACCTAGAATAGAAGGAAAGTCGTAGCCTCCATCAAGAAACAGAGATGGCAACTTTAATCCAGATATTTTGATTCCTCCTGAAGGAGTGTGGAGACAATGTGGCAATTGATGGAGTGATTGCTACAAGCTCTAGTGGGTTCCTAGATTGAAAAGAGCTGCCAAAAAAGGTGAGCTTCCTTTCATGGAAACTCTGAGAATTGGATCTGGTCTTCCTTGGAATTGTTGGGATAAGAAAGACAGAAGTTGCTGACTTGCAGGGGTAGATTTCTTGTCTAAGGTCATTGTGGCCCACCAGTCATGGGGCTTGGTGTTTGCAGAGGACTGAGGAGGATCTTAGGCAGCTACAGGGGTCTTGAGGTCGGAGCAGACTGTGTGAGAAGGAAGTGGCTGTCTGGTACATTGGCCACTGTTCTCATTTTTACCTTTTTTTTTTTTTTTTTGCGAAATTACAAGTTGCTAGCCTCTGGGTCAAGGTTGTATAATCGTTAACAATAAAAATAGATTATGCTTGCTTTGGTGTTAAGTCTGGGATAGTTCCTGTGATGATAAAGAATATACTGGTGATTTTCTAAGAATAACCTTTGAAATCATGAGACTATTTTGTGTTGGGTGATTTCCCTTTATTTATGATAATAAAAGACTGAGGTTACCAAGGCAAAAGCAGAAGCTAAAGAAGCTGTAGCAAGGAGCTGCTTAGCAACTGCAGAGGCCCGAAGTGACCTGTCAGCTTGCATGAGCACAGTCTTTGAGTCGTTACTTCTTCCAGGTATCCCATCCTTTGGACCCCCTAAACTGCTGATGCTGATCTCCGGCAATTATTTCCATTATTCATTCACAAATGAGCAAGTTATTGTCTCATAAGAATTAAGTTAAAAACCATTAGTTAGTGATATAGATTTAAATGTTAGTGAGAAACACTTGAACCCATTTCTGCTAAATTTGTTTTTTATTTTCTATGGTAGGTAGTATAATTCCATTTAAGTTTGTGTGTTGATATCTCTAATTTTGCCAATTGTAATGGAAAAGTTCATCTTATCACCATCCATCACTTCTGCACACAGGAATACTACATCTTGTCATCATTTGTATATGCAGGTACAAAAGCATACCAGTGTTTCAGAATTTGCTCCATGTGGCATACTTTGTATGGTACACGGGTACTATAAAAGGGTAGAACACAACCCTGACCCTAGCCAATTTTCCTTAAATACTTATAATTGTGGGAATTTTTGTTTAAAAATTATCAAATCTATCGTAATTACAGTAAATCAGATGAAATAGCATTTACTTATGAATGGCATAAGGCTCTGTAATTTAGATTAGCTGGGGATTTGTTCTTCCTTTTCTATGTCTCCAAAATTTCTCATTATAGGCCTATAAACACTAAACAGATATGTATGAGTTGAATTGTTTCCTACACGAATTTAAATCTAATTGAACACCATAGTTTTAATCTTTTCTCTGTAATAGCACCATATGGCAGTTTGTAAATAGTTCTGATTGTCTGGCTATAATTATTCAATGAAATTTAATAGAGGAAAATTCTACCAAATTTTCAAAGCTTTTCAAGACAGGAATCCTGAGAGTGTGAGTTAAGAAAATTGATTCAGTGCTTTATGTGATGGTTAATCTCAAATGGCAACACCTTTAGATCCAGAACCACCTGTGATAAGGGCTTCTGGGGAAGCTTGTGAAGATTCTCTTCATTAGGGTAGCTGAGGGAGGAAGACCCACTCACTGTGGGTGGCCCTATTTCCTTGTGGAAGTCCTGGACATAAACTGAGAAATAGAACTAAAATGTGTGTGCCACTTTGTCTCTCTCTGCTTCCTGGTGTGGTGTGATGTGGTCAGTCGTTTGTAGGTCTTGCTACTTTGGCTTTCCCGCCATAATGAGCTATACCTTGAACTGTAAGCCAAAATGAAGTGTTTCATTCTAACAGCACCTTTTTGTCAGGTCAATTTATCATGACAACAGAAAAAGAAACTAAGGCATACCCTGATGGTGTGGCTTTTGCTGAAAAAATTTTAGCCTCAATTTATTTCTCTGTAAAATGGTTTTAAAAAACACAATGCACAGAACAGGACTATTTGAATTTTTTAAATTAAGGTCTTATGCAACTAAACAAAGAGATCTTTGTAATAGCAATTTGATTTGAGGCACTGCATGGAAATTATTTGTGAGACACGGTAGGAAATAGTTCTTTTTCCATTACATCCATGCCCAAAGATAGCAGGTGAGAAAATACAAGTCATCAAACATTAAGACATGTGCAGGAGAGTGGGAATAACATTAAGAATGTATTGAGAACAGAAACAAATCCATAGTTCTAAACCTGAACAATAATAGCCCTATGTATCAGATTAAAATGTGATGCTAACAGATATTTCTAAATTGAGACTTATCTGTAAATGGAGATTTGCAAACTATCCCATTTCCCCATCTGCCTGTCTGATTGTCCAGTTCCTCCAAAGATAAATAGTCTTAGAGCATGAAGCAAGGCTAAGAAATGTCACTTCAGTAGCTGCAGGTAAAAACCTTAGAACTTAGTAGTTTTGTTTTATTTCAAAAAGGTACCATATTGAAAGATCTTCTGGAATTGCGTCTTCATTCTTTGAGTTACTAAAAGTCATTCATGGTTGTATAAAAATAGATCAATTACTTGTTTAAAAATAGATCAATGAACAGATAACATTTCATTATGTAACTGTTTGTGTGTTTTTCTATTGTCCATATTTGTCTTGTTTCCTATGTCTGTTGTAATCAGAGGTGCAGAAAATGCTGTGTTTAATGTGTCCAAGCTGTCCTTGGTCCATATCTCTTCTAACACTTAACAACTTCATAGTTCTCAATTTTGGGTAACTAAAAGAGTATTAAATAGTATCTCTCTCCCTACCATTTTTTCTTAATTACTACATTTTCTATAATAAATCTTCATATATGTGAAAGTGATTATCTTTTCCCTTGATATATTTAGACTATTTTAACAATTTGCTTTTCCACAAACATTTTCTTTCTTTTTTTTTTTTTAAGTTTTTTAAGATGTACTTATTATAAATGCAGCATGTACGACTACAGGCCAGAAGAGGGCACCCCAGATCTCATTACAGATGGTAGTGAGCCACCATGTGGTTGCTGGGAATTGAACTCAGGACCTCTGGAAGAGCAGTCAGTGCTCTTAACTTCTGAGCCATCTCTCCAGCCCCCAAACATTTTCAAATTAGTTAAACTTCTCAACTTTATTCAGTGTTTTTTTTTTATTAAGGTTTTTAGTGGAAGTATACTAAATTTTGTTATCTGTTAATTAGAATAGATATCTTCATAATAGTTTACCTATGCATTGGTAAGAAGTCATTGAATCTTTTCCATTAAAATTGATCTTTATATAGCAGTACAATAATGTAATATCTCTTGTTATATTTACTACAGGTACTGTATTAATTTAAGACAGCTGCCAAAGTGCCCTGGGCCGAGTGACTCTAACAACAGAAATTCAATTTCCCATAGTTCTGGTGAGTAAATGTCTGAGACACCAGTATTTCAAAGTTTCTTTCATTATTAGACCTCTTTCTCCCACCTGTAAATGACTGCTATCTCCACTGAGTTTACACAGAGGTTCCTCATGGATCTGTAATCTACCCTCCTCTTCCTATAGATAACAGACATAGAGTCAGGACCTCTGCCTATGTCCTTATTTAAGCCAAATTGTTTTCTAAAAGCTCCTATTTCCAAACACAGGGATGTCCTTCTGTATGCCGTGAATATGTGTTGCTCTTAGTGGTTGGTGAAAAAAAGATGGCCTATGGCAAGGCAGATTAGAGTCAGGCAGAAAATCTAAGCAGAGATACAAGAAAAGAAGGATGGAGTCTGGGAGATGCTATCCAGCTGCCCAAGGAGCAAAATGCCAGCAAACCAGTAATACCAAGGCCATGTGGCAATACATAGATTAATAGAACTTGGTTAATTTAAGTTGTAAGAGCTAGTTAATAATAATTCTGAGCCATTAGCCAAATATTTATAATTAATATAAGCCTCTGTATAATTAATATAAGCCTCTGACTGATTATTTTATAAGCAGCTGTGGGACAGGGTGAGACACAGAAAAGCCTCCACCTACATTTAGCACCCAGCCAACATGGGGCAGGAATTTCCTCATAAGAGCTGAGGAAGCATTAAAGAAAAGGTGTTGTAGAACACATAAATGAAACAAAACACAGCTTCCTACTTGTGTCTCTCATGCGGGCCACAGTACAGAGACACCGGGGCATTCAGGCTTGAGCACAGCATGGCAGATTCCCACCATGGTACACAGAGGTGTCTCCAAGCTATGCAGCACACTGCATGGTGGATTTAGCTTTTACTCATATAGACAAAAAAAGGTCTGTGGGCCAGCTGCACACTACTGGTGGCAGCATAGACTCCAAAGTTGAGAGGAGGGGTGAGTGTGACTCTCCTGGATTCCTCTGCCATGTTGGGAAACCAAATAGGGTGGAACCAGCAGCCAAAGCCACAGCTTTGGTCCAGCCACACCCACTTAGCAGTTTAAAACACTGATCAGAAAAAGATTACAGATACACAATAAAGACAGATTCAGACAAAAGAAACCTCTAAATGGGTCACAATGTGTTTTTAAAATGTATGTAGGTTTGCGAGAGAGAGGAAAAAGAATATAGTCAATTATAAAAAGAAATAAATAGTTTTAAAAAAATAAAGTCTTACAAGAGACAGTAAAAATAATATAAAAGAAATAAACCACATAAAGATAGAAAATACATAGAACATCTGGGATATATATATTTTTTTTCCTTTGATCTTTTTGACTGTTAATGAGCTAACTGCAGAGAGACATTTGATTGTAGGGGCTACTAAGTTAAACCAACATAAATATTTTAAAGGTATCCTGACTTCAAAATTTAGGTCTAAGGATATGTTGCTTTGAAAAAGAGGTTCTGCTTTTGTTTCCACAGAAGATGAGAACTATGGACTTCTTCCAGGTTAATATGGTTTGATTGAACAAGACCCTGTGAAAGGTCTCCAATGACAGTGATGGGCCAGATGATCCAACATCCAGAACAGCGTCAAAGCAACTGACTGAGACAATGCGGCCTCACAGACTGCTACAGCCAAGATTTAACCACAGTTCTAAATTTTCTCAAGATCCCCATAAGATTACCAGTGCCCCCAATCAGCAGTAAGTAGTATAGAAAACTATACCCAGATACCCAAAATATTGCTTATAAATGTTTGTTTTCATTTAAAGGGGATTGATTATAAATGGTTAATAGTGAGTCAATCTCTTTCTAAAAAAGAAAGAGAATATATTATAGAAATGATGGGGGAGAAGGGATAGATTATTAAATCTACTTTAATCCAGAAAACATTACATAGTTCACATCAGTGTGGATTTTAGTTTATTGATACATATTTAAAGTTAATTTTGTTATACTATGTGTATATTTCTACTCTTGTTTAGGGTATATATTTATGCTGAAAAAAAAAAACAGTGGAAATATGTCTTTTTCCTAACTTTTGGTGAAAAAAGAATGTTTCCATCTCTTCCCCATATAGCATGTTGCTTTTTATAAATTCTTTTGACATGACTCTTATTGAGTCAAATTTTTATGGCTGGTTCCTAGGAATCCTTGTGAATTGCCAATAAATTTGATCAGAAGAAACAGTAGGAGGTATGATATTCCCGCAGCTAGCATGCTGTGGGCTTGGGTTATCTCTTTTAGTCCTGCTCTACAAGCTAATGTGCTCACTCTTGAGATGGACTGCTGCAAAGGAACCTTATTAGGCTTCACATATGTATGACTGAGGAGCTAAAAGCACAAATGCTTGAGGAGAGATGGGAGCTATGCTTGCCCCATGGAAGATAGAGTGCTATTCTCAGAGAGGAAGTAAATAAAAGACAGAGGCAACTTGGACTCTTCCAGTGAGATACTGTGATTTTCGTTGGAGTGATGGTTTCAGAATATGACCTCTGAAGCTTGAATGTACCCTTTACCAATTACTGACTGTGGATGTTAGAGAACCACTTCCTGTGGCCCTTGGGGAATTCATTTAATCTTCCACGCCTCACTTTCCCCAAATACACAAAGCCATGTATAACGATAAAGTTACATTCTCCAAAGGATTATCTAGAAAACTGAATCAAAGCCCTTAAGTTGCTGAGAAGCACAGCTGATCCATAAATTCTCAATAAAACTTGGCCACCATAATTTTTATATCATTGCACGATATGCAGAAATGAGTCAAGGGGGCCATTCACCTCCACCACAAATGTTTGGGTGTTCTTGCTAACACTGAAATGATGATCATGTTTACAAGAGCTGGGCACAGTGCTAATAAACTAGAGTTGTTATCACAGCTACAAAGAGCCCACCAACCTATTCCAGAATCAGCTGCTCCCTGCAGACATTTCATTGTCTAGTGACTGTCAGCTGTCATAGGAGGTAGAAAGAGAAAGGAGGCTTAACTCAACTCATTTTCACTGTTAAAAATAGAGCAGAGTGTGGTGATAGTGTAGCCTCTACGAGACACAACAACAGCATGTCATGAAAACACAGCCTGATGTCGCAAGGGGTTATCAATTACTGAGTGCAAGGCAGAGTGAGGGCAGAGAGATAGCCAGGGTGTTCTTCCAGGCACAATTCTTAACAGATGTTAAGGTCTCTAGTAAATTTTGATTGGTTGTCAGTACACACACACACACCATAAAAAACAAAATAACAAAAAAAAACAAAAACAAAAAACACCTTCACTGAAAACGGAATACTTAAAAAAAAAAAGAAAATAGAATTGTCCCCTCCCCACAACCATTTGAAAATACATTTTAGAGCCTAAACAGAAAAGAGGAAAGAGGATACGCACTATGAATTTGCCAGATGCAATTTCTTCCGGGCATTGAGCTGGTGGACCTGCAGCAATTTGCGACTAGACTAATGTCTCTAATGTGTGAACTTGAGGCTTCCAAAGACATAACACATGCTCTAGATAAGCACACTCAGAGACAGGCATGTCACTTAGAAGACTTTCTCCATGAGTGACACTACTGACACACGAAGTCTGTCAGATGGTAGAATCTTCCAATATAACGAAAGAACCATCTGGTGCCATAGGAAATACCCTGAGATCATGGCAAAGAAAAACCTAATATTTTATTCCACTTAAAACATGAGTAAATTCAAAGGAAAAATGTAAATCATTGGTTACTAGAATACTTCCCCATTCGAATTATCAGATGCATTTTTCATAAGGAAACATATATAATGTTATATATCTATTATATATGTTTATAATATATCTACCAGGTATATAATGTTCTACTGATTGCTCTCAAAATAGCTTTGGACAGGTGGCTAGTCCCAATAGTATTTAAGTGAGTAGGACACCTTCACTTGGATCCAGATGACTAGTTGGAGAACTCTTATTTTCTAACCACCTACCCAAATCTGAAAGTTAGAATTCTGTTTCTAACTTTTAGTTGTTTCTTAGGCACTAAGTAGTTGGTGGTTATCTACTATGGGATAGTCTGGTGTGAGACATCTGGAGAGCCACAATAAAAAAGGATATTTTGAGATATTGATTTTGTTTTTACTTAGGCAGATAGAAAGAGCACGTACAGTGTAAAAGGATTGTATTTATTACAAGATTCCTTGCAACCCACTCTGCCTTGAAGCCATACTTCTCCAGTGAGGAGAGCTTGAAGCAGAAGCTAGAGGTGAACTGATGATTTCAGATGAGGCTTAAACAGGGTGTCTATTGCCCACAGACCCTTCATAGCAGAAACAGTCTTCTGGTAATTAAATAGTGATCACATGGGAATGTCAGATTCCTAGATACAAAGAAAAGAAACATCTTATCTCTCCTGGAAAACAAGTATTAATTATTTGATTATTAAAATCATTTATTGATGCCATACCCTTAAAAATCACAGCTCTGGAAAAATGTAACCAGAAACTATAATAGTCCAGGCTCAGTGACATGCTCTGTAATTTCAGCACTAGGGAACCTGGAGGCAGGAGGATTACAAATTTGAAACTAGCTTGGGAAATTTGGTGAGAAGTTGTTTCAAAGAAACAAATGTAACAAAAACAAATAAGTAAAATCCCAAATCAAAACACAACTGGCAAATATTAGTAAGGGTCTGGGACTCTCTACCACAGCAACAATTTAGCTTGCCATGGTTTTCTGAGCTGTCTGGCAAAAATCACAAAGACGTTGGGTCTCACAGGACTTCGCTGCTCACAGCAAAGCAAGTAGCAATGTCAGTTTCTTCAATAACTTCACAAGTGTTCAAGTTCAGCACATACATGGGGGCTTATCAGTTGTAGTAGTAAGGCCACTCCACGTAGTTAAAAGGGAGGTTTATTTTGTGAGGTAACTTACAAGTAAAGGGACAGGTTACAGGGCCCAGCAAAGGTGTAGTGAAGTCCAGCGGTGTTCTCTGGAGAGCTCTGCTTGATCTACCTCCAACATCCAGGATCCAGGAACCAAGAAAGCGGGTGTATCAGTGATCTCGGGTCTTAAGGGCTCCTGTCTCGGCCTTGCCTTGTAGGCGTGACAGTTACCAAAGCCTCAATGGGGGTAGTACTTCCAGGTCAAAGCTGGAACAGCTACCCACTACAGAGGCTCTTTCTGAAAGGAAGTCCTGAGCACAGGGAAACTGAGGCTTTTATAAGAGAGAGGGGAAGAAGGTGGAGACAGACAGATAGATGTGGGGGGGACCTGTTTTTGCTTTGAGGAGAGACAAAATATCTTCCAGAGCTTCTCACCATGGAAACATATTTGGAAAGATAGCTCAGAACAAAGGCAGCCAGTGAATCAGTATTTCTGGCAAGATATGCATAAAGGCAAGAGACACCTATTGCCATACCTTCTTAACTACCTTCACTCTCTGTTTTTTCGAGATGCACATTCCTTAAAGATGATGCACACTTATGAGTCTCTTTCTTTTTATTTTATTCCTAGTACTAGGGATCTAACACAGGGCTTTGCACATAATAAACCAGTGCTCTGCTATTGACCTGCATCCCTAGTTTTTGTTTTCTTTTATAATACTTCCCACATACTCTTGTCCATTTCAGAAGCTTTGGATCAGCTCCTTGAAACCCTTGCCTAAGCTACACAGTAAGCAACTGACATCTCCTAGGCGCATCTAGAATCAGCAGATTCAGATATTTAGAGGCATCAGTTCATTGCCCATTGAAAAACTATGAGGGGCAGGCTTGGAACCTCATGGAGGAATATTTGTATAAGTTTTTTCCTTCTATTTCCACTCAATTATAAAAAAAAAAATGAGAGTCCTACTTTCCTTAACCTCTCTACTCAGTCTACTATTCATGTGACTTCATCTGGATTATTGAATAATTATCAAGCTAGCCTCCTTTCTAGGTGTCCTTTCTACAGTCCAGCCTTAGAGGACTTGGGTCACTGTACTTTTTAATCAGTGATCCTCATCTGACCCTATAAAGAGTGTCAGCCCTTTATGCTGGCATTTTAAAATTTATCTGGTATCCCAAGTCCTTTCTAGGGCTTGTCATTCTTTCTGTCAGTTCATTTCTGCTTCATATGTGCAATTTAATATCTATGTACAAAACCAGACATTGCCTGGCTCCATTCAGTGTCTCTAACAGGTGATGGCATGCACAGGTAAAGAAGATACCAGAAAAGTACAAGTAACATTGGTGACTGGTATTTAGGTATGTCCTGTATAAGTCCAGGCATCAGTCACTCAGATGACTCATGTGGTGCTGGGTTCAAAGGAGAAAAGGAAACAGCCACAGATCTAGGGTCTAGAAACATGATGTTCCTAGTCTTGATTCACTGTAGTATTGCTTCTTGAGTAGACATATCTAAAATAATGTATTAGCCATTGCCTTTATTTATAAAAATATAACTTCTATGTATTTGGATGAGGATAGGAAATAAGAGGGGCATGTAAGAGATTTATAACTGAAGTAGAAGGAACTAGAACATTTTAGTCTTCAATAAACCTTTCAGGAGCTTTCCCTACAACCTGTAACAGAAGCCCTGCTAACCTCTTATGAACCCTGCTCTTCTAACCAGACTTAGGTCAAAGACTGGGAGTTTATTTCAATCCATTCAAGTAGCTCAGGAGATCCCAAAGCAAATTACCATAGCAGAAATTTAATAAGGTCAGTTTCAAAGACAGCTCAGGGAAGTCACTGGCACAAAGCTCTTCTTGGACTTTCCAGGGCAATTCAGCATCTGTGAGAGGACATTTGTGCACCAGAATTCATGGTCACTGCTATACACAAAGCCCTGATTGTGTCTACTTCTGACTAGAGAGTAGTTCCTAGGGTCATATTTAGTCTTCTAAAACGAGGTTTTGGAAAAAGAGATCACGGACAATACATAAGTAACTAGAGTCTTTTCATAATAACCTGCTTCCAGAATAGACATCACTAACTTGATTCATGTACCTTTTCTGTCAAAGATTTGAAGAAAGAATAGTAATTAACATGTAGGCCTTGCTGGATTTCTTTCCTTGTCAGAATTAAGACAATGACAATGAAAATTGGTATGATTGTCTCCTGAAGAATGCTTTCTACAATTATGTTTCTCCTCGTCTCAAAAGCCCGTCTGATTATCATACTAGAGTCACATAGATCATCAGGATTTTTTTTTTGAGAACAGACAGCTCATAATGTCAGAGAACCCAGATAGACGTATCCAAAAACATCAACACACTTAGCAATGAAAGGAGAGTATGATGGGCAGGCGTAGAAGTTTACCAAGGAAAGACATTTGTACACACTTGCTCTTTATGTCTGTACTTAAGCCTTGCAAACTCAACAATGCATACTTTGGGATTTCTTTAATCTTAATAACAAGTGAAAATAAATACAAGAAAAATATTTTAAGAAAAAAAAAGGAGAGAATGGGTTTCAGTTGAGGGGGGAGGCTGGAGGGCAGGAGGAAGGAAGAGGGGAATCTTTGATTGGTATGTAAAATGAATAAAAAAACTTTCTAAATTAAAAAGAAGAAAAAGGTTTATTTTTTTCTTTATGGAAAGACAGTTGTGGTAGTTTAAATAAGAATGATCCCCATAGGTTCAGATTTTTGAATATTTGGTTCCCAGTTTGGGGACTTTTTAGGAAGCATAGCCTGGTTTGAGTGGATGTGGTCTTGTTGGAGGTATGTCACCCATGGTTGACTTCGAGGTTTAAAAGGACTAGACCAGGCTCGATCTTTTTCTCTGCCTGAAGATAAGGATATAAGCTAGCTACTGCTCCAGTGCCATGCCTGCCTGCCTGGTGGCACATTCCCTTCCATAATGATTATAGAATAACACTCTGAATATGTAAGGAAACCCCAATTAAATTCTTCCTTTGAAGTTTGCAGGCAAATGGATGGATCTAGAAAAAATCATCCTGAGTGAGGTAACCCAGATTCAAAAAAGACAAACATGGAATGTACTCACTCATAGTAGGATACTAGATGTAAAACAAAGATGACTAGATTGCTATTCACAACTCCAGGGAGGCTACCTAGAAACCAGGACCCTAGGAAAGACACAAGGATCACCCAATGACTGAGAAATGGATGAGATCTACATGAACAACCTGGACATGAGTGGAGGTAATGAAGGGCAAGGTTCGAGGGAAAGAGAGCTTAGGGGAGCGGGAGATCCCAGCTGGATCAAGAACAGAAAGGGAGAACAAGGAATGACAGACCATGATAAATGAATACCACATGAGAATAGGAAGAAGCAAAGTGCTAGAGAGGTCCTCAGAAATCCACAATGATACCTCCACTGTAGACTCCTGGCAATGGTTGAGAGAAAGCCCAAACTGACCTAGTCTGGTGATCAGATGGCCAAACACCCTAACTGTCGTGCTGGAACTCTCATCCAATAACTGATGGGAGTGGATGCAGAGATCCTCAGCCAGGCCCCAGGTGAAGCTCCAGGAGTCCAATTGTAGAGAGAGAGGAGGGACTGTAAGAGTGTGAATTGTTGAGACCAAGATTGGAAAAAGCACAAGGACAAATAGCCAAACTAATGGAAACACATGAACTATAAACCAAAACCTGAGGAGCCCCCAACTGGATCAGGCCTTCTGGATGAGTGAGACAATTGAATAGCTTGACCTGTTTGGGAGGCACCCAGGCAGTGGGACCTGGACCTGTCCTTAGTGCATGAGCTGGCTGTTTGGAACCTGGGGCTTACACAGGGACACTTTGCTCAGCCTGGAAGGAAGGGACTAGACCTGCCTGTACTGAATCCACCAGGTTGAATTGAATTCCCAGGGGAGTCTTGGCCCTGGAGAGGATGGGAATGGAGGGGAAGGGGTAGGGGAAAGGTGGAGGCAGGGGTGGGAGGGGGAGGACAGGGGAACCCATGGCTGATATGTAAAATTAAATTAAATTAAAAAAATTTTTTTAAAGTTGAATTGGACTGGGTGGTGGTGAGGCATGCCTTTAATCCCAGAACTTGGGAGGCAGAGCCAGGTAGATCTCTGTGAGTTCAAGGCCAGCCTGGTCAACAGAGCGAGATCCAGGACAGGCACCAAACTACACAGAGAAACCTTGTCTCGGAAAAAAAAAAAAAAAAAAAAGTTGAATTGGTCATGGTTGAAGAAGACCCCCAAATAGTGGGGGCTTCCTCCAGACCCTGGATTAGGCACAAACCACACCCAAATACAGAGAGATCCTTTATTGAGCAGGAAAGAAAAGTTAAAGTGACTGCTATCTGACTCGGCCAGAAAAGCAGCAGCAAATGTCCTTACAACTGTAAATTTTAAGAGGAGGAAAAGGGGAGGTTTGTGTTAGAATGGGCTAGTATGCAGTGGTAAAAGAGGTAGGGGACAAGGGAGAAAAGGAAGAGGACAAGGGACAGGGGGAAGGGTAAATGTCCCAGAGAGGCAAAGGACTGCCTCTGGATAGAGGGGAGACTGATGTGGTACAGAAGCAAATGGCAATTTATAAAGGTAAAGGGGAAACTTGGTGTTAGGATGAGGTGTTTAACTTTCTTGGAAATGTTAATTAGGTGAAACAAAGGGGGCTTCTGATTGTTGGACTTTAATACTTCCATAACTGGACCTTGGTTGTCAGCCTCAGGAGAAGAAAGTAGTTAAATAAGGAGATATAGACCTTGGTGGCTAACTTTATAATATAATCTAGTGGTTTTTAGCAAGGTAGAGGGAATGGGAGACAAGGGAAAGGCCTGCCCAGAGTGGGCTAGTTTCCTTCTATGGGGTCTCTTTACAGCAATAGTAACCCTAACTAAGACAGAAGTTGGTACCAGGGACTGAGGTGCTGCTGTGACAGATCTGACCATGCTGATGGTCTTAAAAATATGGAAGACTTTTGGACTTAGGATTTAAAAAGCAATTGAACCCTGTAAGTCGGCCATCATAGTTGGAGCTTCAAAGACAATAACGCTGACAGCAAGGTGGACTATTGAAGGCCCAGATCAAGAAGTTTCAGAGGGGAAGTGTGGTGATATATTGTGCCCCCCAAAATATTGTGCACCCTAATAAAGTTTATCTGAGGATCAGAGGAAAAAGCTAGTCACTATAGTAAACATAGGGGTCAGACAATGGAAGCACATATCAGGAGGCAGAGATCCAGATCCAATTTAGCCAGAAGCTAAATTGAAGAGTTTGGTACTAATGCTGCTGGCAGACAAGATTGCAAGAGAGCCTAGCGTTGACTGTGAATGTGGTTACTAATGATCACTCATATGTAGATCTACAATGAAAAACAGCAAAGAGAGCAAATAGAAATACAAAATGTAATGCAGTTTGAGGAGAAAAAAAAACACCAGGGAATGTATTGATGGAGCCAAGTCTTGTGCTCAAGGAGATGAGAAGTTTAAAGAAAGGCCTGATGTTAAATGGAATAAAGAGAGTGGTAACCTCAGGACAAGCCCCCACCCAGTTGAAAGGAAAAGGTTTGAGAGCTTTCCTCATCCTAAAAAGAAACAACAGTAACAACAGAAAGCTAATGTCCAGCAGGCAGCAGAATTTGGTATCCTTGACCATGTGGTTCTTGTTTTATTGAAAAAGATAAAGGTAGAAAGAGGTTGTGGAATCTTGTGTGGTTAAGGAAAACAGCTAAGGTCAGGCATTTGACAGGGGTGTCCCAGTATGGAGGCTAACAGCAACCACTGCATGAAGCTGTGAAGGCAAAGCCTGGATTGCTTTGGAGACCCCAAGGTGTTGGAGATGTCAAAACCATAGGATCCCTACCAAGGAGAACAGCTGACCGGGCATGGAACCAGCTCCAGAGAGAGAAACGTGTTGCAGTCAACAAAACTGAAAGGAGTTGGAGATCTGAAGAATGCTTTGACATCACACACAAAGATACAAAATTTGAAGTGTGCCCTATTGGTTTTTTTACTTGCTTGGAATGATAATGTATATTCTGTGGCATTGTATGTTGGAAGTATGTGATCTGCTTTTAATTTTTATTTTACAGGGGTTACAGTTAAATATAGCCTTGAGTCTCAGAAGAGATTTTAGACTTTTAAATAGTGAGAGACTTTTGCACTTTGGAAATTGGACTGAATTCATTTTTCATTATGATATAGATACAAGTCTATGGGGGCTAGGGAGTAGAATGGGATTGTTTGAATGAGAATGATCCCCATAGGCTCATAAATCTTCATGTCTAATCCCTAGTTGACTTGTTAGAGAATGTATGTCTCCTCACCAGGATCAGGCTTTGAAGTTTCAAAAAGCTCTCCATATAGTGTTAAAGTATAAAGCACCAAATAAGTCTGTATAATAAATCTATGTGTGAATATTTATTGTTTCTGAAGTTACATATAAATTTTCCCCTTCCCAGATTTTCTTCATTTAGTATGCATTCTTTCAACTAATTTAAATATTATATATATATTTTTTATTAAGAATAAGTATAGTATCAGGGGATGTTACTCAATGGTAGAACATTGTCTCCACTGCCACCGATAAATAAAAATAAAATTTAAAAGTTGTTAAATTCATTTTTAAAAGCCTAAATGTTTCCCATTCTAAGAAATGGGTTGACTACATTAAATGTATGCCATGATGAGCTCACATCATCTTGATACATATAAATCAAGCCTTCTATTGTGAAAAGAAAGTAGTTGCCTGGTCCTAGAGCAATTAGTAATCAGTCAACGTTACAACTCATATTTCTTAGGATTGTTTCATGGAATAGGAAAATAGAGAATTTCTTCAATGAAACTGAAAAGGTTCATATAGGCAATACAAATTGGAAATATTAAAATTAACCCCATATAATAGATCTATCCCTGGTTTGGAATATTAATTTAAGATGTGTTACATTTGTTTATGTTGTGGTATATTTGTTTAATTATGAAAAGATATGTTGCATTCTTTTATGTTACATTTTTTAACTCTGTGAAGCTGAGTTATTGTGCCTGTCTAAAACGCCTGATTGGTCTAATAAAGAGCTGAATGGCCAATAGCAAGGCAGAATAATGGATAGGCAGGGCTGGAAGGCAGAGAGAATAAATAAGAGAAAAAGAAAGATCAAGGAGCAAGAAAAGAAAGGGCCAGTCACCCAGCCGGCCGTGGAGTAAGAGTGAAAGTAAGATTATAGAAGTGAGAAAGGAAGACGCCCAGAGGCAAAAAGTAGATGGAAGAAAAGCTGGCTAGAAATAAGGCCAGCTAAGGCCGGGCATTTATAAGTAATAACAAGCCTCCACGTGATTTATTTGGGAGCTGGGTGGCAAGTCTCTCAAAGAGTAAAAGAATAGAAAACATCCAACAATATAGCCCTTTCAAGTGCAGATGCACTCCCAGACCTCGGGTGGTAAACACTTGGTTACCAGAGTGTAGTCATCACCTTTGGTAAGTGATTGGATCTAATCTCATTGGTGAGCTAATTCATTCATAGCTTCATAGAACTGCTTTAGGGATTTAGGATATAGTTGGAGGAAAGAAGTCACTCTGTATGCCTAGGAGGTATGTTTTGTCTTTGGCACCCTCATGCCTTTGCTGGTTGTCTGCCATGTGATAAGCAGTCTTGCACACGTTCCCTGACACAATGTTCAACTTCTCTTCAGGCCCCAAAGTAGCAAACCTACCCAATCATGAACCTTTGAGCTCCTAAGCCACAGCAAATCATCCCACCTTTCAGTTGTTTACCTTAGATGTTTACCATGGCAACAACAAAACTGATAAACTCTTCCACAGACATTAGGACCCATGGGAAGCAGAAGAAAAACATACAGAAAAAAAAACAAAACAGGAAGTTAGTATTTCAGGCTAATGAATCCACTTAAAATTAGTTACTTCCCAAGAAATCTGACAGAAGCTTATCAAAATACTAGATGAAGTCCAAATATGTGAGAACTCAAAGGATAATACCGAGTAAAGACAATTTTACTTCAGATGCTGAATTTGAAAGGTGTCTGCATGTGAGATGCAGGTCTAATTTTCAAAACTTCATCAGGTCATCTGGTTTCCCACCACAGGGACTATTGTATCGTCAGTGTTCTGCTTCTAAGCTATCAATCAGCATACATGCCACTACATGCCAGTGCATTCTATAGTGCCTTAAAAATTAATCTTAAGCATATGTAATTTTTTATCATATATATATGTAATTTTAAATCTTCGCTAGGAAATATTTTTCTCATATAAATCCAATAAAATAAATAAATGGCATAAAACAAGTCAAATACAATAATTGATGGTTTTTTATTTGCTATTAGTAGATCTTTTTAAAAATTATTACATTTTTTCTGTGTTCACACAAGATGAACATATATATAATATATATCTGTGTGTGTACATATACTATATGTATATACACCATATACATATATATGCCACTTAGGCTTTTATATATCTGAATTTGACAGAAAAGCAAAATAATAGTGATATGATTAGACAAAAGCTTATATTCCTTCATATGAAATAATTTTATCAAATATGATTCTGATCTTCTTGGACAAATAGCGCAGGGTTCTTAATGTGGGTTCTCAAGCTCTATGGGGATGTTCCTCACCTATTAGCTGAGCAACATTGCTGCCAGTGTTCCAGCAGTCACATTAACATTCCATGTAAAGCAGAGGAGGGAGTAGGGCAGAGATACTCTCCAAATCTGCCATGTAAGGTTTCTTCCTGCATGAGTCTACCTGAACAAACAAGGCTAGACAATGCCAGCTCCTTCTGAGTGCTCTGTGCAGCTTCCCACCACGGCCACCACCTTCTTACATGCATGCCTCTCTAACTGTACTAGAGCGGAATAATCACTACTATCCAGTGAAGAAAGCCCATCTGACACCCTTGTTACAAACTCAGTCTAATGTGACTTGTACAATACCCATAATGTTCAGAATTCACTGATGGCAGCGAAAGCCTTTTGAAATTCAGCCCCTAAATCCAGTTAGCCCCACAGCACAGGCTGTAAACTTAGTGGTTTCCAGCATGCAAAAAGTCGTGTCTAACCTATTTTTAGAAAATGACCACTTTTATTAAATTTTCAAGAGAGTTCAAAAGAAACTTTAAATAATTCAGTCCAGCACTTGCAGCCACTCCGAAGTGTCTAAGGCTCTGGGAATTGAGGAGGAATGACTGCTTCAGCTTCACACAGTGAGAGCTGCAGAGCGCTCAGAAATTTGCTTTGGTTCCTTATGCTCTCATTTCCGGCAATCTTGCTCTATAACCTCCATTTTCACAATTTTTGTCTTTTTAAAGTAAGTGAGTATTCTGAAGCCAGTGTTACTCCAGAGCACATCAACTCCTGCCCTCTGCTACCTATGAGTCGAGCTCCTGGACCATCTTAGTCCTTAGCAAGCACTCAGCTGTGGGTTTCTATGCCCATATAGCTTATGACTGCCAATAGAAAGCCTGGCCTAATGCTTTTAACCTTAAAGCAGCCATCTAGGACAAAGGCAACGTAGAGGGAAGAGTTCAGGGCTTATGGAGAGCTCTCCACCACACTCGTCTCTATGTAAGTTGACTCTGGAGCAAGGAACAGAAAAGAAACCAACAAACATGTAACCTTTGGATGTGTGCAGTGTTACTTTTAAAAGACAAGCCTGTTTGTCTCTGTGGCTGTTGGGCTTGTGTACAGTGCTGAGTGTACACCTGGTTACAAACTGCTGTAGCAGAACACTAGTTTGGTCTTCGGCTGAAGCACTGAGAACTGAGACAGTTGTGATCAGAGTATTCTTAAAAGGCAGTAAGTAGAGTATTGACCGCAGAGGTGTTCATATGTCTTTGGGACTGTCACTCTGACAGACAGGTAGAGCAGAGGCAGGACTGGTCCAGCTGGTCTCTCCCTGGGGCTGAGCGGGATGGTGAGTGTCAATGGCCATTCCCCATTCCACCAGAGAGAAGCACACTGGGCTGGGAGCCTTGTCAAAGCAGGAACTGGCTTTATTGTATCAGGAGTGGACTTACATAGGTTGGGGTGAGGCCAGTGAGATGATGCCACCTCAGCAGTTACTAGGCAGAGGCAATTCTAGGTCAGGTACTGCTGAGTCACTTGTATGCAGAAGTCATGTCTGAGGAGGGGTTGCCAACCTCCAGCTAGGCTCAGGAAGTTACACTGGGCCTCACGTGTGGGCCTTATGGGGCCCAACATGGAACAAAAGACTAGAGTTTTAAGACATGTGTATAAAGATTACATGGATGTTTCCTGCCATGTCTAAAGTGCAGTGTGGTGATATTTTAAATTGTGCTGAAATGTGATTTTATTTGTATGTTAATAAAGTTTGCCTGGAGATCAGAGGTCACATAGCTGTAAACAGAAGTCAGATGGTGATAGCACACACCCTTAATCTGATCACATGGCAGGCAGAGTCTCTGTGTGGTCAACGACACAGCCAAGCGTGGAGACACAAGCCTTTACTCCTAGTACCAACCATAGAGGCATGGAGGTCTGTATAGACAGCCAGTGACAAAGAAGTCATGTGGCTAGGCTTAGGGCCAATGAGAAGGCAGAACAAGAAGGCAATAAAAACACACGTTAGATGGGAAGAAGCTCTCTCTGGGGAAGTGTCAGTGGCCAGGTGATAAGATAAGGTAGTCATGGCTGTTCTCTAGTTCTCTGATCTCATTGGCTACTACCTCTGTATTTGGCTCTGTGTTTCTTATTTAATAAAACTGTTTAAAAATTTGTCTACAGTGTGGCACAGGTGTTGGTGTTTTCCCTATTTTCAACATAATTGACAAAAACATTTGTCCAGATAACATGTACACTACATACAACAATGGTATTTTGGTACTATTCCGACTCAACCTAAAAGAAGCAAATATTTCCAAGATTAAAAAATAAGGGCACGTTTCAGATACTTGACAGAGAAAATACATTTTGGCCAGCAGAGGCAAAAACACCCTACTAACCCCAATTTAAAAGACTTCTAACAGAGTTGTTCCTCTGGGAAGAATAATTATGAATAGAGAAAGTGTCTTTAACCCAAGGTCAGAGGGTTCTTTTGTTAATCAGGAGCCAGGGAGTTCTGAGAGACTCTCAGAGAGAAGCTAAGCTAAGCTCTGCCTCAGTGAGGGAAGGAAACACAGGCACAGTGCCAAATGGATTGGGATGATAGCGGACTAACATGATGGAAGATGGCTTCCATCCAAAGTAAGGTGGAAGAAGGCAGAGATGTCAGGACAGCAACTGAAGGAAAGGTTGAACGTTAACAATGGCCCTAGATGGGCTGCGTGGTGGATGGTTGCCAGAACTAGTCTTAAGGGAACATTCACTAGACTCCATGGAACAAAATCTAATATTTTGCATGTCCATTTCACAAGCATCGTTTTAAAATACCCCACATGCCCCCACAAGCCAATATTAATAATAGAACTGAACTTAACATGATAATTTCAGGTGTAGCATTTTAAATTATTACAGCATAATTTCTTCTTTAAAAATACAAAATCACATATTGAATATTTTACGTCTATAATTTATAAGTAAAGCTTGCTAACATAAAATCTTCCTGTTAATAGCACACGTTGTAATTGACAAAATAATTTCTCTGGATGGAAGAGAGACCTCTATTAGATTTGACCTAGGAGTTGTCTTAATTACAGGTTGAAATTTCCTGTGGTATCAACAGAAGCACAAAGAGGGACTGTCTCATGGTTTGGGATAGAGGGCAGAGAGCAGGTAAAATGCATGTCTTATTCACCCTTCTCTGCTTATATTTTGGTCAGAGCCTGCTGCACACTGCTGGAGAACATAAACAGCACATCTGACCCTTCCCTGAAGCCCCTGGAGCAGAGCAGCAATTTAATAAGCTAGCATAGTAGAGAACTAAAGGAAAGATCTTGATAGAAGAAAGTAAACGTCAGGCCTTAGAAGTTTTCAGATAGAGAAAAAATGTATTTTTCTAGAAATATAATATTAAGCTTGAAAAGATCTGTACCACCTTTCATTCATGTGTGCTTGGGGGAAATACAAGAAGCTATGTAATAAAGGTGGGAGAGCCATGTTGCATGGAGACTGTGATGCAGAAGCAGGAGGAACAGATAGATGCAGGAGGTCCCTCAGCATCTACAGCAGGGCAAAGAGCAGAGCCTGAAGCTTCCTAATAAGAAGCTACACCCCAGGAGGTCACCTCAGAAAGCCTTGGAAATAACACACACTAAAACCAAGAGCCTTTATATGTGCACAGCATTTTAAACACCTTTAAGCTTTAAGACTATTGAAGTACCAATTATTGATGTATTTATTATGTAAAATATCTAACACTTTAATAGCATGTATTTCTCTGTATTAAATGTGTGTGTGCACGTGCACATGTGTGCACACACTTACGCATCTCAAATATTAGCGCTATAGAGGGTCTTTCCCTATTAGCAAAATTAAGTTGCTGCAATTACCTCTGTAGGAGAAATGACTTTGTTCTCAGCTCTATAAAGAAATGTCCCTGCAGTACTTGAATTAAGCACTTAAGTGCCTCTGTTACCCCTTTGCTCACTCTACAGAGAGTGACAGACAGCTGAACAGAAAGGAGATCCATGTCTAGGAAGCTATAACATTTCTTATTCATCCACTTGGTCAGAAGAAGCTACCCACAGAGGCTATTTCCCAGAACACAGCCCGTCCTTGGCTGGTTCCAGGGACTAACTGCCTTGTGTGGGTTTGAGTTCACAGGACAAAGGACTCTTACGCTGTGCTAGCTCTGAAATTCTGCTCTATCACCACCAAGGTAAATATCCATTGTTACTCTTTGCCCTATTCCTCGAGCTGTTCACATTCCTCGAAGGACCACTCAGAAACAAGAAGGTTGCAATGAAACTTTCATTCTAAGCTTTAATTCCCATTAAAATCTCTGATGAAATCACCAAGTTGTACTAATGATGAATTAATGGTAGCTCGGTTAATGGTAATTCAACTCAAACACTGGTCAGAAAAGGGGTGTGTGTGTGTGTGTGTGTGTGTGTGTCCTTGAAAGGCTCTCAGATTTAACTAAGCAGTGAAGAACTACCCAGAGACTTGTGAAATCAAGCCCAGTAGTATGAAATACTGCTTCTCTGCAGATTCAAAAAGAAATATCAGAGAAAACATAGATTCAGCCATACCTCATGAGACCACTCAAGACAGTACTTCCAAAATAAAGTTGAAAGCTGTAAGAATTCCTAGGAGGAAACTAAACACTGTATCCTAGGAGGAAGTATAAACCAGAAGGCTGTTAGCCTTTGTATGGATTGTGCTGAGACTCAAATTATTTCCATTCTTAAAATAAAATTGAAGTGATTCAGTATTGTAAGAGACCCCAGAAAGAACCAATCTAGAAGAAAGAACACAGATTTCCTCTGGAGGGAGACATCATAATGGACTGTAATTGCATCCACAAACAACTTTACAGCAACAAAGACCAACACAATAACAATTACCATGGCATACTTTGGCAGTAAAAACAAAATAATAGAAAAATTATCCAAAAATATAGATTGACAATAAACAAAAGTACGTATCTGATGGCCAGCAAGTCCTGAATACACTCAAAATCTGAATTATGAATATTTACTTAAAATTTCTAATAAATGGAGGAAGAAAATAACATCTTCCCATTAGTTTTACAAAAGTCTTACTCTCTCACAAGCGAATACATGTGCTCTCTCTGTCTCTGTCTCTCTGTCTCTCTCTGTCTCTGTCTCTCCTCTCTCTCTCTCTCTCTCTCTCTCTCTCTCTCTCTCTCTCTCTCTCTGTGTGTGTGTGTTCTTGATCCCGTTCTACCTTATTTTTTTTAGACAAGGGCTCTCACTGAACCTGGGACTCGCCAATTAAGTTATATTTCCTGGATAGCAAGCCACAGAGATCCTCCTGCCTCAGGAAACCCCAGTTCAAGAGGTATAGATACTCACTACCACACCTGGCTTTTTATGTGGTTGCTGGCAATGCAAAGACAGGGCCTCATGTATGTATTACAAGTCCCTTAGCTTGCTTAACCCTCTTCCCAGGTCCCATTTCTCACTTGACATAGAGTCTCTTATGGGTGTCTTTGAGTCTCTATGCTGTGGAGGCTGGCCTTATCATTGAAGTCACACACAAACAGGCTAATCTACTGCTTACTTTTTGAGCTTCACTTCCATTCACTGTGAGTCTCATCCTTACCCTCTCTGTCTTCCACCATGGGCACATAGTCAACCATACAATACAGGATCAGCTTTTTGTTACAGCTCAAATACATACCAAAGGTGAGAGACAATGAAGGCAAGACTGGGTTCCATTTAATCTCATGATTCTGTTTTTTTGTTCTAGATAACAATTCTTCCAGATGCTCCCATGTTTCATTTACAACATCTTCCAACTGCTGGATCTTCTTACTTACAAGAACTTCAGACTTACACAGTGAGGAGAAGTCAAACCCTCAACTGACTTCATTGGCTCTCACAAATGCACTGGGTCAAGAGCATATTAAATCCTTCTGTTTATATCATCTATCTTCTTCTCTAGTCAAATATTTCTATAACTATAACTATAAGGAAACTGACCCAAATAGTAAAAAGAGTAACTACAAAAATATGACATTAAATCTTTCAAAATTATATCTGTATAGAGCTACATGAGGAAATTATTTTTTCAAGAAACTGTAGATTGATGCTGAAATATTTTATTTCTGTATCCTGGTGGATAATGTTACATGTGCTTTTCAATTCACACTCATTTTTTAGGATGCCTCTGAAATGGATCAACTAAAAAATGACATGTGTCACTTGTCTCCCTTTCTTAAATCTCTTTGTCTAGATCCTCAATTATCTAATAGAATAAAATCATATTTTTAAGTGATTATACAATTTTAGGATAATTGAAGGAAAATTATCTATGGTGAGTTTTTGATGACATGTTCCCCTTCATGTACATAAACAGAATATTTTTTCCTGAAGAAAATATGAAGGCAATTCAGCTTTTCCTCTATAATGGTTAATAAAAATTTATTTATTATTGAGAATTTACTTCCAAAATTCCTTATATCTTATATTTTTTTGAATTATTATTAGGTTTCATAAATGATTAATAAGACTTTAAGTATAGATAAGCTAAATTGCTGGAGGGCATGCAAGTTTGTTGTGCTGTGACTACTAGTAAGTACTCTGAGTTAATGGTACCGTGTTTGTTTCTTAAGTCATTGAGTCTGTTGGCTCAGAAAAGATATAGAAGAATGTGTGTAAATCAGACCCAAACAGCTGAGTCACCCATACACTATATGACAGAAAGCCATATAAGTACAATCTATTAAACCCAAACCCAAATTATTACCAGCTAAATTTCCCTTAAGGTAATGACAAAAGTGTGATAGTCTGTAACTAGAGATTAAGCTGGTTTAGTAAAGCAGCAGCTACAGGTTCTTTTTTAAAATACATGAATTCTCTAGTCCTGAGTAGTTGGTTAGGTTTCCAGTACCAGGTATGATTTCCTTCTTGTTGATTAGGTCTTAAATCCAATTATAGAGCTGTTAGTTACTGTCAAGGTATATGTGTCACTGTGGAGCTCAGCTCCAATAGATCCATTTAAAAACAACTCCTGAACCTAAAGCTTAGGGAACATTGCAGAAAAGGAGGCAGAAAGACTTTAAGAGTCAGAGGATCAGGAAGTTTTCTGTAAGATTATATCTCTTAGTGATGTCAGAAGTTATACATGTTAGGTCACATCAGCATGATTGCCTGAACTTGAGCTGAACAAAAACAACAACAACGGCCATGCCAAAGGGAAGAGGGGAATGCCCATGAAGTCCCAATGCTATACAAGGTACTACAGGCAACCAAGGAGTGCTGAGAGTGGGAGAAGGTCTTAGTAAAAGAAGCATGACCAAGCCAAGACTAGAAGATGCCTTCTGTTACTACATATTTTTTCAAATCAATAAAACGTTAGAGTTGAGGCACTCTACTCATGTTTGGAATTCAATCTTAGAAGCACATACTACAGAAGGATTATTGAAAATTACTGATTTAATAAATTGTGTTCCCATAGACTAACTTATCTAAATAGGTCAACTTCTCTGCATCTCATTTCTCATCTCCAAAGGGAGAGACTCAGATGTCGGCCACTAGTGTCCTTTCCTCCACCAAAAGTATTGATTGTACAGGTCAGTCCAGGTGAATACTCCTGGAAATCTTTTACTTCATTATTTTTAACTTTGTTTTTGAGATTATAATATATTTACAACATTTTCACTGCCCTTTCCTCCCTCCAAGCCTTCCCACATATCCTTTCCCCCACTCTCCTCCAAATTCATGGCCCTTTTTTTCACTAATTGTTATTGTATTCATATGTGTGTATAGATATTTGTTCCTAAATAAAACCTCTTCATTCTGTATAATATTACTTGTATTTATGTTTTCAGGGCTGATCATTTGGCACTGGACAACTAGTTGGTGTGATTTTTCCCTGGACAAGACCATATCTCCTACTCTTAGCTTTCCTGGGTGGCCTATAATTCTTTGTCTGCCTTTCTTCACTTCACTCTCCTTCTTACTTCTGTTTCTTGGTTTCTCTACTTGACTCTTGCCCACTTTTCTTAAATTACTTTTGGTCATACTAAAAAACTAAATATTTAAATGATATTTTCATAAAGCTAAGATGTAAGTGATGCTCAAGAAAACAAAGAAGGAAACTGTTGCCTTGTGTCCTCCATGTTTCAACCTGCTGTAGGTATAAACACCTCAGTTAAAAGCATCTGTTGTTCTACTGTGTTTGATATTTTAACTCCAAGCATTTTCCAAAGTCTACCAGTATAAAATAACCTTGTTCCATGAGACAAGATATAAATATTTCCCTATTTTTACTGTACTACCTTTTACTTTTGACAAACAAGACATTACTGGGTGATGCTTGGGTATGTTCATAGCATCCAAGAGAAGACTGATATCTGCTACCATTTCAACACTTACGTGTGACACAACAGAAGTCTGACTGACTGACAGTCCTCCTTTGCCTGAACTGAGATGGAGGGTTCCAGGTTAGGGTGACAGCCTCTATGTGTCAATGTAGTTATAGCACTTGTGGTCTCTATTATTTAGAATTGGTCATTGCATTCACTCTGTTAAGTATAGTACTTAATCCTACTTGATGTGAAATATTTTGATACTCATCCATAATATCAGCAATCTTCAAAGAAAGGTGTCTCCTAAGCTGAATATTGGAAGGTGTGCACAGTAGACCACAGTTTCTTACAGGATATGTAGGAAACTAAAGAGAAATACAGTGACCTAACACACAGGAATTTAAAGGTAAAATTTTAGGAATATTTGCAAGATCTATGGTACAAGTTACAGTGAGAACCAGATTTCTAGAACCATGGACAAAGTTCAAATCACAGCTTTGCCATGTGAGCCAGAAGAACATGGATAAAATATGCCTCTATTCCTTGGGGTTTTTTTGTTTTTGTTTTTGTTTTTTTTGTTTGGTTTTGTTTTTTGTTTTTTTTTTTTTTTTTTGGTTTGGTTTGGTTTTTTGTTTGTTTGTTTGCTGTTTTAGAATGGGAGTTAATAACTGTCAAAGACCCCCCAAAAAGTCCCTCACCATTTAATAATTAAACAACTACACATACAGAATAAAGAAAGAATATTAAGAGCAGCAAAGGAAAAAGGCCAAGTGACTTATAAAGGCAAACCCATCAGAATAACACCTGATTTCTCAATTGAGACTTTGAAAGCCAGAAGGACCTGGACAGATATAATGCAGACACTAAGAGAACATGGATGCCAGCCTAGACTAATATACCCAGCAAAACTTTCAATCATCATAGATGGAGTGAACAAGACATTCCAAGACAAAACCAGATTTAAACAATACTTATCCACAAATCCAGCCCTACAGAAAGCACCAGAAGGAAAATTCCAACCTAAGGAATTTGGATACACCCTCAAAAACACAGGCAATAGATAACACCACAGCAGTAAACCCCAAAGAAGAGAAGTACACACACACTACCACCAAAAGATAACAGGAATGAATAATCACTAGCCATTAATATCCCTTAATATCAATGGACTTAATTCAGCTATAAATAGACACAGGCTAACAGAATGGATACAAAAGCAGGACCCATCTTTCTGCTGCATACAAGAAACACACCCCAAATTCAAAGATAGACACTACCTAAGAAGGCTGAGAAAAGTCTTTCCAATCAAATGGTCTTAAGAAGCAAGCTGGTGTAGCCACCCTAATATCCAGCAAAATAGACTTCAAACTAAATCAATCAAAAGAGATCAAGAAGGGCACTGTATGCTAACCACAGGAAAGATCCACCAAGATGAATTTTCAATTCTGAACATTTATGTCCCAAACACAAGGGCACCCACACGTGTATAAGGAACAATCTTATGATGTTGTATTGGTATTAAATAACCTCTATAATAAAATCAGAGAGTTTGAGAATTGCGTCTAGCACTTTACAGACATAATTGCATTATTATTGATGTTATGAACCAAATGAAAGACCCTTCTCTTGAAAGACTTGAAGAAAACTTACATAGTGACATAAGCATCTCTGAAAAGCCCTTTGATATTCATCAATAAAATAACTTAGTAAAATCAATAATGCTACTTTTTTTAATAAATGATTTTTTTCTTTATTATTATGTGTTTTAAATTTTATACATCAGCCATGGGTTCCCCTGTCCTCCCCCTTCCCGCCCCCACCCCTGCCTTCCCCCCAGCCCCTCCCCTCCATTCCCATGTCCTCCAGGATCAAGGCACCCCTGGGGATTCATTTAAACCTGGTGGATTCAGTACAGGCAAGTCCTGTCACCTCCTTCCAGACTGAGCAAAGTGTCCCTGTGTAAGCCTAAGGTTCCAAACAGCCAGCTCATCCACTAAGGACAGATCCTGGTCCCACAGCCTGGGGGCCTCCCAAACAGATCAAGCTATTCAATGGTCTCACTTATCCAGAGGGCCTCTGAATAATGCTACTTTTATAATCATAAACTGTTTTTACCTAATATTGGCAATTTATTTTTTACTTTAAACTTATATTGAACATGAACAATATTAAGCATGTAGATATCCTGGAATTATGCCTAATGCAAAGGATATGCTCCACAAACATCACTCATGATTGCATGTGTCAAGCACCACTGTTTACCACTTTAGAAGCAGTGGGACCAGAGAGAACGGAGCCAATAATGGAGGCAAACTAAAGTCTCGTGAAATAGCCACTTTATTCAGAACATCAAATAAATTATTCTCCTAGGGTTAAGAGGAGTCAATGAGTAAAGTGCATAACCACAAGAGCAAACCACATGTGGTGGGCAAGTTGCATAAAGTAAAAATATGTTCCTCCTTACAGGCATATAAACATGCAGTAATAGCCAGATGTAATGAATGATCTGAAGTAAACTCCCTCCTATCTGCTACACCCAAAGGCTATAAAAGCGTAATGTAAGAACAATTCTGTATTTTTGGAAGAAACTAGGGTCACAAGACTTTTGTTTTCTTGGGGTTTTCAGAATTCTCCTCACATGCTTCCATTCTTGGACTGTGTTCCAACACACCACTTTCTGTACCTAATTATGATCAGGCTGCTATAACAAAATGCTGAAGACCTGTACCAGGTGCATTCATTTCTGATGGGAATGGAAAAAGTCATAAAGCCAGCACAACTGCTTGACAAAGATTCAGCAAAGCTAAGCTGCATGATGGACACCATGCCACTTTTGGTTTTGATCTCCACATGTTGCATGCTTAAAGGCTATAACCATGGGTATTTAGAAGACAGTTTGACCATGTGTCCTTTTAGCAAAATGCTAGTAGTTGATTCCCTCCTTAGGCCTATGATCTCCTCAGCCTCTATCATATATATAATGCCAGGCATGAGTTTCTTCCTTGAATAAGTCTTGAATCCTTGACTCCAGTCTGAAAGTCACTAGCTACCTCTATGATATTCATGCCACCATTGTACTAATGAGCACAACTTGCCTTGTAGATAGATAATTACTGTAGCTTACAGAGTTTACAAAAGAATAGGACTGTTGATGACTTTCTTACCTCAGCACACTACCTAGCAACTTCAGAAACATTCAAAGCTAGCCAGCCGAAAGGATGCTTCCAGTTCATTTTCAGTTTGATTTCTGCATCTCCTGTGACCTTAAGTATGTGTTGTCCTCAACAATAGGGTCTTATCTTCATGGGCTGGTGGGCAAACAACCAAAAGCATATTAATAACCCATATTGCTTTGGAGGCTTCTGAGACCTTCCTGATCCACAAAGCATAGGAAGGTATCCCAAATCTGGTATTGTGGGTTTTTTTTTTCTTTGTAATCTCTGAATTCTGGAAGAAATGTTATTTTCTATGCATAGTACCTCCTTTCAATTTAATCCTAAAATTATATTCTAAATAAGTGTATAAAGTAAGCTTGCATAATGTATTATACTTCATTAAATATTCCATGTTACTCATTGCTAACTCATTTTCTCTTTGTATCCACTTTTGCTTTTCCTACAATTTATTTGTTTTCTTTTCAATAGTATAGCTGGGTATGGGTTTTTGAAATCTTAAGGCTATAAGACACAAGATATTCATTCTAAGTGACCAGTGATTTAATACATTTATTAAATTTAGGATTCCAAAAATTCCTTCAACATAAGAATTTGTGTTTCTTCTGTCTTGGAAAGTGTTCCCCTTTCTGAATGTTGTATATTTTACCAGAAAATCTAAATCCATGAATATTTATATGAACTTTACTTTTAAATATATTTTATTTTGATCATTTTAAGCTCTGCTCTCAGTAATTTTCAGAGCTCAGTACTAAAAATTTTTGCCCTCAGCTCCCTCATGTAGAACGTTTATTGTGGTTTTCATTTTAATTAATTCTTAATTACACAGAATCCAACAGGCTCACAATTCACAAGCACCTGCTTCTGTTTTAATATTCCCAATGTTTTGTGATTGTTTTCTTTATTACTTCAAAGACTTTAAACGTGTTCATTTAAAGTATTTTCCTAGCTCATTTGGTTTGCCTTTGATTTCATAAGTGAATTCTTTTCTTTTTGTTGTTATTTTTTGTAAACAGGTTTGTTTTGCAATGAGTGAGAATTCATAACATAAGGTTGAATTTTTCTGCTTTTTAATTCTTATTAGTTTGTTTACTTTTATAGATTTTTTTTTTCTTTCCTATTTCTCCTTTCCTCTTGCACAGAATTGGAATAATTTTAGCTCCACTCCTTGGGGGTCTACAAATCAGGTACATTGAAAAAAAAAATCTCTTCAGGACTTGCACATTTACAGAATGAAAGCTAATTCTCCATTTGTCTAGTTTTTAATCATTTAGTTTTCTTTGCTTCCCTCCATATCATTTTGAAGTGTAACCTTAGATAAGAAAATAGCTGTTTTACAATTTCCTTGTATGAACATGAGAATTCAGTCCCCAGACTTCTGTCTCCCATGAAATACTTTTGCTCTACTTTGTCCTCAAGCTCAGATATCTGGAATCTCACCTTCAGTCTCATGTACCAATTATTATGAGGTTTTGTCTCTAGTCCCTCTCTGACACCATAGGCTTAGCTACTCTTTATCAATCTTTAAGTTTTTTAAATAAGGTACATAATTTTAATTGCAATCATTTTATGTGATAGGTGTGTTTGAAATGGAGAAGAGAAATTAAAAATAGCCATATCTTTAATAATAGCTACAAGGAAGCGAGTCAAAAAAATCATGTTCCATGTCTTATGCCTGATTAAATATACTGTATTACCTACTGCTCAGTCATTTTCCTTTGGCAATTTATGTTTTTTTCTGTAATGTGCTTACTTTTTCCTAATGCTTGCTGTATTATCCTATTTTCCACTAGTGTAAGATATCCTAGGCATGCTGACTTTATAAAGAAAGGAGGTTTATTTAGTTCCCAGGTCTGGGGTGTAAGTCTGGGATTGTGTGTTTTATTGATTTGCCTCTGCTGAAGAGTTGGTGGGGCAGCACAGTGGAGAACATGTAGGAAGAAGAGATTACATCTCAAAACACAGTCAGGGAGACCTAAGCCTTCTGCTTGGTCTTTAATAACTTCAGATCAGAAGAGCTTAAGAGTCCCATTAGAACTACCTTAAAGCCTTCTGAAGGAAATGGACCTTCAACAGTATCCCTCCTATCAATAGTTCACACTATTATCCAATGCGGTGACAGCAGGTAAGAGCTTCCAATGTAAATTCTTAAGGCATAAAATACATCCAAATCTATAGCATCCACTAACAATACAAAATAAATACAAGCATCAGCATCAGAACATGCTCTCTCATCATATATCAGCTTCCAACAATATTTAATCAGGCACAGAATGTTTTTCAAGGTGAAATTCACAATGTATCACCAATATACTATTTTTTCTAGTCCTTTAGTGACAGTAAAAGATAGTAAAGAATGGTAATTATGTTATTGTTAAATGCTAATATTAATATGCCTTGGCAATGGTGAGCATATGTACATGTATTTGATTTTATAAAATAATATATCTGGCTAACCTTTATTTCTAGATTCTTAGGAGGGGAAATCTCAATCCTTGGAATTGAGAGGAAATTATCTAAGAATCTTCATTGTGGTAATAAGGAACTTCATGGAGAGTCCCAGGATATTTTCAGAATATGGTAATCACGTTGGAAAAAAAATCAATATGTGATCATAATATTGGTCTGAATGCCATGTATATCAGTGTAGCATGAATCTTAGAAGGTCTTATTAATAAAAACAAACCTGAGCCAGGTACTAGGGTAAATGCTGGAAGATCAGAGAAGCAAAACAAGCCACAGCTTCCTCACCTTGCCAATTCCTCAGCTGATGCTGTTTCCTCAGACTGGAAGCCTCTGAGTCCTCATCCAAATGGATCTCAGCTGAACTACTGCTAAAAGCCTAAAAGCTTAACTGGGCTCTAGTTCCTGGTCCTCAAGCCTTAAATACCTTTCTGCCTCCTGCCATTACTTCCTGGGATTAAAGGTGTGAGTCACCATGCCTAGCTGTTTCCAGTGTGGCCTTGAACTCACAGAGATCTGAACCCATCTCTGCCTCCCAAGTGATAGGATTAAAAGTGTGTGTGTGCCAGCCACCATTTATCTGGCCTCTATGTATGTTTAGTGGCGGTTCTGTTCTCTGACCCCAGATAAGTTTATTAGAGTGCACAATGTATTGAGGAACACAATATCACCACATATCAGTCCAACTTCCAACCTCTGGGGAAGAAGACCTATATGGTAGTTTTAATAAGAATGGCCTCCATACATAAACACTGTGTGGAAGGAGCCCAAGAAGAGAAGTGTGTTGTAGTCAACAACACTGCAGGAAGTTGGAAATTCAAAGAGTGCTTTGACATTAGACACGGAGATGCAGAATTTAGAATCTGTCCTGCTGGCTTTTTGTCTTGCTTTGGTCCAGTATTTCCTCTTTGTACCCATTTTCCTCCCTTTTGGAATGGTAATGCATATTTCATGCCATTATATTTTGGCAGTATATGATCTGATTTTCAATGATGATTTTATAGGGGATTACGGTTAAGAAATTGACATTAGTCTCAGAAGAGATTCTTAACTTTGGACTTTTAAGAAATATTCAGACTATGGGGACTTTGAAGTTGTACTTCATTTGACCTTATGATGTGACTACAGGCCTACTGGGGGACACGATGGCGTGAATAAGAATGGCCCCCATAGGCTCTGAATGCTTAGTCATTAGAGAGTGGCACTATTTGAGAAGAATTAGAGCAGTTAGGAGGTGTGGCCTTGTTGGAAGAAGAGTGTCACTGGAGGTGAACTGTGAGGTTTCAAGAACCCATGCCAAGTCCAGTCTGTGTGTGTGTGTGTGTGTGTGTGTGTGTGTCTGTGCGTGTATGTGTGGGTGTGCATGTGTGTGTGTCAGTGAGTGAGTGTGTGCGTGCGTGTGTGTGAGTGCATGTGTGTGTGTGTGTGTGTGTGTGTGTGTGTCTACAGATCAGGATAGAGCTCTCAACTACTTCTACAGCACTATGCATGCCATGTCTGCCTCCATGCTCCCCACTATGATGAAAATGTACTAAGTCTCCGAAGCTGTAAGCAAGCCTCCAATTAAATGCTTTTTTTTTTTTCAAAACATTGTCATGGTCATGGTGTCTCTTTTCAACAATAGAACTGTGATTAAAACAACCTACCTTCTTTTCCATTCAGGTCTTCATCTGGCTGTTCTGCCAATAGGTAGTCTTTTTAATGAAACTGTAATCCTAAATGTAGCACTTCCTGACTTGCTTGCCAGTCATTCTAGTGAATCATCAATACTTCAAGTGTCTGTGGGAAGCACTGAGGTGTTAGCCAGTCAACTAGAACTGTAAACAGATTAGACACCCTCCCAAACATGTGGGTAGCCATCTAATAGGAGGCAGCAGATGTTTGGGGAAACTGCCCTTAAATTTGTGGACTCTTAACAATAACTTCAAGTGGTGAGTATAAGAACTAGTGTCTCTAAAATAATTAAAAGTTAAACAATAGAATCCTATTATGCTTAATCATAGATTATCAATAGAGTTATAATGCAATTTCTAGAACCTGATTTTATAAAACTTAACAAGAATTTTAAGGCAAAAACAAAATCCAAGGGGAAATACCTTTCCAGATTTTAGTAGCTGGCTGCCCCCTGCTGACACTGTCAGTCACTACTCATGGGTAGATCCACAAATTTAAGAATATTCTTGGTTATGAAATACATAATTCTAAAAATTAAAGGTCCCTCTGAATATTATTTCCAGTATCGATAAAATCCAATGACCATTCTCTGGTTTTTAAGCATCATTGGAATCTATCAGCCCCAACCAGCTGAGCATGGAAATAGAGAAACTTACTGAATTGCAAATAATTCAGAATTCTAAACTTAATCAGGTGATTTAACTTTTTCTAAAAGAAGGCACAGTAAGCCTGGACTTTTCTGTGTGATCTCAGACAAGCCACATTAACACAAGCTCACATGTTCTCATCTGTAAATTAGAAATATTTAACAAATAAGCTCAAAGTTCCTCTAGCAGAAAATGAACTGCCAATAAGGAAGGACTTATGAGGATAATATATCAAAACAATCAATCCATGAGACTTTACTGGATGGGCAAAAATTCTTAATTTTCCAGTTCTTTGTATTTAAAACTTCTAAGGGTTCTTTTTTTTTTTTTTAATTTTGAGACAATATTTTATCTAGTGAAGCTCAGAGGTAAGACATGTCACAGTGACTTTTAGACCTGGCACAAATGTGAAGTGATCAGGTAAAGGGAGAGGTTCCAACCCAGGACTCGACCCACTCACTGGAGGGACAGTGGTCTCTGGCCTGAAGGTTTGGCACCTCAATCTTTAGTCCAGTAAAGTATTGGCAGGATGGGCCCCTGATAAATAATTGAGAGTTCTGGAAAGAAAACAAGAGCTTGGCAAGGAGTAATAATGAGAATGCCCTGCCAGTCCCGGATTGTAAGAAGCCTAAATTTGGCAAGTACCCCCCCCAAATTAGGTTGGGGTGCTTTCCCCAGATTTTTAATAGAAAAATCTAACACTGAAAGACAGGGAAGAAGTTTGGTCACAATGGCTGTCTCAGAAAGATAAAGGTGATCATCATGCCCTGGCTGTGGCAGTACTGACAGGCACTCCAACACTGATTGCACTGCAAAGAACAAGAAGTCTTGATCAAACTGTGCCCCGGCTGATTGTTGTTTCATCTGGATCTGCAGAGCTTTGATGGACCAGTGTGGTTCTAATTGTGTGATGATTTTTCTCCTTAGGGGAACTGTCTCAATTTCTGTAGTGAAGTAATGACTCAAGCTTTGGAGAGGGGCAGTCTCATCCTGGGTTGTTCTTTCTGCCAAGCTTGTTCTGAAGAGTCAAGCTGACTTCATGTTTATGGCAGTATTGGAGACTTCTAAATACCTTTTTGAGGATCTGGGAAGAACTCTGTAAAAGCACACCACAAAAAAAAAAAAAAAAAAAAAAAAAAAAAAAAAAAAAAAAAAAAAAAACCACAAAAACCTTAGTTGTTCTTATTTTGTGTTGTCTACCTTGAAGGCGAATATGATTGCCAGGTGTAGATTATGACTCCTTTAATGCTTAACATGCCTATATACACAACTGAACAGGAATATTTCACAATAGACATAGAATCAAAACAAAGATGGACCCAAGACTTATCATGCTTCTATTTATCTACCACAGGTTTGATATTATACATATTATATCTCAGTAACAGCAAAGTGTGGGGCATTTAGAAAAACCAGCCTCTTTATTCTTATTATATTAGTGAAATCTCACCTAGCAGACATTCACCTAAGAGAAATATATGATTGCATATTTCTTAGATAGATGGCAATATTAAAGCTTTTGTTTAACAAAGGAACAAGTCTATGTCTAATGATACCCTATCAGTCCAAGAGATGGAAACTCAGACTGTTACATGGAGAAAATTGTAAACAGTGTAATTATAGCACTGTGGTATCATGCAATAATTCAGACTGTTAATAGAATGAATTAAAGGCATCATTTAGAATGTGGATAGATGTTGCTGCATTGTGCTCCAATACAGATGAAGACAGAAGACAATGACCACTCAGTGTTAATATTTCCACTCAGAATTGGACTTGAAGTGAAGGTAAGTTGAGTCTGTAGACAGAGACACCAGTGAACCAAGCCAGAGAGGACAGGAAAGGAAAGTGTGGGGAGAGGGAACTGTAACGTGAATCTTAAAAGGTCTTTTTAATAAAACAAATCCAGAGCCAGGTATTGTGGTGAACTCTGGAAGATCAGAGAAGCAGAACAAGCCACAGCTTCCTCACGTCACCAGTTTCTCAGGTGATCCTGTTTCCTCAGACTGGATGCCTCTCAGCTGAACTGCTGCTAAAAGCCTAAAAGCCTAAAAGCTTAACCAGGCTATAGTTCCTCATCCTCACACCTTAAATACCTTTCTGCCTCATGCCTTTACTTCCTGGGATTAAATGCATGAGTTACCATGCTTGGCTGTTTCCAGTGTGGCCTTGAACTCACAGAGATCCAGGCGGATATCTGCCTCTGGAATGCTAGGATTAAAGGTGTGTGCTACCACGGCTTACCTCTAAGTTTAATATTGTGGCTGTTCTGTTCTCTGACCCCAGATAAGTTTATTGGAGTGCACAATATTTTGGGGAACACAATACCACCACAGGAAACTAGGGCAGAGACCAGCAACATCTGGAAGGCTGAAGCTAGTAATTATACAGTGTGTGTCTGAACAGCAAATCCCAAAGCAGCTGATATGGTGGGGTTAAAAGAGACTTTTCATGTATTCTGGAAAGAACTAAGCTCTTCTTTCGATATCATGCTGACATAAAATGGGAAAATGCCACCTGGCAATCTGAACAGTCCTAAACTATATGAAGAAGGAAGAAATTTTATCTATAATAGTGCTTTATGCAGTCATGTTTAGTCACTAAAATGAATGCTAAAAATAATCTTAAATTTACCATAAATCTGACAGTATGTGTGCTATATTTCATCTTTGACATTTACTAGGTTTTAGAAATATCTCCATTTGTCAGATATAAATCATATGCCAGCAATACTTCCTAGAATCCTTGAACATTTTCATGATTTAAAGTATGTACACATAGTATGTGATGCCAAGACTCTGTATGGCATAGAAAAGAGTTTACCCAGCAGCAGCTACAGTGGCTCATTAAATAGACTCTAGTCAGTTGAGATTCCCAGTCTCATGAAAGTTCTGACAGTTACCTTAGACCACTACAAATGAATGTGGATGCACAGCACCAGCTGTTGGTTACAAAAGCTGAAACGTGTTCACAGAACCTCTCTGTGAAGCTGCCTGACTAACACACGTGCAAGGGTAACACTGCTCACTGAGGGGAACATATAGTGCTGTGGTGATGGACACAAATTTCTGGTCCTTTAGGATTGCAAAGAGAAAAGGGAACTGGGAAGTTCTTCAGCTTCTACATCCAAGATGATCCTGGGTCTCCTTCCTGACCTTTGGAAACAGTTGCATGTGAGCTTTTGTTAGTTGAGCACCAGGAGAGGTTCACAGCATTCCTCACTTCCGTGTTGATCTGAGGATGCTCTCACCAGCAATCCTCTTAGCAACTTTTCTTCCAGTAGGTTGTTAATCTTTCTCAAGTTATTTCAAAAGTCTCAATTTTAGCTTTAAATCTCTATCTAAATCTATAACCCCCAAGGTGATACAAGTAGTCTAACCAGGTCTATGTACAGCTTTAAAAAGAAAGAAAGAAAGAAAAGGAAAAAGAGGTTCATGGCTCAAGTTTGGTTTCCCATGTCCACACATGACATAAGCCTGAAGGCAGAATTGCTGATATATTTAATAGTACCAATTTTTAAGGTAAACTAGCCATTATTATAGCAGGAAAGAAGCAGCCACTTTTCAACAGCAACCTGAAACTACTTTACAAACAATGTCATGAAATCCTGTACCTACAGAACTTCCTGTAGCTATGATAATGCTCTAATTGTTTTATGTATTGTCATTGTTGTTGAAATCTTGTCTCTCCTAATTACTATTACCAGTATCATTTTCATGAGCTGGGTGTCTTTGATAGATAGATAGATAGATAGATAGATAGATAGAGAATAGGATTAATAGGCTAAGCAATAAAGAGTTGATTCAATAGTTAGACTTAGGTCCAATGGTTCCAGAATTTATTGTCTTCAATAATAAACTCTGTAGCCAGAGTTTCCCATCCTAGGAGCTATTTCCAAATTACCACCCAGAGAATTATATTAATTATAAATGCTCAACCAATAGCTCAGGCTTATTACTAACTAGCTCTTACATTTTAAGTTAACCCATATTCCTCATTTATGCTCGGCCATATTGTGGTACCTTATTAGCATGGCACAATAATCTCCTGCTCCCTCTGGATCTGGCTGGTGACCCATCTGATTCTGCTCTTCTTCTTCCCAGCATCTTTTCTATTTGGCTGTCTCACCTATACTTCCTGCCTGGCTACTTGTCTAACAGCTTTTTATTAACCACAGAGAACAATACATATTCACAGTGTACAGAAGAATTATTTCACAGCAATATGCTCTTTATTTGCAATGATAATTTTCTTGAATATATGCCAATCACTAAATTTTATATTTTTATAAACTATTTCTTTAATTCCATCATCTGTCCCTTATCTACTCAGTGACTATCTCTCCAGTATCATTCTAGACACTGAGGATTTATCACTGAGCTAATGGATACTTAAAAAAATGAACAAGTGACTATATACCTGATAGTACTAAAACTGTAAGAAGAAAAATAAAGCACAGTGAGAAAGTGTACTGAGGCCATGAAAAATGTGGTCCTATTTTAGAACAGGTGATCAGGAAAAGCCTTCAGATACAGATACAGTAATGCTTGTATAAATAATTTCACAGACAAAACATTTTCATCTGCTTATAAATATGGCCATCTATAAACAAAATTGAGGCTCAAATCAAAGGTATCTTTTAGTAGGGTGTATTTCTTTTCCCAATGGTCATGGAATAAATTCAGTATAAACAGAATCAATAAAATAGAGAAAAAGGCAACCAGATAACACACTGGAATGGGGAAGACTCTGGCATTTGATATGTTTTCTTTTATCTACTGCCCTGGAGAAGAGCATGAGGCCACAACAAAGGCCATTACCAATTTCTGTGGCTCTTTGAAGTTCTCACAAAGGCAGCAAGATCCCCAGTCAAGATTTCTGAGATCAACACTTGTTTATGATATTCTACTTTCCAAAAAGTGTCTGTTTCAGACGCTTTTAGTAAAGGGGAGAAGGTAGTCAGTATACAATACCCTTTATATTATTTCCATATAACAGAATAAGAAAACTTGAATATGTATTTGTTGTATGTTTGATAAAAAAGGAACTTCGTGTGATTAGTAAATGTTTGAACATGCTCCTCACCCATTAATTCAGTAGTAATTAATGCAATTTCTATTGTAAGAAAGTCCTGAGCAGTTCCTTATGTTTCTGGAAATGAACTACTAATAGCAAGTACGGTATTACCAAAAATGGATGTTTGGTCTAGAGATGAACAAGATAGAAGTGCTACTCATTTTCATGGAGAAGTCTTCACTCCCAAGATGCCACACTGGAAGCACATAGTTCCTTGTTCACCTCTGTGATACACTCAGCCTCCTTAATGTAACCTAAAATTCTATTTTATATTTTGATATTTCTTTGATACATTGTAAGACGAATTGTTAAACAGTCTTATAAATAAAAAGTACCCGGAGCTAAATATTGGAGTTAAAACAAAGATATCAGAGGAACAGGACAAGCCACAGCCAACCTCACCTTACCAGCCATCAGCCACCAAAGAGACCTACTTCCTGTATATCCAGGACTATGTACCTTTCTCTCCCTGCCATCTCACTTCCTTTCTCTGCCCAGCTACATCATTTCTTCTTTCTTCCCAGCTCTGTCACTTCCTGTCTGTCTGTACAGACCTCCAGACCTTTATGGTTAACTAGTGTTGGAATTTAAAGCATGTGCTACCATGCCTGGCTCTGTTCCCAGTGTGGCCTTGAACTCAAAGAGATCCATCTGGATCTCTGCCTCCTGATATGTGCTTCCATTGTCTGACCCCTATGTTTACTATAGTGACTAGCTTTTTCCTCTGATCCTCAGATAAGCTTTATTAGGGTGCACAATATATTGGGGGACACAATATATCACCACAATACGCAATAGTTTAACCATTGAAAAGTGTGATCTAGGTACATTCACCAAATTTCCAATCAACCTATGACTTCAGTGTGCTGAGGGAAGTTTTACCCTGTAGTATATTGTCCCTACACTAATTAGACAACTTGATGAACAGCTGAGCTTACATTTGAAAGCAGTGTTCTTTTGTGGTTTTGAAGGGGAATGTTTCCAAAGCAAAAGGATGTCAGATAAAAAATAGAAAATCAGGAAGCATACAAAATGAAGATGGAAGTCGTCTCTAGAGGACAAAGCACAAACTAATGACTATCTTTCTGAAACTATTCTTGTCTTTTCTTGCTACCTTTTTCCAAACTTGCAAGGTCCCTTGTCACAAGACCAAAGCAGAGCTCCCAGGAATATTTGAGAACTGAATATTTTCTACAGTCATTTTGAACTCATACCATTTTTTGTTCCTGTTTTACTCAAGGAAATAAGATGAAAGAAAGGTCTGGTTTTGCATCCAGTCACAGACACTGCTGGGAGGCAGCAACACAACACAAAGTCATTCCAAGTGATACACAACAGTAGAGATACCACCACAGGGGGAGCAGAGGTTGGAACACATAAGATGCTCATGGGCTAGCGTGGGTGAGAATCTATAAATAAGGATGAGGACACACACAAGACAGTAGGTATGGAGCTTTCAGAGCAATGGCAGATGATGCCACAGGGCAATGTCTGCTTTGCAATAAGCCTTATCTCAATCATGATGTTTAATAAGAGTCCACTTGAAATCATCAAATATCATGACCATAACGCAACAATGAAATAGCCAATATACATGTCTCTGGCATGGTTTCAATTTGTTTAACCTCATGAACTGACATAATATGGTGTTGGGACGCCCTAATATTTGGCCAAACATTTTTTTTCTAGGTATGTTTCCAGATAAGATTAACATCTAAATTGGAGGGCTAAATAAAACAGATGTCCCTCACCAGTATAAATAAACATCATCCTACTTTTTGGAAGGCAGAAGAAGGGAGAATTTATCTTTTTTTTTTTTTTTCCTCGCAGGCTGAACACAGCATCTCTCTTTCCTTAGGGCTTAACAAAACAGACAAACACATGCCCAATGGTGCAAATTTTTCTTATTTATCTTAAAGTCTGTATTGTCAAGGAGATCACCCCTGCCCCATGTGTCTAGTTCCCTAAAACCTCACTGGTACACAGTCACTTCCTCAGGCCTGGCCTTTCTCCTTTAGCTTTATCTCTATTTTTGTTTGCTCATCTTTCAATCGTTTTTGTTTTTTGAGTTTAAAATATGCTATGATTTCAAATGGCCATTGAGGAAACCACTCTAAGGAGTTTCTCCAAAACTGATCCCCAAACCTGAAGGACACCAAAGGGACTCAGGAGAAATTGTCTGATAGTAAGCAGAGTTGTGATTGGGAACACTGAAAGAGAAGAGGAAACATGAGCTAAAATAAATTTTACTGGCTTGCCAGTGCTATAGAAGAGAGCTTAAGTTCATGTGTATAACATAAAATAAAACTTACAAAGTTAATGTCTTTACCATCACAAGTTAGTAGGAAAAGCTCGGAGTTGGGATGGAGACGGATTTGAAAGCTCATCTAACTCCCACTCAAGTTATGTCCCTACTTGAAAGGAGGCTATATTAATGAATACAAATCCATGCCCCACCAGTACAACAGCCTTAGGACTTGACATGAGCTCTTCTTGTTGCTGGTTCTCAACAATAAGGACAGGAAACATGGAATTCATGACCTGAGGGCAGGGACAGTCACAGCTGTCCAAGGCAAGTCACCAAGACAGTAGCTACCATTGACTGAGTGTGTCTGTGTTCCAATCAATGCTCTAAGCAAACCTTTTATTTAAAAAAGCAGTTTTCTTCCATTGTAACAAGATTCTCTCTTATCCTCTATTTTACAAATAGGGAATCAGGACAGAAAAATTAGGTAACTTGTCTAAGACTTGCTGCTTTTAAATTGGAAAGCCAGGTTTGGACTCAGAACTTTTGGCTACAGAACCTGGATTCTAGGCAGCATCACCTTTCAAAACTACTATCAACTCTAGAGTTTTGACTTTTTCCTTAACTAAAACTAAATTTTATGGAGTTTGGGGCAGAATTAGGCAAAATAAGGCATTTAAAATATCAATTATAAAAAAAGCAATGATAATGGTAAAATTGAAAGACTGTTTTTAAGGAAAAATAATTCCAAAAATAGCATCAGCAAAGTCTGCTGAAAAATATTTTAAAATCTTAGAAATAAAGGAAAAATACTGAAAACAAGAATGAGGCTTAGTGGAACCAAAGAAACACAGCTAAGACTGACCTCATTTAAACTGAATAAACAATCTGCAGAGAAAAATCCAGTGAGTCAGATTCCACTATCCTGTTTTTAGTTCTCCAAGAGAACTGTTCACTGCTAAGACTGCTCAAATTGGCTACTCAGTGGGATTAATAATTTGTTCTCAAGGATCACAATGTGTAACAGCTCTGTTCTCATTTGTTCCATGAGTTTTTGTTAGTGATACAGAAGGATTACAGATTCAACAAACAAATCTGGAAAACGAGGCTGATCAATTCTGAGTGTACATTTCTCCCCAGCGAGCTACCTAATGGTAAAAATAATAAAGTGACATTTTATTCAAAATGTTAACAATATTTCCCAAAATTAATTTATAGCATAAACTTTGGAGAACATTATATAAAAAATATAGTAATTTTGTAATTTAATTTAATTTCTCCAAAATTGATATGGTGAATTTCTAACTATATCTGCCCCAAACGTGACTGTGATGAATTAAAATAATTAAATGAATAATTAAAATAAGTATACCTAATAGATAAGTCCTAGGTCTGGGGGTGTATGTCCATAGTGCAGTATTCACTTTAACATTTGTGAGGTCCTAGGTCCAATCATGAGCACTACATAAGCAAAAGGGACAGAATGGAGTCATGGCTCAGTGGTTCAGAACACTTACTGCTCTTTCACAGCCTCTGAGTTCAGTTCCCCGCACCCACATGGCAGCTCACAACCACCTGCAGCTCCACTTCCAGGGAATCTGACTCCCTCTTCTGGCCTCTTGGAGCTCCTGAATGCACATAGTGCGCATATACACATATGTATGCAAATTTATGTGTACACATACATTTAAATTTTTAAATAAATAAGTGTCAATATTTGGGGATGAGGGAAGAGAGCCACTTATAAAAAGAGACAATGTCTACACAACAGTGTGAGTACAACTCCCAATGCCAACAGAGTAGCCAAATTTGATTTGGGGGTGCGATGTCATTGCCCTGAAGAAAGATTAGATTTTATAAACTCCAGATTTTTGTCATCGTTTATTTATCCCATGAAAGCCAGGAGTCCATCTGCCAGGGACTCTATAAAATCCTAGGTGATAAGGATAGTAACTTAGTACCCCTGCTAGTACTTCCATTACAAAATACCACAGGCTGGTATTTCTCAACAGTAGAAAGTTATTTCCGCCCAGTTCTGGAAGTGCAAGTACAAAATACTACAAAATTCATATCCTGGAAAACCTCTCTTCTCAGCATGCAGAGGTTCGCCTTGTCACTACATGGCAGATGACCTTTTCTCTGGGTACATTCAGAGAAAGGGTTCTTCCTATGAGAACACCAGTCAATTGATGGAAGCCCAATACTTGTGACCAAACTTAACTTTAATTACTTCTCCAAATATAGTTACATTGAGGATTATGACTCATGTTAGTTACTTTCTCATTGCTGTGGCAAAATACCCATCAAGAGCAACCTAAAGAAGGAAAGTTCAATGTTGCTTCACAGTTAGGAGATGCTGTCCATCATGATGGGGAAGCCATGGCAGCATGAGCTTGAGGAACCTGGTCATAGAATATATCCACAAGCAAGAAACAGAGACCAATGGGTACTATGCCAACCTGTCTTTCCCCTTTTTTATTTGGCCTAGGATCTGAGCCTGGGGAATAATACCACCTCCATTAAGTGAGTCTTCCCATCTCTCTTAACCCAGTCTAAATAAAGCCTCATAGACTTGTCCAGAAATATGTTGCCATGGTGATTCTAAATCCCATCAAGCTGACAATCAAGATTGATCCTCACAGTACTTTAACATATACATTTTTAGGAAATATCATTTAGTTCATAAAAGACTGGTAAAATCCCTTACTGATTCATTTCTTAGTAAAAAACAATAGCTTGCTAAGCATGTCTGATGTGGGAACTACAGATGCCACAACTAAAATCACTGCACAATCAGTGTGCACAATTACACCAGATGAAATCATTGTGTTAAAACAGTCATAAAACATACATACAAATACATTTGTAAGAAAGATGAAGTTGGGTCAAACTAAATTCAGATGTAGTTTCCTCATAGTAATCTGTAGCACTTCCAACAAAGAGCCTTGCATGTTTAATTGTATGTTTAAATGAGTTGTACCTTTTTGTGTGTATTTATTATGAGTATGACCACTTGCCTACATGTATGTCTATGCACCACATGCATGGCAGTTGCCCTCTGAGACCGAAAGAGAGCATCAGATCCTCAGGACCTGGAGTTACAGATGGTTGTAAGCCAACATATGGGTGGCAGGAACAAAATGTTGGTTCTTCTGGAAGAACATCAAGTTTTTTTTAACCACTAAGCCATCTCTCCAACCTATAATTATACTTTTATCTCTGATCAACTGAATCAATAAATAATGAAAATGTACATATTTATTATACATACACACACCCAAAAAAAGTTCCATTTAAGTTTTTCAGGACAGAATAAATGGTTGTTTTCATAAACCTGGCAATGAAAGCCTGAAGCACAATGTAAACATTTAATTTCAGCAATTAAAGGCTGAGCAGAGGAATAATTCATGAATATGTGCATCATCCATTCCTACTGGAGCTATTAACTAGCCATCAATGAATTACAGATGTCATAGGAGTACTTACTGGCTATATTTTAATTGAATTATTAAAATAGTGTACCACTGTTTGGGGTAGTGCCTTCGTTGGATTTCCTTGCTGTGGATTTCCATTCAGCATTTGGAGAGCTTCCACATTTGAGAAGCGCTTTGTAATCATGGCAAGCTTTTCTTCAGTGGCAGCCCTGCAAAGCAACACACAGTGCTAAGGAGAGCTGTATTCCAGAAAGCCCCAATGTGGAGGGAGAAAAAAAAAAAAACTAGAGTCAGGAGTGCCTTCACATTATTTCTGTGCTAATAAAATCTAAAATCCATATCTTGTCTAGTTAAAAACAACAACACAAGACCCTGTTAAATTTAGTCAATACCTTTTAAATTATTTGTAAAGGTTAAAAAGCAAAGCACTTTGGGTATATTTCAGCATTTTGAGTACAATCTCAATGGCCTGTACTTGACTATCAGCAGTTTCTTAATTCCTTTGCTCTGGTGGTATTCAATACATGATTTTATTTGCTCATTTATTTTAGGGCAGCAGTCAGAGCAGAGGCAGCTAGCACCCTTAGGAAATTGCCTTTACTTGTTTAGTAATCAGGATGCTACTTGTGCTGCTGTATTGAAACACTGCTGAAAGCAAATGTGGCCAACATTCTCTAGTGAAGAACAAACTTGCCCCGCCATAAGCCAAAACTCATCCCATCAAGTTGCCAAGTAAAGGAAAAGCAAGAGGAGGCTTTGTTTGTGGAGTCAGCCTCCTATTGTTCTAGCTCTATTGGGGTCCTTTTGCTATCCACTACCAGAAGCCCACTACAAATACCCCTCAGGCAGGGTTGCATTTGCAGATCCTTGAACAGAAAGATATGACAGTTTGTAAGAACTTCAGGACCATCAGCTGTTCTAGCTCCATTTCCCACTGGATGAAAATCAAAATGTATTCCAAACCCTCCTTTAGTATTTTCAGTATCTTGAAACAATAAGAAATTTACATTGAATGTCACCTTGACGAATTTGCAATATTATTTGCAACTGGCACTGAGTTTTTGTTCCTATTACAAATTATTGAAATAAAGATATCTTTTTCAGGTGTGCTAGTATACGACTAAAATTCTAGCTCTCAAAAGGTTATAGCAAGAGAATTTACACTCCAACACCATCCCGACCTTGTCTTCAAAAATGCTGTATTCCTTCTGGAAATAAAATTCTGTATATACAAGTAGTGTCATTTTTAAAAATCAGATTTCTTTCACTTACAGTTTATTGCCGTGAGTCTCATTAAAAAGCTGTATTTACTTTCTTTCTATACAAAGACCATTTAAATAGATAATCTCAGAAAATAAAACAACTCAGCATACCCCATAGTCTTAAGTGGCCTTATAAACAGTATCTACTCATGTTATAAGGGGACAGTTTGCAGTCTAGCCACAGAAATGTTCAAGTCATTTTAACTATTGTACAATCAAAGTTGTGTATGATCTGGCCCCAGGACAGACAATGTCGTATAGTGAACTTCATTATTGTAAACTAGCCCATGCCAGAAAGAAACTTGTTTCACTTCTTTGGCAAGATTATTATGCTGTGTTTTTTAATAAATGAATAAATAGATGACTCTAAAACAGATTTCATATTCTACATGGATGAATGCAATAAACAAAAGATTTGGCTGGCATTCATGACCAAGTTTTTGCAAGTATCTGCTCTTCAATCAGTATATAACACCAAATACTAATAAGTATACAACATCTTAAACGTGAGTATGAACACTATCACCTTGTTTACTGGACTGTGAATATTAGTACTGGACTTAGACCACTGTAGTATTAGACCTCTGTAAACCAATTTGGAAATATAAAGGCTTAATGTGAAGGAAATATACAACCTTAATAAAATAAAATATAGAAATCTCACCATCAAGGAAAAAATGTAAAACTATCATGAAAATATATTATAAAGACATATGAATGAGCTTTTCTTGTCACTAACTAAATAACACACTATTAAACTGTATGTTTAGGAAAGGTGTCATTGGTATTTGATTTTAATCGGAACCAAATAAGACATCAACAACCATTTCTGTTCAGTAGTATATGTGCTATTGCCATGCACAATCAAGAATGTGAAATTAAACAGGATCAAATAAGTTTATCAATAAGCCAAAAGATATAGTACAGATGAAAACTAACAGAAATTAAAGCATGAGAAATAAGATGGTATCTACAAAACCCATCTAAATCCTATCTGCTGCCTAAAATCAGCCAGGGTCTACAGAATGCATCGGGGAAGACACTTGGACCATGGCAGTTATTAAGGGAAGGAGAAGCAGAGGTGGAATCAGGTAGAATCCAATCAGCTGGACATAAAAGCAGAATCCAAGGATGGAGGAGAACCAGGAGTTTCACACCTCAGGCTCTGGAACCAAAAATCAAGATGTTCTTTCGGCTCCTCTAATCTTGTGTACGCTGGGAAAGAATGTTAGTAAGAGCTGTTTACTCACTTAATCATTTGTAATGTTTTGTTTTCCTTTTTGCCCAGATATTTCTAATTAGACCTGAGGCGAGAAAGAGAAAAGGAAGAAAACCGAAAATACATCCAAGTACAGTGGAAACACAAGAGGCAAGCAGTTGTGAAGAGGCAAGAGCACTACCTGAGAGCATAGACATTAAAAAGCTACAGCATGAATACAAACGCCTGTCATAGCTGAGAGTCTAGAAAATGCGTGCTTTTCTATATACAAAGCTTGGACCTCTAAGATTAATTCTGCCAGGGGAAATGGGAGTAGTATTTGATTGCAAAGTAACTAGTTGGGTTGGTTTAGGCAAAATTATAAAAGATCACATATACCAGAAGTAGCTGTTACTTCCTGATGATTTGTTTTCTTTTAGCTAGTATTAACAGCCCTCAGTGAAAAATACCATTTTATCAGTTTACACTGCCACATTCTAAAAATAAGTAGGGTGTTTTATTCTAATCACTTTTTGTTTAACAATATTTTTCTTACAATATGTTTTTATCATATTCTCTCTCCAGTCCCTCACAGAGCCTCCCTCACCTCTCTAGCTCTACCCACCCAACTTTTATTTTATCTCAAAAAATAAATCCAAACAAACAAAATGAATAAGACAAAAAAAAAATGCCCAAACAAACCGATAAGATAAAAAGTAACACAAACAAAACAAAACCAACAAAACTGTGATTGATATGTCCAGTAACACCCCAGGGTAGAAAATCATTTTCTCTTTCTCAGCAAGTATGGATTATAAATAGCTTCTTGACTAGGGGTGAGCTTTGTGCTCACTTCCTCTTCTCAGTGCTGGAATTTTGTCTGTTAGGAACCTGTGCAGGTCCTGTGTGTGCTGGCACAGTTTTTGTGAGTTCATGTGTGTATTAGTACTCTTCTGGAAGACACTATTCCTTGGAATTATCTCCTTCTGGCTTTTACAATCTTTCTGCCTCTTCTCGCACGTAGATCTCTGAGCCTTGAGGTAGGGAGTTTGACAAGAACCATTTGTTGATGCTGTCTTTGTCTGGTGTTTTTTTGTTTGGTTGTTTGGTTGGTTGATTGGTTTTTGTTTTTTGTTTGTTTTTGCTTCTTTGTCAACAATCAGATGTTGATAGGTATGTAAAATTATGTCTGGGTCTTAAATTCTATTCCATTGACCACCATGTCTGTTTTTATGACAATACCATGTTGTTTTTATTACTATTGCTTTGTAATACAACTTGAGATCTGGGATGGTGTATCTTAATCAGTTCTTTTATTATTAAGGATAGTTTAAGCCAATCTGGGTTTTTCCTGTTTCTGTATGAAGTTGAAGGTTTTTGCTTTTGTTTTTGTTTTTTTCCTGTGAGGAATTATGTTCAGATTTTGGTGGGATCAGATTCTATCTGTAGATTGCCTTTGGTAGGATAGTCATTGTCACAACATTAATCCTTTGAGTATGGTTTCCCACCTACAGTGTCTTCTTCTATCTTTTTCTTAAAGTTTTTATTATACAAATCTTTCACTTGCTTTGTTGAAGTTATCACAAAGTATCTCTGAGGCTATTCTGAAAAGTAGTTTCCTTTGTGTCTTTCTCAATATGTTTGTATACAGGAAAACTAATGGTTTTCCTGTACTAATTTTGTATCCTGCTATTTTACTGAAAGTGTGTATCAGCTGTAAAAGTTTCTTGGTGGAGTCTTAAGGATCTTAATATATAAAATCATTTCATCTGCAAATAAGGATATTTTAATGTCCTCTTTCCTTGTTTGTATCCTCTTGGTTTCCATCAGTTGTCTTATTGCTTTAGCAAGATTTCAAGTACTGTATTGAACAGGTATCAAGAAAGTAGACCTTTTCTTATTTCTGATTTTAGTGGACATGTTTTAAGTTTCTTTCTATTTAGGATGATGTTGGCTATAGGCTTACTGTAAATTGCCTTCATTATGTTGAGGTGTGTCTCTTATATACATAGTCTATCTCAGATTTTTATCAAGAAGCCATGTTGGATTTTGTCAAAAAGTCTTTTCCACATCTTAATTAGATAATCATGAAGTATTTTGTAATTTAGTATGTTTATTGATTTCTGTGTATTGAATCATCTCTGCATCTCAGGAATTGAGCTGACTTAAACATGGTAGATAATCTTTTAAATGTGTTATTGAATTTTGTTTTCAAGAATTTTATTGAAAATTTTTATATCTATGTTCATAAATGAAACTGGTCTATAATTTTCTTTTCTTTCTTTCTTTTTTATTTTTATTTATTTTTTGGCTGGATCTTGGTATCAGATTTTGGTATCAGAATGATAGTGGCCTCTTTTGTAAAGAGAAGTAGGAAATGTTCCTTCAGTTTCTATTCTGGGGGAAAATTTTAAGGAGTATTGGTTTAAGCTATTCTTTGAAGTTCTGGTAAAAATTCTTCACTGAATGAATCCCTCATGCCCTGGGGGTTTTGCTGTTGTTGTTGTTGTTGTTGTTGTTGTTGTTGTTGTTATTGAGAGGCTTTCGATTACTGTTTCTAGTTCGATGGGGATTGTGTGTCTGTTCAACTTGTTTATTTCATCTTGCTTTAACTTAGGTTGGTCATGTATATCATGAAATACATCCATTTTTTAGGTTTCCCATTTTGGTGGGATACAGATTTTTTAAAGTTTTTTTTATTTTTCAGAATTTCCTCAGGGTCTGTTGTAATGTCTCCTTTTTCATCTATAATTTCATTAATTTGAATCTTCTCTCTTCATCTTTTTGTTAATATAGCTAAAAATTCTTTGTGCTGCTTTTTCTCTTCATTTATTTCTATCATTGATTTCAGCACTATGTTTTATTGCTTCTTACTGTCTATTCTTTGAGGTATTATTTTTTCTTATCTTTATAGATCTTTCAAATGTGTCATTGAGTAATTAAGATGAGGTCTCTCTAGTTTTTTGTTTGTTTGTTTTTTATGTAGGCACTTAGTGCTATGAACTTGCCTCCTAATACTGCTCTCATTTTGTTCCAGAGGTTTGGGTATGTTATGTTTCCGTTTTCATTCAATTCTAAAGCTTTTAATTTCCTTCTTAGCTGTGTGTGATAGTTGTGGGGTCCCTGGGTTTTTAATCCCATCAAAGAAGAGTAAAGACCAACACCCAAATTAACTAAATTTATAGCAAGCTTTATATTATTTGGGAAATTTCTTTGGTTATGTAGGAACTTGGCAGAACATCTCAAAATTACTGACAGAACATCTTAGCTTATAAGGGGGAGGTCAGGGTATGGTCAGAGTATAAGGTGTGGAACATATCAAGTTCCAGAAACTTAAGTTTTATAGCAAACAGAAATGAACTTATTTTGACACTGTAACTCTGATCTTAAGATAGAGTTAGGCTGATCCATCAGGATCCCAGCCAAATATGGTGGCTGTGAGGTCTCTGGTAGAGTGATGTTCTACAGGTTGTTGGGGATTCACAACATAATGGAGATGGGGTAGAAGTCAAGGTTGAGAGGGGTGGCATGGAAGAACTGGGAGATGCTGGTTTGCACCATTAAGTTGATTCTCTAAGGATGGAGGCAGGCTTGGAGAAGGAGCTTAGATAGCAGGGCTTCAGCACGACTAGGAGTAAATCCAGAGAGTGAAATAGAGTGGGAAGAAAGATAAAGATTGCCTACTTCTCTCCCTTTCTAGTGTGGTGTTTGTGATTCTCTGATAGAAAGCAGTTCTGTGAGTTGGTGGGAGTCACAAAGAAATGGCAATAACCTAAAAAGAAAGGCTGAGAAGGGCAGCAAAGAGGCATTTTTCAAATATTTATTTTTGATGAGTGGTTTAGACTGACTCCTTTAGAAGCTTGCATTTGGAGAGTATAGAAATTAGGTAGAGTTATGCTATTCATGGCAATAATAAAGCAGAGTTGATCAAACTGGCAATTGTTAATTTCCTTAAGACTGAATATAATTGATACAGAAAAAAGAACAACAAAACTATTTCCCTGTGTGCTGTTCATCAGACTTTCAGTGAACTGGCCTCCTAACCCCTTCTTCTGCCCTGAGACTTTCCCATGGTCTCAGCTACAAGCACCAGAGTCTACCGTTGGCATTCTTCAAACTGTTACTTAAAGAGCAGACAAAGGAAAGGGGAAGAGGAGACAAACTAAATGAAATCAAAAAGGTCAGAGAGTAGGAAAAGAGTACATGCAGAGAAAATAAAATTGCTTTTCTGTGTGTCTCATATAGTCTATGAAAGCTATACTGGAAATGAAGCTCCCAAAAAGCCCTGAGTGGGATGAGAGATGGAAACTCATTCTAAGGGTCTAGGACCAGAATAATCCTCTTTTCTTGGAATATAAAACAGGACCACAGAGATTCATTAACCAGTATGAGAACTTGAAGTAAAAGACAAAATTAGACTCAGATATTGAATGCAAGGAGCCGATCTTTTAAAAGAAAAGAATAAAACAGATGTACATCCAAGTTGAAAAGGTGTGTGTGTGTGTGTGTGTGTGTGTGTGTGTGTATGTGTGTGTGTTGTGTAGTGTAGTGTAGTGTAATGTGTGAAATATAAAGAAAAGGGGTTAGAAATACAGAGACATTTGATTGTATTTTTCTTTGTAGCTTTCATGAGGTGCAGCTGAACTTAAAGCCAGATTTTGTGAAAGTCCCCTATTTTGAATTGCTCTTTGTAGGTCCACCTTGATTATTGTAATTCTTGTTTCTTGTAACATCTGCTTAGCTACAGGTCTCCTATCCATTGAACAGCAAGAGCACTTTGCTGGTGAAACAATAAGACAATGGTGCTCTGTTCACTATTGCTATCATACCATCTTAAAGCATCAATTTAACAGCTTCTAGAATCTAAGTAACTGTTGTTTGAATCCTGTTTGCACATCTCTATTAGAAAGGCAAGTATCAATTCAGTGAGACTATTACATTGCTTACCCAAATGTCCCAGAGGACAGAGAAATATGGCTGTCTTTGTTGAGCAAACATTAAACTAGAAACATCCTGCTAGCCAACCACTCCATTGAACTAGCATCACACTTTGCTTCCAGCAAGGGCACATCTGTTCCTGAAGATGTTGGGGGATAAAAATACGAAAATGAATATTTCCTGAGGAACATTTGCTGTAAGTATAAATTGCAAAAGAAGACTTTGTGTAGATTTAATTAGAAGTAACTCTCCCTTCCCCTCACTCATTCTCTTTCAATTCATTATTCTACCTAATTTCATTACTTGACAAAAAAATTAGTTTAGCCATAGAAATACTTCACTGCAATAGTTTAGTTTCAAAAATGAACAAGTATAATTCTAGAAGTGAAGGAAACACTGAGTTTGAAATGTAATAAACCTACTGTTACAAGGACAATTCAGAGCAGTAAAGGTATTCTTGTAATCATAAGGTGCTGGAGCAACTGAGTATCTCTAGGTAAATAAATAATTAAATAAGAGAATTTCATCACAGTCCTTAATACTCATCACAAAAGTTCATTCAAAATGGATCATAGACCTAAATATAAAACATAAAATTCTAAAATTTAGAACATAGAGCAAACCTAGCTCACCTTGGGTACAGGATGACTTAAGCACACCACCAAAGAAATAGTTCATAGCTCCATAAACTCCACATGAGCAAAAGTTTTATAAATTTCTTCTAGGTGAAAAAATGCCAAAAGAATGATAAAAAAAATAAGCCATAAACTGGGGGAAACCATTTTAGAAAGAGACATTAGATAAAATATTCATAAGAAAACTATCAGATTTCAAAGAAGGTTAACAACTTTAACAGTTAACAAAGAAGATGCATGAATAGCACATTAGTGAAGGAAAGTGTGTTCAATACATGGCACATGTACAAAATAAAATATGTTTAAAAATGAGAAACTTCTGGGAATGATAAGTCTGGAACACTGACAACACCAACTGGTGATGAGATATGAACAGCAGGGACTTTTGTTCAGTTGTTAGTCATAATGGGGAGGCAAAATGGTACAGCTACTTTTGAATATAATATTAAACATACTTGAGCATGCCTATTTATTCCAAATGAGTTGAAAGAAGCTTGTCTGTGCCAAAATTTGCATGTATCTGTTTATAGTACCTTTGTCCATAATTACCAAATCCTGAATTAACCAAGATATTTTTGATAGGTGAATAGATACCTAAGCTATAGTGTAAACAGGCAATGTAGGGATGAGTACCATACCATGAAAAGACATGAAGGAAAGTTAAATACATATTACTAAGCAAAAATATATAATCTGAAAAGGTTACTTTCTGTTATACGATTCCAAGTTCAGCATATTCCTGAACAAACAAAGCTGTGGGGAAAAAAACATAAGGATAAACAGGACCTGAGACTTAGAAGACAATAAATAGAGTAGAAAAGTAAAAATTGTGTGTGAAATGCTAGAATATGAAATAGATATCAATATGTATTTATCTAAGCCCATAAATTTCACAACACAAAGAGAAAACCCTAATGCAAACTATGGACTTTAGATGTTATTTGCACATAGCACATTATAACATGGTAGTAGGGTCATCAATTGTTACATACATACCCTGTGATGGAGAATATTTTTGGGGAAGTTATGCATGTGTGAGCCTGGGAGTTACATAGGATGTCTCAGGATCTTAATTTTCCTACAAGCCTAAAATTGTTCTCATGACATAAGGACTCAATAATCAAGATTCTGAATAACATGAAAGTTGGTCAACATATAAACACATTTTTTTCTAATAATGTTTTTATAACTTAAAAGAAGAATGAATTTCAGACAACTTGTGCTTTGAATATCAATTCACATGTCAAAACAAGGAGAGACTTAATTATGAGCTCACTGTGAAAGGATATAGTAAGTTCTTATAGAGCAAACTCCAAACACTGGCTAGAGCACTCAACGCAGGGGTGTTAACTGCAGTCAATCTAAATCAAATCCAAAAATAAGTGATGTCAATCAGCTAACACCATTTTTCCTCATTAGCTCTCCCTTTAAATAACCTCTGACATATTACTGAGTGCTCACATGCATAACATGTATGATGTGTGCAGGTTATATTCTTCTAAAATAGTTGCAAAAGTACATGTTGAAATATTCATCAGGTGGACTTTGTCTGGCATACTGGCAACAATAATCTGAAAAGTCAGTTGACTAGAAGTTCTTGAAGGAATCATAAATGTTATCAATGAATTTACTGATCCTAAAAGAATACCTCTCTGAAACAAGCCTGAGTTGCTCTCTGCCTAGAGATACAAGCCTCTAGTAGGAGCCAACACACTAAGTCATATAGTTCTGGACACAGGGCAGAATTTTCCAAGGCCACAGCTTCCTCAGTTGACCTTTAAGTTATTTAACTACATAAAATAATTGGAAACATACATGTCATAGTCTGGGGGTTAGAGTCCTCATTGTAATGCAATTGTCATCTTTTGGTGCAGCTTTTCAAAGCCACTAGTACAGATATCAACAAGTTTAGTCAAATGATGTAGACAGGATTTAATCCTTGCAAATTCTCATTTGTTGAAAGTTAAACACTAAAAGTGTAATATTCCTAAGACTTTAAAGGTAAGAGTTCCCCCCTCCGCCTTTGGTATTGTTTAATAATTTCTTTGATTATAACTAAAGTAACTCATACAATAAATCAATTAACTAGAGACATTGTTAAAACGCTACCTGAGATTATTGTTGAGGTGACAGAGAATTAAACTAAGAATTCTATTTCCTTTCGGCCTTTGCAATGAGATTTAGATTTTCCTTCATTTAAGATGAAAGACACACTGTTTATTTGGAATTAGAGACGGAATCACCACACAGCAACTTAAATGCAAAAGACTACTGGTACCTTTGGAGTAGTGAAAAGGAGAGATAGTTAAGATCTCCAAGAGGGCTAAATAGGCATTCCCTAGCAGAAATGAATTGTGTGAGCAAACAAGGCTAGAGAGACCTGAAAAGACATCATCACATCATTCAAGGTAAACCTTTCAGAATGAAACACTATGTCTCTTTAGAAATAAGCAGCTTTAGCTGAAATCCAAAATAGTTCTAACACAAAGAACATTATCTTCCACAAATGATTTTATAGCAAGTTTCAAAGGCAGTAGCTTGGATCTTTTTTGCCCAGTCACCTTCCAACATGGTGCCATTAATGCTTTAGAAATCTTTCATCTTGCTTTGCATGATCATCGCTTGCACAATGATCACTTTGTACCTAAACAAGGTAAGAAATGTTATCTTCCGCTAAGGAGGGGAGAGCATTTATAGGAACCTGTGCCTATTTGGCACATCACTCTGTCACCATTATTAATACTGGAGCATGAGATGGCAGTGATATGATCACAAAATGCATTCTTACACATTCTTGGCCACCACTACTAAAAGCACAGAGATCCCATGGTTTGTATTTCAGAAGACAATCTTGTGTGTTCAAAATCTTTCCATAAGTGAACTAAAGAAATCAGTTTTGGGACCCAGACCTGTCCTTGGCACATGAGCTGGCTGTTTGGAACCTTGGGCTTACACAGAGACACTTTGCTCAGCCTGGAAGGAGGGGACTGGACCTGCCTGTACTGAATCCACCAGGTTGAATTGAATCTCCAGAGGAGTCTTGGCCCTGGGGGAGATGGGAATGGAGGGGAGGGCCTGGGAGGAGGGTGGGGGCGGGGGCGGGATGGGGGACGATGGGGGAACCCATGGCTGATGTGTAGAACTGAAACACAAATATAATAAATAAAAAAAAGGAGAAAAAAAATAAAAAAAAGAAATCAGTGTCACTGTGGGATTCCAAAAGTGATTTCTAGTCTGTTTCCTTCAGAATATATAAAAACCTTGTTCTCCCTTTCTGTTCTTGATCCAGCTGGGATCTCCTGCTCCCCTAAGCTTTCTTTCCCTCAAACCTTGCCCTTTATTACTCCCACTGTCATACAGGTTGTTCATGTAGATCTCATCCATTTCTCTGTCATTGGGTGATCCCTGTGTCTCTCCTAGGGTCCCATTTTCTAGGTAGCTTCCCTGGAGTTGTGTAGCAGTCTAGTCATCTTTGTTTTACATCTAGTATCCTCCTATGAATGAGTACATACCATGTTTGTCCTTCTGAGTCTGGGTTACCTCACTCAGGATGATTTTTCTAGATCCATCCATTTGCCTGAAAACCTCATGATGTCATTGTTTTTCTCTGCTGAGTAGTACTCTATTGTGTATATATACCATATTTTCTTTTTCCATTCTTCAGTTGAAGGGCATCTAGGTTGTTTCCAGGTTCTGGCTATTACAAACAAAGCTGATATGAACATAGCTGAGCAAATGCCCTTGTGGTATGATTGAGCATTCCTTGGGTATATGCCCAAGAGTGCTCCAGCTGGGTATTGAGAGAAATGGATTCCCAATTTTCTAAGGAAGTGCCATATTGATTTCCAAAGTGGCTGTACAAGCTTGCATTCCCACCAGCAGTGGAGGAGAGTTCCCCTTGCTCCACATCCTCTCCAGCATAAGCTGTCTTCTGTGTTTTTGATCTTAGCCACTCTGACAGGTGTAAGGTGGTATCTGATAAATGAAGACCACATGAGAACAGGAATAGGCAGACTGCTGGAGAGGTGCCCTGAAATCCACAATGATACATCCTCTGTAGACTGCTGGCAATGGTTGAGAGAAGCCTGATCTGACCTAGTCTGGTGATCAGATGGCCAAACACCCTAACATCCGAGCTGGAACTCTCATCCAATAACTGATGGAAGTGGATACAGAGATCCTCAGCCAGGCCTTAGGTGGAGCTCCTGGTGTCCAATAGTTGAGAAAGAGGAGGGACTGTAAGAGTGTGAATTGTTGAGACCAAGATTGGAAAAAGCACAGGGACAAATAGCCAAACTAATGGAAACACATGAATTATGTACTAAAAGCTGTGGAGCCCCCAACTGGATCAGGCCTTCTGGATGAGTGAGACAATTGAATAGCTTGACCTGTTTGGGAGGCACCCAGGCAATGGGACCTGGACCTATCCTTAGTGCATGAGCTGGCTGTTTGGAACCTTGGGCTTACACAGGGACACTTTGCTCAGCCTGGAAGGAGGGGACTGGACCTGCCTGTACTGAATCCACCAGGTTTAAATGAATCCCCAGGGGAGTCTTGGCCCTGGAGGAGATGGAAATGGAGGGGAGGGGATGGGGAAAAGTGGGGGTGTGAGCAGGAGTGGGGAGGACAGGGGAACCCATGGCTGATGTGTAAAATTATAACACAAATATAATAATAATAATAATAATAATAATAATAATAATAATAAATTTTTTTAAAGAATATATAAAAACAACAATGTAATTGTGGTGATTAATGTAGAAAATAAAAAACTAGCAAGGAAATGGTGCTGTAAAGAAAAAACTAAAACAGTATCATTTAAGAGTACACACACACACACACACACACACACACACACACACACACACACTAGCAGAAGCTGGTTTTCTGATAAGAGGAAATTGAGAGTGCCGGGGGGGATGAAGGGCCATAACTTTTTTTTTCACTCTAAGACTTTTCATCCTAATAGTTTTAAGATGTATTCATGAGTCATTTTTATAATGAAATCAATGCTCAAACCTATCCTAATGAATACTTTTGGATATAAAAAAGCACTATTCTTTTTAAAAAAATTCATTTGACTCTTGGTAGAAACCAATATCTTTGACATTTTTTAAACATTTTCATAAGTAATGTTATTATACAACTCATTTGTTCAAAAAATTCCATGCTTATCAAACAATATTAGAAAAGACTGTCCCAGCTAACATATCTCAGTCCTCTTGGGTTCCTGGCACACCTGTCTCTATTAATTGTTTTTTTAATGAAAGATTTTCCCGGGAATTTATAGCTAAGAACCAGTTTGGGGACTGTAATTACCATCCTATGGACATAGAGCTTGCAAAAGCTGCCATTATCAACACTTCAGAGAAGCCTCACTAATTTTTAATCCTTTAAAATAATAAATGTATTATTCTGCTAGTTACAACAAAGACTATCTTGGATTGACACTTGGAAGTTTTTACAGGGTCATTCAGCCTAAGGTGTATTATTAAAATAAAAGAGTGAATGATAGATTTGCAACAACAGGGTGCTGATGACTCCTATGCGATCCAATGCAGAGAACAACTAAGTGTAGGGTGCCCAGCCCCAAGTGACATCTCAACTACACAACCCTATTTACCTAAGACTCAGAACATTGCAGAAGAATAACCAGAATGATCATGTGAGCCAGAGGACCAGGACGTTTGTTGAGAGATTTTGCCTTTTATATACAACAGGGAAGTTGTACCCCTGAAATCTCAACAATATGGCTACCTAAATAAGACCTGAACAGTGACAACACTAGTTGACATGGCAATGTGTATGGGAAAAGTTTCACAAGGCCCCACTCTTATACAAGAATTGCAAACAATTGAAGAGAGAGAGAAAGTTAGTCCTTTCCAGGGATGAGACCCCTAATTTGTTATCTAAAACCAAATGGTCAGCCTTAAAACCATGTACATATAAGCAATACTAAATGAACTCACCAGGTTGTATTTATATGCATACACATGCACATATATTATATTTATATAAAACAATAATAATTAAAGGAAAAGAGACAATGAATTTGTGAGGGTGTTTGGGGAGTGTATGTGGAAGGAGAAAGAGGGAAAAGACTGAAATTCTCAAAAAGTTAAAATTTGCAAAAAGAACAATTAATAAGTCAATTTTAGCAAAATGCAAAGGTATAATAGGTCTAGATTTAAATATGTTTATTATAAGAATGCAAGTTTAACATGAACAATCTTTTATTCTAAGCACTTTCACCAGCAGTGAGTCTGCATTAACCTCTACATACTGCACAAAGAACTTCCTTGAACAAAATGAAGAGCTGTGCTAATCCCTGGATGTATACATGAGTGTTTAGAAGGCAGTTTAAAACAAGTTCATTTAACAAAGCATTAGATATGTGATCACCTCCACCTAGTACCAGTCCTTGACCAAGATTATAGTACTAAGCCTTACTTTCTTCCTGGAAGGCAGACCTTGACTCCAATCAGAAATTAGTTGGTTATCCTCATAACATTTATGCCACCATAACACCATTTGTCTTATCTTGCCATGCTGTTCACTACTGTAGCTGGCAGGGTTAACAGTTGGATAAGACTGTTGATGAATTTTCTTCTCCTTGGTAGCCTACACTGTACTTTCTAGCACAATGAAAGCTTCCCTGAAAGGAGGAATTAATTAAGCTTAGTTCCTGCTTAATTTCCCCAGGCCCTGAGACCATAGATATGGTGTCTTCAGCAATGGGGTGTTAGTTGTTGTGATAAAATACCCTGATAGGGCAATTTAGAGGAGAAAGTGTTCCCATCACTGGGGGAAAGTAAAGAAGGCAGGAACACAACACATCGAGCCACACCCATGGTCAAGGACCAAGAGAGAATCAGTATGCATGTTTGTGCTTAGCTCCTTCTCCTCATCTTTATACAGCAAGGACCAAAATCCAGAGAATAGTGCTCACTTCTTTGGACACCATCATCACAAAGGGCTTTTCCTAAGTCTGGCAGTAGATTAAAAGGCACCTATTATACTAAATGACAAAATGTTAAAAACTTGTTTTCTAACATCAGATATGAATCAATGATGTCATTTTTCCCATTTTCATTCCGATTTGTACTGTCAAACCTTATCATACTATAAGAAAGAAAAAGAAGAGATAAAATTAAATTGCTGTTACACATATACAAATGCCTGTTATTATGTATGGTGAAAACACAAAATAATATACTTATAAACTACAAGAGTTAAAATAATTTTAGCTGAGTAAAAACTATAAATATTCAGGGTCAAGTGCATTTCTCTGTAGCAGCCACAAATGAAACATTGTACAATAACAAAATGAAGAACACTCAACTGAAGTAGTCATTCAACAAATACTGTGCATTTTTTATACTTATTAAAGTAGAGTCTACAGAGAAGAATAGATGCTTTAAGTAAGGAAAGTTGTACTATACCTACTGGAACAGTGAGCCTCTTTACTGTAAGTTTTGACTTTGGGCTTCTCTAGCTGTAATAGCTCTCTTAGGCACCAAAGGTAGAGTAAAAAATGACAATAATGTTCACTTCATTTTCTCATCATTGTAAGTAGTTGAGTTCATCATTATCAGTTTTTCAAGTTGACATGATTCTTAATTTTCTCATAAAGAAAGTTCTTTCCAGTTTAATGTGTGTTTGTTCTTTTCTATAAATTTGCATGACTTCTTCTTAAATGAAAGCCTTTTTATATATTTCAATGTTTCTGGGTCAATATAAGACCTTATAAACTTTTCATACATTGTAAAAAGAGAAACAGGTCATGCCAGGATTCGATGTGAAAAAAAAAAAAAAGCAGAGATAATACACGATTCTAATTTACCCACCACCTGCATTTTAAAACTGTTAAATAATGCCATGCCTTCATTTATTCTGTTCCATATGAGAGACAAGAATATGAAGGGCCTCAGAGATTAAAAAAAAATAAATCTTTCAGTTGGGAGCTATCCTTTTGTAGCATTTAATAAAATGCTTTCTATGCAAATATTTAGACTTATACCTGCATATGAGCCTTGATCAGACAACTTTTTTACCTATGGGTTATTTTCTGACTCAAAATCTAACTTTAGGTTCCTGTACATTGTGACAAGGAAGTTAATATCCACCACTAATGATGGTTGTTGCCTCTTTTCCAACAACTGTTATCTTTCTTTTGTTTGTTTGTTTGGTTTTTCAAGACAAGGTTTCTCTGTTTAGTCCCTACTGTCCTGGAACTCACTTTGTAGACCAGGCTGGCCTCAAACTCAAAGATCTGCCTGCTTCTGCCTCCAGAGTGCTGGGATTAAAAGCCTATGCCACCAACACTCAGCAACAACTGTTTTCTTTCTATTTCTTTTAATTAAGAAATTTTTTATTCATTTTACATATTAACCACAGTTCTTCCTCTTTTCCTTCCTCCCATACCACTCCCCAACCTATCCCCCTCCCACCCCTCATTCCCTCCTCCAAGAAGGTAAGGCCTCCCATGAGGAGTTAACAGATCCTGGTATATTCAGCTGTGGCAGGTCTAAGCACCTTCCTATGCATCAATGCTGTGCAAGGTGTCCCACATTAGGTAATGGGCTCCAAAAAGCCAGCACCATGGATGGATCCTGATCCCACTGCCAGAGGGGTCCCTTAAATAGATCAAGCTACACAACTGTCTCACTTATGCAGAGGGCCTAGTCCAGTGCCATGGAAACTCTACAGCTGTTGGTCTAAAGTTTGTGAGTTTCCAATAGATTGGTTTGATTGTTACTATAGGTTTCCCCATCATGATCTTGATGCCCCTTGCTCATAGAATCTCTCTTCCCTCTCTTTGACTGGACTCCTGGAGCTCATCCTGGCGCTTGGATATGGATCTCTGCATTTGCTTCCATCAGTTACTAGAGAAAGGCTCTATGATGACAGTTAGGACATTCACCAATCTGATTACTGGGGTAAGCTAGCTCAGGCACCTTCTCCACTATTGCTGTTACTCTAAGCAGTGGTCATCCTTGAGGATTCCTGGGAACTTCTATAGCACCAGGGTTTTCCCTATCCCCATGATGTCTCCCTCTATCAAGGTATCTTTTTCATTGCTCTTCCAATCCATTCCAGCTTGATCATCACATTCCCTTTGGTTCTTACCCCCCCATCCCCTGACCACTGTTGCCCCCCTTCATCCCAGTTTACATATGGAGATCTCATCTATTTCCCCTTTCCAGGGAGATCCATGTGTCCCTCTTAGGTTCCTCCTTGTTAGCTAGCTTCTCTGAAGCTGTGAGTTGTAGTCTGGTTATCCTTTGCTTTACATCTACTATCTACTTATAAGTGAATACATACCATGTTTGTCTTTCTGAGTCTGGGTTACCTCATTCAGGATGATATTTTCTAGTTCCATCCATTTGCCTGCAAATTTCATGATGCATTGTTTTTTACTGCTGAGTAGTACTCTATTATGTACATGTACCACATTTTCTTTATCCATTCTTCAGTTCAGGGGCATCTAGGTTGTTTCCCAGTTATAGCTACTATGAATAATGATGGTATGAACATAGTTGAGCAAATGTCCTTGTTGTGTGACTGAGCATTCCTTCGATATATACCCAAGAGTGGTATCATTGGGTCTTGAGGTATATTGATTCCCAATTTCCTGAGAAACTGCCATACTGATTTCCAAAGTGACTGTACAAGTTTGTACTCCTACCAACAGTGGAGGGGTGTTCCCCTTGCTCCACATTCTCTACAACAAAAGCTGTCATCAGTGTTTTTTTTTTTAAATTATAGCCTTTCTGACAGATGTAAGATGGTATCTCAGAGTTATTTTGATTTGCATTTCCTTGATGACTAAGGATGTTGAGCAATTCCTTAAATGTCTTTTGGCCATTTCTTTAGTTTGAAAATTCTCTGTTTAGTTCTGTAGCTGATTTTATAATTGGATTGTTTGGTATTTTGCTGTCTAGTTTCTCGAGTTCTTTATATATTTTGGAGATCAACCCCTCTGTCAGATGTGGGGTTGGTTAAGATCTTTTCCCAATCTGTAGACTGTTATTTTGTCTTATTTTCTGTGTTCTTTGCCTTACAGAAGCTTCTCCGTTTCAGGAGGTCCCATTTATTAGTTTTTGCTCTCAGTGTCTGTGCTACTAGTACTATATTTAAGAAGTGGTCTCGTATGCCAATGTGTTCAAAGCTACTCTTCTATCAGGTTCAGTGTAACTGGATTTATGTTGAGGTTTTTGATCCACTTGGACTTGAGTTTTGTACATGGCGATAGATACAAATCTATTTGCAATCTTCTACATGTTGACATCCAGTTATGCCAGCACCATTTGTTGAAGATGTTTTCTTTTTTCAATTTTACACTAAAGAAAGAGAATTACAGACCAATCTCCCTCATAAACATTGATGCAAAAATACTCAATAAAATACTGGCAAACCAAATCCAAGAACACAACAAAAAACTTATCCACTGTGATCAAGTAGGGTTCATCTTAGAGATGCAAGGATGGTTCAACATATGAAAATCTGTCAATGTAGTACACCATATAAACAAACTGAAAGAAAAAAACCACATGATCATCCCATTAGATGCTGAAAAAGCCTTTGACAAAATCCAACACCCCTTTATGATAAAGGTTCTAGAGAGATCAGGAATTTTACAAGGAACACACCTAAAAATAATAAAGGTAATTTACAGCAAGCCGTCAGCCAACATCAAATTAAATGGAGAGAAACTCAAAGCAATTCCACTAAAATCAGGAACAAGACAAGGCTGTCCACTCTCCCCATACTTATTCAATATAGTACTTGAAGTTCTAGCCAGAGCAATAAGACAACAAAAGGAGATCAAGAGGATACAAATTGGAAAGGAAGAAGTCAAACTTTTGTTATTTGCAGACAATGTGGTAGTATGCATAAGTGACCCCAAAAATTCTACCTGGAAACTCCTACAGCTGATAAACACCTTCAGTAATGTGGCAGGATACAAGACTAAATCAATAAAATCAGTAGTCTTCCTATATATACAAATGATAAATGGGCTAAGAAAGAAATCAGAAAAACATTAACCTTTACAATAGCCACAGATAATAAATTATACCTTGGGGTAACACTAACTAAACAAGTGAAAGCCCTGTATGACAAGAACTTTATGTCTCTGAAGAATGAAATCGAAGAAGATATCAGAAAATGGAAAGACCTCCCATGCTCATGAATAGGCAGGATTAACATAGTAAAAAATGGCAATCTTACCAAAAGCAATCTACAGATTCAATGCAATCCCCATCAAAATCTCAACACAATTCTTCACAGACCTGGAAAGAAAAATACTCAACTTCATATAGAAAAACAAAATATCTACAACAATCCTTTACAATAAATCAACTTCTGGAGGCATCACCACCCCTGACCTCAAGCTCTACTATAGAGCTATAGTAATAAAAACAGCTTGGTATTGGTATAAAAACCACATATGGACCAGTAGAATTGAGTTGAAAACCCTGACATTAATCCCCACACCTATGAACACCTGATTTTTGACAAAGAAGCCAAAATGACTATTTTCTTAAGAAAGGCCTTTCAGTTATTGAGAACAGTCATTCCTACCTACTCCTATATTACAAAGAAGGTGAAATTTGACAGCATTAACAGCTCTCTGGCATAAGCTGGACAAAAGCAGCAGCTGGATGTTTTTAGCTTGTTCTCTGTGGACATCTTCCTTCAGAGTAGGTGGATGAAGAAGTGAAAGTTGACAAGACTCTATTAAGCAAGAACTATGTGATTGATATGTCCACAAGTTATTAAAATGATGAGTCACATCTACAAAAGAGTCTTACTCTTATTTGAACCACAGTGCAAGCCTGTGTCTTGTTTTCAATCTTATCACGTGTTCTGTAAATCTCTACTTCAAAGAGAAGGACCTGTCCCTGCAGGTAAGAGAGACAAAGCTGTGTTCGTGCTGATTAGTGCATGAATTCAAATGTGTGGTGTGTACAGACATACACCCATACAAAGTTTTTGGCAATTATGAAAAAATTAAAACATAAGTGACTTGCTAGAAGAAACAAGGGCCAACTTGTTTGATTTTAGTAGTGTTTAAATAGCTAAAGAATGCCATAGCTATTTAAGGATAAGATTAATAACAATAATAATGGCATTGAAAGGGTCATCGGAAACTTTGTTCTTCTATCTCATTAGGAAAGACTTTCACTTCATAGTATTTTGCACCAGGTTTGGAAAGCGGGATGAATTGAAAAACAGTTTCACCTTGCTCTCAGAAAATGAGAATTTGAATTCCCAGTTGGAAAAAAAAAAACAAAAACAAAAACAAAAAAACGGAAATGTGTACGGTCTTCATTTTTTAAGCACACCTCCAGCTTCACCCTGACTAAAAAGGTGAATGGGAAGGAAACACAAAGAGCCTATTCATTGTGCCTATCTAAAAGCAGGAAGCGATGAATCCCACTGGACAAGGCTTAAGTCTGCTAGTTCCAAACCCAGTTTCTAGATGAAAGGGCACTGAAGAGGTAGCCTTTTGCTTTTCTTTGTTAAGCAAATGATGGGCTTACCTCCAATACTTCATCCAGCGGACATTGTTCTTTGTTCATTCTGTTCTCTCTGTGCCAGTTTCAGGAGCAAAAGGATGTTTGTTGTTTCAGAACTAGATACTATGATGGAACTTTGGAAACCAAATAGTCCCAAGAACATGCTCTTGCATACCAATGTCCCCAGCACACAGATAATTATCTGGCCTTCACAGATAATTCAAGACTATATAAATTTGTCCTAAAATATCTACCTATTTTATCTCTTGCTGTGGCACTTGCATTTTAAGCAAACACACTAACATGATTTTAAAAACCTGAAGTTAATGAGGTAAAAAGTCAAATCTTACAAAAGAAAAAAAAAAAAAAAAAAAAAAACAGAATGATTCTAGTCATTCTGTATTTTGGAAGGGAAGGTACAAAAAAAAAAAAAGGATATGTTGAGTGTGGAAGGCAACGTGTAGAAAGTGAGACACTCAAAATCCAGAGAACTAAGCTATACCAAAATCAAAGATATAAGTGCTAAATTATGCATGAGAAAAGTAGGACATATACACATCATTCCTTCCTACCTACACTTCCATATATCAGAATGTGCATAACAAGTACATGAGTGATTTAATCAGAACCAAAGGAATCCCTGGGACCACAAGGTCCTAGCACAGTGGTTCCCAACCTTCCCAATGCTGTGACCCTTTAATACAGTTCATGTGGTGACCTCCAACCATAAAATTGTTTTCATTGCTACTTCATAACTGTAAGTTTGCTACTGCTATCAATCATAATGTAAATATTTGATTGCAGGATATCTGATTGTGACCCATGTAAAAGGGTCTTTTGATTCCAAAGGGGTGGTGACCACAGGGTGAGAATCACTGTCCCAGAAGATTCTAAGTCTGTCACAAATCAGAATGTTCATCCTCAAATTATAAGACTGTACATAATGCTTGTTGTGAATATCACTCTGTATACTGTAAATGTGTTGCTCTGATTGGTTAATAAATAAAGTGCTGATTGGCCAATAGCCAGGCAGGAAGTATAGGAGGGACAAAGAGAGAGGAGAATTCTGGGAACAGGAAGGCTAAGTTAGGAGTCATCAGTCAGACACAGAGCAAGCAAGATGTAAAGATACTGGTAAGCCAAGAGCCACGTGGCAAGGTATAGATTTATAAAAATGGGTTAATTTAAGATCTAGATAACAAAAAGCCTGAGCCGTTAGGCCATTCAGTTTTAATTAATATAAGCCTCTGTATGTTTATTTGGATCTGAGCGTCTGTGGGCCCCAAGCAGGACTGGAGAAAACTTAAACTACAAATGCTAAGAGGACAAAACATCTCTAAACCATGGACCACTGTCTAAATTTGACAATGTTGACATGACCCATTTCTATGTAGAATGCTTAGATGCATGATATATTTCTTGTTTTGCAAATTCATCTTTCTTTTTGTTTTATTGACTCCATGATTTCTCCTGTTACACTTCCTTCACTTATTTGACTGATTATTGTGACATATTTTTCTCAAATCTTATTCTTAGGATCAAAAACATTTATTATTCTGAACATGCCTAGTAAAAAAAATAAAATGTCAACAGATATTTCACTAGTTTAGAAATTAATGACCATTCTGACATTATATTTGCACATTTTTTTCCTGAGAAGAGTGACTTGAACACACTATGTTTTCAGAGATTTGTTCAGGTTAATGGGGAACTAGACTAAAATAATTTGCTTGCCTAGAACAAGATCCCAGAATTTCTCATTCTCAGATCTTGAATTGTGATATCTGAAACCTGAAAGTATTTGTGATTGTATCAGTACACAGTATTACGGATATAATCATCTCATTTGCTAATTTCAAATCTCCTATTGTTATTGTTGACAATTACAATTTAGGTGTGAACTAAATTGTCATACAACTAAAGATAATCAATAATGGTAATTGAATGATGACTTGAAAAATCAATTCTTTTTTCCTCCTTGTCCACAAATCTCAAGATGTTAATTTTATGAACTGGTTTCAATCTTACTTCATAGTCTAGACACCACCTCATGTGCAGTTCCACCCCTGTTCTTTATTGCTTTATGACTTTCTTCCGTTTTAGGGTATCATCTGAACAGATGAATAATAGAAGAATATAATTTTCAAGCTGGAATGGACAGTAGCAGAATTTCATGGCATTCTACACTTCAGAGAAAGTTAAAAAGTATAATGTTTTATAATTTGCTGGAACTGAGTTTTATAGTGCCATCATTTTAATGTGAGCTCTTCATATCTGAATCTTTGTTATTATCCAGGCAGAGTAAGAATGAAAATAAGGAAGAAATATAAAGAAAAAATTTGTTTCATTTGCTCATTGCCCCAAACAACTTTCCATTTGGGGGTCTTAGTTTCCTTTACCTAAATCACTAAAGAGTGTGTGTCTTTGTGCCTAAGAACTCAAAAACACACTCTAACACATCTCATTTTCAAACTTTTAAAATGTATGAAAAAGCACATAAATAATAATATTTAATGAGTGAACTTAAGTGCATTTTCTTTAATTTTATTTCTTGTGTGTCTAACTCTGGTCCCTCATTCTATGTTACTGCTCTTTGGTACATTGGAAACTAGGGTTTTTCACCAGGTCATTGATTACATCTCCAATAATTTAAGAATAAAAATCGAAGTGGTTATAAACTGAATTCAGAGTTCAAATCCTCAGACACTATGATAGCTACTCTATTCTAGTCTTTGAGTCCAAAGAGAAATGAGATGATGGGACTTTTCATGTGAAGGGTGCCAATGTATCTGGGAAGACTGACAACGGAAGTGCTTACTGGAGTACAAGAGTGCAAAGATATATCATTGTTATATACTGAAAAATTCCTAACTGAATATGTACCAATTATGTTGCATGTACTGAAAATTGGAAGTTTAATAAAATATACTTTCTATTAAGAAGCAAAACAGTAATGTAAGCAAAAATGTAATGGTCATTGACAGTAGAAGCTAAGTTTCAGAAGAAATATGACAGTTAAAAACAGTTCTAAAAGAAGTTTTACTTTCTAAAGTACAGTGAAAAAGCCAAATATGACTTTGAGTGGCCCTCAGTCTGTCCCCACTTTCTGCCGTGCTCAGTCAAAACCGGTGCCATTCTGTTTGCTTATTACAGAGTGATTAACCTCTTAAATAAATAACAAACTTGTCTGTAACTTTAAGCTCAAATTCTTTCATTCACAAATAATTTTTCCTCAGCCTCTTGCCCTCTCTCCTATAGACCTGGCTCAAAGCAATAGACAGTAACTATCACATTGCCTGAAGCTTACCCTGTCTTGAAATTCCTTTCACCAGACAAATAAGTCTATTACATTTTAATTTATCTTCACTTGAGTTCTAAGGACATGAACAGGAATGCAGCCCAGTTATTGGCCAGAATATAATACAAGTGACTTCTATCTATGTTTGCAATAGAGTATTGCCTCTTTCTGAAATCTAATAAACATGATATTCATTGCCTATATTTCTTTTAGATTCTGGTCTTCAAAACACCTACTAGAATTTTCCACTAAACTTTTGCTTACAACATTCTAGGTCTTCCTAAGCTCTCCCTTTTATATCTTATCATTCCTTGGCAAACTAGTTACAAATGTATAAGAACCACATGGTAAGGGTTATTATGTATAGCAAGAACATCCCTCCTGGTACCATACCAATATTCTATACCAGTTATTGTGATAGTTGTGGTAACCAAACACAAATGACAAAAGCAACTTAAGAAAGAATGTTGTTGTTTTTGTTTGGTTTTGCTTTGTTTGGTTTGGTTTGGTTTGGTTTGGTTTGGTTTGGTTTGGTTTGGTTTGGTTTGGTTTTGGCTCACAGTCTAAAAATCATCATAGAGCAAAAAGCCTGGCAAGAAAATCATGTCTTCAAAGGCATTAAGCAGTTGGTCACATTGTCTCTTCAACTAGTAGGCAGAGAGCAAGTGACGTGCTACTGGGCTGTGAAACATTAATTCATCACCACCACCTCACCATGATGTGCTTCATCTACTAAGTCTATACCTTCAAAAGGTGCTATCGCCATCCAAAACAACACCCTGGCCTGGAGACATGTCACACTCAAACCATAAACCTTCACATGCTAGAGCTTTTTAAAAGTTTCATTCAATTCTATTAAAATTGCCATCTGAGAATTTTTCAGAAAGACCTTTGTGTAGACCTACAGATTGTCTGTCTTATAGTTTTTCTAAGCATTTCAAAATTTGTGTCTCATATTGAGATCTCAGGCCCATTTTGACTTGGTGTCTGGGCGAAATAAGAAATGGAAACATGGTGCCATTCTTCTTAATGTGCCTATCCAGTTTTTCCAACATTGTTTATTTAAAATGTTGTTGTTTATCGAGTATACTTTTGGCTTGTCAAACATCAGGTAGGTACAGTTGTGATTTAATTCCAGGTCCGCTATTCTAGTCCATTTCTATGTGTGTCTATTTGTTTGAGCATCTTGTTATTTTTGTTAATATGGCCCTCCAGTGTAATTGAAATCTGGTATTGTAATTTTTATTGTTGTTTTAGGATAGCTAGAGTCTTTCGTGTCTTTGCATATATTTTAGGATATTTTTTCTGTTTGTATAGAGAATGTTTGGGAACATTTGATGCTGATTACATAGATTTTGGTGACATAGACATTCTCATTATATTTAGCCTGCCAATCCATGAGCATGGAAGAGCTTTCCATTTTCTAATGTCTAAATTTTTTTTCTTCAGAATCTTAAATTTTAGTAGTAAAAGTCTTTCAAATCCTTGGTTTAATTTACTCTTAGAATTCATAGGTTTTTTTGCTTGTTTGCTTCCCTCTTCTCTTCTCTTCTCTCCCCTCCCCTCCCCTCCCCTCCTCTCCTCTCCTCTCCTTTCCTCTCCTCTCCTCTCCTCGTCCCTCCCCTCCCCTCCCCTCCCCTCCTCTCCTCTCCTCTCCTTTCCTCTCCTCTCCTCTCCTCTCCTCTCCTTTCCTCTCCTCGTCCCTCCCCTCCCCTCCCCTCCCCTCCCCTCCCCTCTCCCCTCCCCTCCCCTCCCCTCCTCTTCTGTTCTCTCCTCTTCTGTTCTCTTCTCTCCCCTCCCCTCCCCTCCTCTCCTCTCCTCTCCTCTCCTTTCCTCTCCTTTCCTCTTCCCTCCCCTCCCCTCCCCTCCCCTCCTCTCCTCTCCTCTCCTCTTCTCTTCTCGTCTCTCCCCTCCCCTCCCCTCCCCTACCTTCCTCTTCCCTTCTCTTCTCTGCTCTTCTCTTCTCTTCTTCCCTTCACTTTTTTCTGTTATTAATGGGATTATTGGCCTGATTTCTTTTTCAGCAAGTTTATGATATTAGTATATAGAAAGACTGATGATTTTTGTATGTGGATTTTATGTCCTGATGCTTAAAGTGTTTTTACCTTCTCAGTCTTTTCAAAGTCTTTGGCATCTTTTATGATCTTGCCTGAAAATAGAGCTGACATGGTTCTTTCTTCTCTTTTGTATCATTTCCACTTTCTTTTTTGTTATTACTCTAAGACTTCGAGAACTGTTTGAATTGGAGTGAATAAAACAGGCAGATTTTCTAGTTCTTTTTTTTAGTTTTTCCCAATTTTGTAAAGTGTTACATGTAGGTTCGTCACATGCAGCCTCTGTTTTGTTGAATTGTGTCTCCTCTATTTCTAATTTTTCCAGGCCCTTTTCCATGAAAGTGCTTTGTACTCTGTCAAAAGCCTTTTCTGCATCTATTGAGATGATCAACTGACTTCTGTCTTTGAGTATACTAATGTGATGGATTGTATTTGCTCTTTCTTACATGTGCTGAACCATTTTGGAGTCCCTGAAATGATACCAACTTAGTCATGCTGATTGAATTTTCATATGTGTAATCAAATTCAGTTTACAAGGATTCTACTGAGAATTTTTGGATCCTTGTACATTCTTGAGATTGGCCTATGATTCTTTTGGTCATTTTATTATTGTGCCTTATCTGGTTTGGGTGTGCTGTCACTTAACTATGTGCATAGCATGAGCAACTCTAAAGGAAGCTGGCTCTGATTCTAGAACGTGTGTGTGTGTGTGTGTGTGTGTGTGTGTGTGTGTGTGTGTGTGTTATATGTGTGTGTGTATATATATATATATGTATGTATGTGTGTATATATTGTATCATATTAATTTAATGATTCTTTTTTAACTTTTTGAAGAATTTCTATACTGCTAGTGACTAGACTAATTTACATCCTAAACAAGAGTGTACAAGAGCATTTTTCCCTATAAATCCACACTAACATTATTTGATTTTTGTCTTCTTGATGAAATTCTGACCTAGATGGTTAGAATTAATGTACTTTTGATGTATATTTTTCTGATGGAAAAAGAAGTTGAATTTGTTTATACATTTGTTGTAATGGAATAATATTGAGGTTAATAATTGAGAAAATAAACTGTCATATATTGACCCCTGTTCTAAGGCTGGTAGCACATTACCATAGACTGATAAATTACCAATAAAAGAAGTTTATTTTGGTTTGGAGTTCTGGTGCAAAGTGAAGGACCAACATTTGGTCAAAGCCCTTTTTCCTAGCAGAGCTAAGAGATAGTGTAAAGCATCCTGTGAGGAAGGACAAGTTCGTGTGAGCTACTCTAAGAGATAGTGTAAAGCATCCTGGGAAGGAGGACGAGTTCATGTGAGCTACTCTGGTCCCTCTTCCTCTTCACATGCATTCACAAGCATCCACTTATGAGATCTTACCCTGATGTCTATATCTAACCCCAATCATTTCCTAAGTCCTCACTTCTGTACAATGTTATCGCATGAAATCATATCCTCTATGCCCCTTAATGATTATTCAACTCAAATCTGAATTCCAAAAGGGTACTTTCATAGTCAAACTATAGCATCAAGTGATAAACTCTTATCAAATTAAATTAATTAACAATGTGGAGTTACTAGATAAGTAGAAGAAAACCTGAAAATATACAATATTTCAATATTTGGTAAATGTGGCTTTGCAAATACTGGCTTGGATAGATTATTCAATAGTTTCAGGAAGGCAGCTAACAAGTGAAAAGTGGGAATTAAGTTAGCTCCCTAATTTATATCATATAATCAAATAAACTGAATATCCATAAAATTATATTGTGAAAAGCTCAGATAGTTAAAGTGTTAGAAATCACATGTAAGAGAGAAATATTAATAAAGTATAAAAATTGATAGCATTTGGGGAAAATAGAAACTTCTCAGATCTTTTTTATTACTTTTTATAAGTCAAAATTATTTCAAAATAAAAAAAATTAAAGAATTAAGAGGAAAGTATACATGGCTCAGATCTTGATAAGAAGAAACTCAAACATTTTTAAAAGTTAAAAGTTTAATGATTTTACTACACAAATATTTAATAAACAAGTGAAAACTATGTATAAACACCACAATCTGTTTAATAGTAAAAAACTGTAAGTGGCAAATGGTAGTGAGTGATATTGGTAACCAAATGATATGAAACCTCATTATCACTAATCACAGAGTATTGTCACATCAAAATAAAAGACATGAGCCACTACAGAACACTAGGTGGAGCACAGAGCATACAAATGATATGCAAAGCAAGGAATCCAGAGAACCAACTAATATGCATTAACATAAAAGCCACCACTTTTAATAAGGAAGCTAAAATATAGTATCTGTGAAAATTCCATAGTTTAAACATTTTTGAAAGAGCAGTAATTATAAGTGCTCCCATGATATTGTATGAAAATGGATACACTCATAGGCTGATAATGGTAAGAAGAACTGCAAATCATAATATAGTTTGTCTGGTAAAAAAAAAAGTCTAAAAAATTCTAAGCAAAAAGAAGAGTCCAAAAATATTTAAGTGATTTATATGATCACATTAATTATTGTTTGTAAATTACAGATGAGGAAATCAGTTGTACAGAAACCAAGCAACAAGTTCAAGTACAAATAGGAATACTTGATTTTTCTTGTTGTTTGGTTTTTGGTTTTTTCAAGACAGGGTTTCTCTGTGTTGTTTTGGTGCCTATCCTGGATCTTACTCTGTAGACCAGGGTGGCTTCAAACTCACAGAGATCTGCCTGGCTCTGCCTCCCAGTACTGGGATTAAAGGCGTGCACCAACACCACCCAGCATTACTTGATTCTTACTAACATTCCCAACCACCAATGATTTCAGTGTTAGTATTTTAAACAGTAAAACTACCCTGTAGATAAATAAAGCACAACAATATCAGATAGTGATATGAGTAAAAAATAAACAGGGTTATCATCTATACTTTGGTCTTCCAGGAACATACCTGTGGTGACCTAGAGACAACATTAAGTGTGATATAGACACCCATCAATCACATCTGAGGTGAAGAGCATGGCACCGCTTTCCCAGAGCAAGAGGCAATGCCTCAGTACTCAACTGTGGCCTGCACAGACATTTACGTGTTATGACTCTACACTTCGAAAGGTCTATCTGAGGAACTTTCACCCTTGAAACATTGAGCCTTCTAGCTTCTGCTGTATCCACTCCTCGATTTTCACAGAGCTGCTACAGGCTTAGCATGGGCTGATAAATGCTGTGCTTCATTTGATTGAGCAATCAAACATTGCCCTGTGAAGAGGCTCATAATAGTAATAAACATATTTGTAATTTGTTGTTCATGTTATAGAAAATACTACATAGGTGTTCCATAATGACCCCACTTGTCAGACTCTTCTCTTTTACCATGGTTGAGGTTGATTGACCTGGTTTGTAACAAACCAGATTGAAACTTGTAGATATGTAAATTGAATAAATTCTGAAATAGCCAATGACCAAAAATCCAAACAGCCTTTTGCATACATGGAACCAAAGAAGAAAGGCAAGGTATTAGTAGACATACTGTTTCAAAGACAGAAGAAAGTGAAATTCTACCTTGAAGAAATATTTTTAGATCCTATGATTCAGAAATGAATCTTAGGTTAAAGCAGTAATAATTGACCATCAAAGGAGAGAAGAAATAAATGCCCATAGGTAGTTGTTTTTAGGACTACTGCATGTACAGAGAGGCTAAACATAGGTTCAAATCATGGATAAATAGAACCACTATTTAATAAACACCCAACACTCAACTCTAATAGTTTTTATAACTAAAGAAAGAAGAAGCAGCTGATTAACAGGTATTATAGAATATTGCCTCTTTAAGTAATCCATGTCAAAGAACAGAAATCAAAACAGTGTCTGAGATGTGCTAAATTGGTAGAGTTTGCACAGCACAAAGGAAGCCCTGGTTTCCATCATCACCACCTCATTGACTGAGCTTGGCAGTATATGTTTGTAATCTCAGTACTTGGAAAATGGATGCAGAAGGGCCAGAAAATCAAGGTTATCCTTAACTACATAGAGAGTTCAAGGCCAGCCTGGGCTACACTGAAACATAGTTTCAAAAATAAACAAAATATCAAAACAGATCTCATCATTTGGGGTTAAAGTTGAGGCAATATACATGATAACTTGAGAAAATCCAAATATCATGCCATACTAAATTGATCATTTTTGCCTGACAGGTTTTCAAAGGATTTTCTCAGCAAATATACCTGCTTTTGTTTTGTAAAGTAGTTTGTAGTGACCAAGTCATTGCATGAATTTGACATTTAACATTAACATTTAAAACTTTAACTGCATGCCTATGTCTGAAAATAATATTTGTTAGAGCTAAATTGCCTTGTTTTAACTGCATTTTTTTTCTGAATCAGGACACTTTGAACAACTTCAGTTGAAAACATCCTTTGAAACACTTTAAATAGAGGTGTTTAAGATGACATTTAAATATTTCATAAAACATTTATATTCTGTCCATAAGAAAAATCATGCTTTTTAAATATTTATTTATAGCCACATAATTTATTGATTTTACTTGAACAGCTTTGAAAGTCAATGGCTTTGTTTTCTGAAATTTACTGAGTTCATCAGGTTTCTTTGTGAATGTGTGTATTCTATATCCTCAACTTGCTAACTTTATTAACCAAGAAGTATGTATCAAGAATGTATTTTTGTCTCATCTGTTGTAACTTTCATATTGTGTAGAGTATTATAAAACTGAATTCAAATTTTATCACAGTTCAGTAAACTTTAAAAGGCAACATACTACATTTTTCATGTCATGCAGATGCATTTAAACTGATGTTTCATCATTCTTAACTTCTACTACTGGAGAATATATAGTGTTAGTGATCAAACTAAGAACATTTTGTGCATGCCAGATAAAGCTATACTACTGACCTACCTCTCTAAGCCATTTTCTCCCAACTTTTCAACTTGAAATAAGTTTATACTTATAAAAAAGCATAGAGTTGAGGGTATAGCTTAGTGGTAACAGCATTTGTTTGACTTGCTCGAGCCCCTGGGTTTGAACTTTAGCACATAAATATTAAAAATAAGACATTGCAAAAACACTACAATGTATTTAAAGATACTCTGAACCAAATTTTTCAGGTTTTAGCAACTTACATATGTGCACTATTACTATGTGCATGTGAAGGGGTAGTACCTACAGATCCAAAGTACAGGATTGCCATGACACAAGGCAACAATAATATATGCAAGAAAAGTCCCAGTGAGGGCCAAGTATCGACAGTATAGTAGAAGCCAGAGTCCTAGAACCAATGACTAATTGCAAGGACAAGTAAAGATGTACGGACTAAAGCGTACACTGTGTGACTCATTAGCCCACACTACAGCTTCCATGCTGGGAATTTTTGCTTGTTTGTCTGATTTTGGTTTATGTTTGTTTGGTTTTGGTCTTTTGTTTCACTTTTAAAATTTGTCTTATTTTGGGGAGGAGGTTACAAAGGCAGAGGGCAGAAGCCAGAGGATGGTAAAATGAGTAGGACTGGGATAAATGATGTGAAATCCACAAAGACTCAATAAAATATTTTTTAAAAGGAGAATAGTGTTTAAATATGAATACATATTTAATAATTAAGCTAACTGGTATTGATGTATCAGTTCTTCTAAGTTTGCTCTTGAATAAAGCTACATAACATATAGGACATTTATTCACTTAGAGTTCTCCAAAAAGATAAAATAGATAACAGATAGATTAGATAGATATATGATAGACAGACAGACAGATAGATAAGAAATATCAAACTAAATTTGATCTGATGTGAGATCATATGTGACAAACAATAGCATAATATGTGTAGACAACTGCAAGCTTAATGTATAAGAATACTTAGTAACAGATAGATAGATATCTACCCATCATAACCACTGATTTTCAGTCAGTCATGGGCTGTCATTCATGTAAGTATGTCCAAATAAGGCAAATGCTGAACAGTAGCCAATCAAACCATCCTTTACTTTATTATTATTTTCCTGTGACATTGGGAAGCAGTACTCTCCAACTATTTAGCAAAACAATTGTAGTAACTCCCCACTAGAGTCTATGACCTTCATAATCATGGACTTTTGACCAGATTTACAATGTCATACATCAATTCCTTCCTGTGCAGCAGGCCTTAAATCCAATCAAAAGTGAGTGGTTGCTCCCAAAATAGTAATACCACTATTACCATAGTGACAATTTCTTGAATGTCATATACAGGGTCCGGTGGTTAAGACCCATATGACATTTCTCTGCTACTGAGCTGCATAACACTTTTCAATATGATGAAACCTAGTCAATACAGAGGAAGCTTGAGCTCGGTTCTTATTTAATATCTGTTCTTATATCAAAAATGTATGGTATCTTCAGAAATAGTTGTTTTGCCACCTACTTAAGATGCCACTTCTATCTTACAGTAGATTTCAGTATTGCTCTATTTTTGTACTTTCTTTCCGTGTCTTACTTGTCTTATCTATCATTTACTCTTTCCATGTAGACCACATTGACTTAATATTGATTTCCAGGGCCAAATGTTGGATCATAAAAAGATACATACAAGTAACAGTATAATGACTGGTCAGGGTATTTTTAGAAATATATATATGTATAGATATATACAAATATGTACACAACAATAATTAGTAAAAAAGGAAGTGATGATTTGAAGGAAAGCAGAGAGGAGAAGACTGGAGGGTTTGGAGGGAGAAAAGGAAATGGAAAAATGATATAATTCTATTATGATCTTGAAAAATAAAAATTTTAAAAAGACATCAAACAAATTCATGAATGTTGTCTAATGCAAATCCCTTTTAGATATATCTTGAGAGCCAAAGCTTATTAGAAATTCATGGATGGGTTTCAAGATTAATTGAAACTTTAAATTTTGTATGAAACTTGATGTATTTCTGTATATGTGTAGCATAAGTTGGTTTTTATTTTGTCTTGTTTTCTGTGACAGATCATTAGTTTGCCTCTTCATACTAATCTAGAAATAAACTTTATAGTGAGTGATATGTTACAAAAATAAACAGGATAGAGATGATGTAAAAAGAATCCTTTAATTTTTTTTTCTAAATCACATATTTTTCTAGATGCTAAAATTAAGTAAAACAATCAAATCAGTCACCTGCAATCTAAATTAGCTACCAGTTAAATAAAAAAGAGACTAGAAGATGTCAGACCATTCTTTGTACATAAAGATTATATACATGTAGCCTTTTCTGTCCACCAACGAAGAACCTCCAGTTTATGGTGATCTAAGTTATAAAATATAATTGTTATATTTTAAGTTATAATTATGTATTTGTATTTATTCATGCCTATGCATAAGAGAGAGAGGAGGAGGGGTGTGTGTGTGTGTGTGTGTGTGTGTGTGTGTGTGTGTGTGTGTCCACGCACCTGAGGAAGTCTGAGTACAACTTCTGGGAGTCACTCCTCTCTTCCATGGGTCTCATCATCCTTGATGGCAAATAATAGCCATCATACCAGCTCAGTTATGTTATTTTTTTATGTTCAACAGTTCCCATATTTTAAAAATGAAATTCCTAATAGTGATAATGGAAACAATGTATAACTGGCTGAAGAAATTTCCTCTTTCTTTTAACTGTGTGTTTTATTTTTATTATTTTTGTATGTGAGCTTGTATGTGTGAACCTGGTATTTGTATTTGAGTGTTAGTTCATGCCACATCAAGTATGGAGCTAACTTTTGGGGGTGGGTTCTCTCTTCCACCAATGAGTCCTGGGTATTACAAGTCATCACATTTGACCAGCAAGTGATTTTCCCTGCTGAGCCTTCTCATGAGATTATTTACTCACTTCCTCCTCCTCTCTTTCTTCCTCCTCTTCCTTCTCCCCCAACCTCAACTCCAGCTGTAATCGCCATTTCCTCCTCCCTCCTGCCCTCCAATTCCTCTATCCTCCTTGTGATAATTGCCTGCAACTTTCAAGTTTCTAAAAGGCAATAAATAACACATCAAATTAGGTAACTTCTCTACCATGTAATTCTTTCTTTTCCCAGGCACCCCCAAGCTGTGCTCTGTAATTCCCTGTTAGCTTGCTTGCTCCCTGACTAGTTGTTCTGAGTGGAGCTGTCACAGGTTCCTTCAAATTCTCACCAGTGATCTAATCCTCAGAGTCACCCAGAATTGATAACGGAAGCCCAGAGAAACTATCTATCAGTGAACTAGTTTGGGGAAGGGGTCCATAAGTTAACTTACCATAAGATAATCAGTCTGTGATTACTGACACCCCACCAACCTATTTACTCTGCTGCTATATTTGGCAAGCACAAAATACTTGAGTTCACTTAGCTCACTTTTTCATTCTAAGGAAAAGTGATTAGCCCTTATCACACACTTGGACTATGATATTAAGCCTCAAGACTCCCCCAAGTATAAGGTACAAAGATTACACTATATGATAATCATTAATGATATCGTTTATCTCTTTATCTTGCAAATAACATGATACATGTTCAGTGAGCATTATCCCAAAACATATACTGCCCTTCTGCCTTCCAGCTTACTTCGTTGTCTTTGATGACATTATTAAGTTCTAGAGGGGGTTATTAACAAGAGATTTAAGGTAAAATTCTTCCTCTCATCTCATACTACAATTCATGTCTCATCGTAACTTTTGTTCCTTCTAGAAACTTCTTTTCTAACACCTACTTCAGTTGAAAACCAATGCAAGTCATGTGGTAAAGTCTTAATAATCCAGAGGACTATCAAAAAAGGACAAAACATGAAACAGTATCACTATTAAATCATCTGTATAAGGAAACATTTATGTGAACTATTTCTCAGTAGCAAAAACTAACAGCAAAAGTACACTGTGAGCGCCATCTCCTGGAGAGAACTTTGACCACCTGGAAAAACCAACCCCATCAAACTGCCCTGCACAGTGCTAAGCTCCTATCTATAATCACATTACTATATCTGTTCTTAACATTCCCACAATAGCGTGAAAGCTGCTTCGAAGATGAGGAGACATTAGAAATTACTAAATTTAAAAGCATGACAATCAGAGATATACACTGGAAAAGCAAGTGTGGAATAAGGACAATGTGTGAAATAATAAGCAAGGGTCTCACCAAGCAGCAAAGGAAGTGTTATAAAGTTAGTGAGGGGATGGGAAGGTATAAATTATGGTTTGGTTTGGTTTGGTTACATGTTGAGTTTGAGTTGCCTCTAAGACATCTGTGAAGAGCTATGAAGTGTGTAGCTGGGTATATAAGATTAATGCTCATGAAGATTTGGCAGAGATGCAGATATAAAGGTGAAAAGCATGTGGTCACTAAAGTAGTAGGTCATGTGGGACAGCCTATACTGTGGGGAGGAGGGGAACTAGAGGTCAGAATAGTGGCAGGATGGACCATCAGTGTCTTGGTCCATTTGTGTGGCTCTGGTGTTCAGGTTTGAATGTAGACTATCTTCCCTATGTTTGAACACTTGGTCTCCAGGTGGAGATGCTATTTAAGAGGCTGTGAAAACTTTACAAAGTGCAGCCTTGGTGAAAGTAAATCACTGGGTGGGCCCTGAGGCTGAATACCATGGTCCAACTTCTTGTCCATTTCATTTCCTTATTGTAGCTGCAATAAGACCAGCTGCCTCTTGTTCTTGCTAGCATGCCTTCCTTGCTTTGGTGAACTGTATCTTTCTTATAACTAGTAGGAATTTATTTCTTCTGGAGCCAGAAGTCCAAATCAAGGTGCCAACAAGTGTGATATCTAATAAAGACCTGACTCTGCTTTCAATATGGCTCCTTCTGTGTATCCTTCAGAGACTGAGAGAGGGAGTACTGTATTGTTATATGACAGAAGACAAACAAAGAGGGTGTCCTAAACATGTCTCTTCCAGCCCTTTTGTAAGACACTGTTCAGTGCTCAAAAGGCTCCATTCACAATAGGGATTAAGTTTTAGCACATGACTGTTAGGGACCTCCAGAGCACAGCCATCAGTAGAAAATAGGCAATGTAATTAACGTAGTCTTTGGAGACAAACCACTCACTTACGGCTCAGTGTGTCATTCTAATGGAGCGAACATTAAGTTACTATATATGATTCTGTTAAAACTTGTTTTGCATAAACTCCATTATGTTAAATATGTATTAGAATTTCTGCTAAGTTATAAACTCTCTAATTACAACTCCCAAGTGCAGTCAAATCATTGTCCAGGCAGGTAATATTTTATGACTGAGAAGTTTAGTTTAAAATCGTTCACTGTCAATGTGCCTGCTGTGAATATGTTCTCTGAGGCAGCTACATCAATGTAAAGGTCCTGAAGACTATTTGATGTTAGCTGGGTAAAATTTTATGATTATGGAGGAAAAGCCAAAATTATTTTTGGACTCTCTTAAGCCTTTCAGAAATAGCCATATATTTTTAATCTTTGTATTTCATCTAACTTTCCTCGGGTTTAGTAAACCTTTCAGTGTGATATTAAGGCTAACAGACCTCTACCATCTCCAAAGCCAAAAAGTCCACAGGCATACAGTAACACTAGGACACATCTGGCTTTGCTGTGGCCTGCTGACTTAATGTCTGACAATGCATTTGTTAAGTGTTTTTATTTATGACTCTCATTTTGCTTTGTTCATAAAAGGCAACATACCCTTTTGCAGGGTGGAGCATATTTCTCAGGGCAAAGAGTCTGTTCTCCCAGGCCATGGTCATTGATTTTTGACTCAGAACAAACTCTCTTCTTATTTTCTTTAAAGCTGAGTTCCTACTCTGGGTTAACACTTCTCTCGTCATTTCTGTTCCTAAAGACGGTTATCACTCTGGTTGACTATTCCTCACATAGGCTTGCAGGCTAAGTGAGGAGAGCTGGAGGAGTCCCACAGCTCAGCCACTCCCAGGGGTTCCAACATTTCTTCTCAGTCAGCTTCTCCACTGCACAGTTTCCTAACCATGAAGAGGGCACTGCAAGATCAGCTGAGATTTTCTCCCTACGCCTGCTTCCCTGGAATGATTTAGAAAGCTTTAGTGTTTTTACTTTTAACTTCTAGATTTCTTTTTTGTAGTTATCTTGTAGTTTTATTTTTAATTAACATACCAAGTATTAGATCTAATTATTACATTTCAAAGTGTGTTAATACCTTTGTAGTTCTAGATGTTTGTTTCAGCAGAAAACCTCCCTTTCCATTTTCTTTCTACTGTGAAGCAATTGAATCTTTTCACTGAGACTACCGCATCCTCTCATTGAATTTCAGGTCACTTGCCATTCCTTTTTCTTAATTCTACAGAATAATAAAAGGAGCAAACTCCAAAGAACTCTGACCTACTCTTACTCACACTCCTTCAGTAGCATTCAAATTTAATTAAATCAGATAGATTTGTGTTCAAAAGGTTAGCCACTAAGAGTCTGAACACTCTAAATATCCAACACATTCGTTATGATCAGACTATTTTTCATTTTCTCTCACAATGCAGTGCAAAATTTCTAATCAGTAGAGACAATGAGTTACACATTTAATCTACTGTAATGTTTCAGTGGCCATTAATTTTTTTTAATTTATTTTATTTTTTAGGTAATATAATAACAATATCTCTCTCTTCCCTTGCCTCCTTCTAAACCCTCCCATATAGCCCTCCCAACTCTCCTTCAAATACACAGCCTCTTTTTTTTGCTAATTGTTAAAGCATGCATATACATGTTTATTTAACATATATTCCTAAATACAACCTGTAGAATTATTGTGTTCCCCAAAATATTGTGCACCCTAATAAATTTGTCTGGGGTCAGAGAACAGACAGCCACTAGATACAGAGGCCAGAAAATGATGGCACTCACGCCTTAATCCTAACATTCCATAGGCAAAAATCCCTGTGGATCTCTGTGAGTTCAAGGCCGCATTGGAAACAGCCAGGCATGGTGACACACGCCTTTAATCCCAAGAAGTGAGCCTTTAATCCCAGGGAGTGATGGCAGAAAGCAGAAAGATATTTAAGGCATGAAGACCAGAAACTAGAAGCTTTTGACTGGTTAAGCTTTTAGGCTTTTAGCAACAGTTCATCTGAGACCCATTCGGATAAGGACACAGAGGCTTCCAGTCTGAGGAAACAGGATCAGCTGAGGAACTGGTAAGGTGAGGTAGCTTGTTCTACTTCTCTGATCTTCCAGCATTCACCCCAATATCTGGCTCCAGGATTGATTTTATTAATAAGAACTTTTAAGATTCCTGCTATAGTAGCCTGTTCAGTATGTATAATGTTACATGTATGTATGTTTCCAGGGCTGACCATTTGGCACTGGACAACCAATTGGTGTGCTCATCCCTAGGGAAGACCACATCTCCCACTCCCAGCTTTTCTCAGTTGCTTATAGTTCTTTATACAGAGCTGAGGTCTCCTGGGCTTTTCCTGACAGCTTTTTCATGTCTATTGGTGTCATCCTTGTTCACCTCGCATTGGACCTTCAAGTTAATGAAACTTAATGGGTATAGCTTGTGGTATTACTAGGAGACACAATCTCATAGCAAACTCCTTGATCTGTTGGCTCTTATAACCTTTCTTTCTCACTTCTTCAAAGTTCCCTAAACCTTAGGTGTAAGAGTGTTGCATGTGGAGGGTAATAGCAGAATACAAGTAATCTAGCCAGGGAAATGGTAAAGAGGGCCTCTTTAGAGAGGGGATGGAGGTAAATACAGAAGAAAGGGGAGAGAGGTAAAAAAAAAAAAAAAAAAAAACCAATAAGGAAGCCACAAGGAGTCATACTATGAACTACTGCCTTAAAAATTATAACACACATAATTCTATATATAAATATACATACATGGTTTTAGTTAATTTTTCTAATCTGGGCTGATGGTGCTCCCTCCAAGGGTCAAAGACCACCAAACAAAACCCCAGTACCAAACACAGCAAGCCCTCTTTTGAATTGTTAGCCATTGAATATTTTTATCCATCAATTAGAAAACACATCATTTCTGTCCATCTGTGCAAATAGCATTGCCAGCTGCTGATGCATCTTCAAGTCTAAGATACTGTCACATTTTCTTCTATCATCTCCCATATGTTCCCTTCATGTAGATCTCTACAGCTATTTCAGATCTCTTTTGGTTCAATTACATAATTAGTATATTTTATTACTTAAGGGTATGTGTGCTCTGAACTTCCTTGTTCAATTCTAGATAAATGTTTAATGTATACTCCTACCATATGAACAACCAAAGAAACATATATGAATATAATATAAGCAGTATTTATTAATAAAACCAAGCAGAAACAAAAAAAGAATCCAATAACTATAAGAAAAGAGATTTTGTTGAAATTCCCTAGTATATAGTATACAAAATTATTCTTTGTTTTCTATCATTGGTTTTGGTAAAATGAGAAATATAGTTTTTAAAGCATAAATAACACAAGGCAAGTATCAGTTGTCAGTTCTTTAAAAGAGAACATTGAAGTCACGCAAAACTCAAAATTGTTAATAGCATTATGCCTGCACATATTCTAATCACAGAGTTTGTAGATTTTAATGTCTTGTAACATGTTTCTAAAAATAATTATAAAGGATGTTGATCTTAGTGCGGTGGTGTGTACACATGGCTCCAGGTACTTGGGAGGCTGAGGCAGGAGGATTTCTTGAAGCCAAGAATACTGAGACTAACAACAAAAAAGGAACATGGTCTCAAATAAAAACATTATGTTCCCTAAACCTTAGGTACAAGAGGGTTTTGTAAATGCATCCACTGAGACTAGCTGCTAGAACTCTGCATTTTGTTTGATTGTGGATGGTAATAGCAGAATACAAGTAATCTGACCAGTGAAATGGGAAAGAGGAACTCTTTAGGAAAGGGATAAAGGTAAATACAGAAGAAATAGATAACATAATTTATTATGTTAAATACTTTAACATTGCTTTTCAACAATGGAGCAGTATAAATATAAATTAAATGGATATGGAATAGTAGTCAATTTTGAATTATAAAATCAGGAAGCCAATATTATCAGTTTTCATAAAACATATGGGGTATTTTCTCTGCTATATTTAAGTATTTAAGGAATGCTCTCATTTTATAAAGAACATGGTACAAGCATTACCTTATATTAGAAGCATAAGAGGTAACCAGTTTAACTGATGGCTTAAATGGCCTGATTCCATTATGCTATAACTAAAGGCATGGAGGCCTTTATCCTAACCAACAAATTATGCTATCTTACTGTGACTAAAGCAGAGTCCAAATCAATCTGTAATTGCTGCCTCACATATATTTCCTTAACTCCATCTAGTATACCATTACTGCCTATTTCCTATAACTCAGTCCCATCTAACGATGAGACAGGCCCTTCCTCTAATTGTGATTGGCTGAAGCTAGTCTTAACTTTCAAGTGTTGTTCCCAGGCTGTCCGTACCCAACTCTTGCCTGCTATGACCCTGTTAAGTCATTCCCACAGAAGTTGCCCAATCCTTTGCCTGAGCCTGTATTCATCTAACTCATAGCTCATAGTTCTGTCCATTAAACAGCCCAGTGTACTCTGAAAGGACCCTAAATAGATATGCCCCATCTTAGAGTAACCCCAGATGGTTACCATTGAGCTCCACAGCAAGCAATCAACATAGAGAACAATTTGAAACCAAGCTAAAAGCTGTTTACAGTCCTGTTTCATGTTTTTACTCTGACCACATCTGAATTAACTTCAATGATCATAATGTACACCCTTCTAACTTAGATCATGTTGCCTACATTATTAGGAAACAGGAAAATCTTTGAGAGGTGGCATTAGTTTTTAAGTAACCTATGCCTATCTAGGCATATAGAAGAAGACATACAGCTTTTTAATATCCTTTGCTGAAATTAAATCTGTAACTATGCCTTAAAAATCAGACAGAACTACATATAGAATTCACTTTAGTCGGTGATGCACTCCACTGAGAATTTCAGAATCAGGGAATTCAGTCCTATGGCACTAAGAAACTGGGATTTATGTATTGTGGGATGATAGTCTGCCCAAACCTGAGAGACAGCATTCACTTAATATATAGGTAGAGTCAGCCTCACTAGACTTGTCATATTCTGTAAACATGATCAGAGACAAAATTAGGCTCTCAGTAAAGAAATTCAAAGCTCTATGCATCTACAGTCCACTGAAGGCCTTATTTTACCCTTGATGAGACCATCAAACAGGGCATGCTGGGTCTTTTGTCTTGTTCACCTCTCAGTAATGTTCAATTGAGCATAAGCAAGGATAAAAATCTACATTAATCTTTTTTAAATAAAAAAAGAACACATGGAGAGAGCAGCAAAGTCATCCAAAAACAGAGAAATAAAGGGAGGACAGGATGTCAACCATCACTGTAAAGTCTTCTATGGCTCATGTACAAGATGTCATTGTAACATCTAGGTGACCATATGTCCAAAATGTGGCAAAGCCTTTCTCTGGGCACAAATCCAGGTCTCTAGCTTACCACACTCTAATGAGAATTAATAATTCATTGTATCATCTGAAAACATTGCATAATAGACCTAGTCAGCTAAAGCAGAAAACCCAGCTTAGCCTCAGTTGTACACACTGCTCAATGTCTCCATGAAAAAAAAGTCTGCTTTAATTTCATGAGTGTCATGTTCACTCATTCAATGAGAATTTAAATAAAACATCTATCACAGATGACTCAGCCACTGGTTCAGTGAGGGAGAAAAGGAGGGAAGATAGAAAAAAAAAAAAAACAGGAGACTGAGGAGGTGGAAAAGGAAATATTATGCATCTTATGCCTGCCATGTGCTAAACAGCCGGCTGGAAACCTGAAATTCTCACCACAGTTCTGTGAGGCAGGTAATAGTCCCACTGGAGAGATGAAGAAATTAAGACTTAGGGAGGGTAAGCAAATTAACTACATTCATTATTCTAATTGGAAGGACTCCAAATTGTTTCATGGTAATGACCACTTGAGTAGTCAAAGACACATACTCTAGGGAAACTAAACTAGAAAAGAGCTTCAAGATATTTAATATGTGATGTAACTGATTACTCAAGCAAGTCCTGAGAAGTTCTCAGGAAAGATGAGCCACATAGTATCAGCAAAATCTAGGAAGACTGTTTTATGGACATGAGGCTTGGTATGGCTCCAAGGCTTCTTGATGCTTTACATCATAAGGTTCTCTGAGTTTAAGCACTGACCTAATTCCAGAATCTGAAAAACACCAGATGGACATGAAGCTTAAAATGCTTGACTTTTAACAGGAAGGAACCCAAGCTGGCGGGAGCCAAGATCACAGATAGCAGCCTTCTCCTTGGCAGAAGGAAGCAGAGAAGACAGCTTCTTCCTCTTCTGGAGAGATTTTTCTGACTGACTGACAGAACACAGCCAGCTGCATGAGACACCGACTGCTGCAGATTTGTGCAAATAACTAAAATCCACCCGTGGAGATGTATCAGTATTAGCCATTTAAGGTCACAAATACTGAGAGGAGGGTGACAATCCTTCCCAATCCCCATTTTCCTTAAAGTTCTAGAATTACTGTCAGAATTTCAAAAGTACCCAGCTATTCTGTGAAGTTCACAAATGAGGTGCAATAGATGCACAGAACATGTCACAATTTACCCTGATCTCTTAATGGAAACTTTTCACTTTTAGTGTCATATATTTTCATTTGTTTACCATAAATGAGAAATGGCCAGATGAATAGTATAGAATTGCTTGCCAAATTTACATTTTCTCATTGACTATTGAAACACTGACAAGATCAACTAAGAACACTTTCCATCTCTTCCACCTCCAGCCTTCAGTTTTCACAACTGTTATTTGAGAGTGCTTGAATAAATAGTGTATAATTTTCCAGATATACTCTTTCCATATGTCCTACATGCCAAGAAATATAAGAACTGAAAACTGTTCTTTGTGATAGCAAGTGAATAGTCAGAGAAAACTTTAGAGTAATCTCTGTGTAAGAATTTGGAAGAGGCACAGGGTAGGTGAGTAGGATGAGCTGAGTTAAGATGAAACACATTAAGGAAGAAGTGAGGAATGAGCAAGTAGAGACAGAGGCTGGAAACCTCCTGACAACAGCTTAGACCTGATGGAGGGTTTGAGGGCAGATGGAAGGAAATATCCATTTGGTGGCACAGAGGAGAGCGTTTGCTTGCATTTAGTGGTAGAAGCTTGAGTACATTTAAAGGCTGGTGATAGCTTTTAAGGAGAAAGAAATTGAAAGTAAATAAGGAAGTCTATGAGGAGTAACCAGAAAGTGGATTCAGAGGAGAGGAGCAAGATCCACCTCAGAGAGGAGCAAGTGATGACATGGTTCAGGAAAATGATTGACCCCTGTATGGAGCAGAGGAAAGCACTTGAGATGATGGTTTTATGGGAAATCAGCACAACTTCACAGAACTTTAACGCTTCATGATATTGATCCTGCAAGCCTTCAGAGACCAATCAGGGTTTGAATATCCCTGTCCCAGGAGAGTGAATTCAGAGTTTGGTGCAATAAAAACATGTATAAATCCAAATTTAGTGCAGAATTCCTTTGTTATGATTTTCTCTTCCTTTAGTCTTACCTTCATACATTATAAAAATAGATTCTGGGGACCAGTGAAATGGCTCAGTGGGCAAAGGTCCTGGAGGTCAGGCCTGACAGCCTGAGCTCTATCCCTGCAACTCACATAGTAGTAGAAGGAGAAAAACAGCTCTGTCCCACAAGTTGTCCTCTGATGAGACAAGGTAAGAGGAAAGAACAGAGAGATAAGGAAACCAGACATGCAGACATTGTTCTATTGCTGTGAAGAGACACCAGGACCAAGGCAACTCTTAGAAAACAAAGCGTTTAATTGGGAGCTAGCTGGCTTGCAGTTTCAGAGGGTTAGTCTAAAAAAGCCACACCCACTCCACCAAGGCTATGCCTCCTAATACTTGTAATCTTTATAAATAGCCCTGCTCCTGGGTGACTAAGCATTGAAATATAAGAGCACGTGGACACTATTTTTACTCAAAGCACCACAAGAAAAAATATTCTTGAGAGGAAATGATACTGAACTTCAATTAAGCACAAAAATATTTCAAACATCCATTTGTGATCTAGGAATGTAGACAAATCAGTATAGTACCCAAGGCCTCAAATTTTATAATCTATAAGATGAAAGAGTAACAGAGAATTCTGCAAAGACCCTTTCGATCAACAATCCTTTAAATTAGAATGAGCACCAAGAAAATAATAAAAGAATTATTTCTCCTGGATTTTCACATTGAAATTACTACTTAGTTGTTTTTTTTTTTAAGTATACAAGAAGGGTTTGAGTCTCTATGATGTCTTAAATAAAACACTTTAGAGCTAAAAGCTAGGATTTCACTTAAAATTTTGAAAGTTTAGAGAAAAAAAAAAAACGGCTAGTTTTAAAAAGGGTCAGTAGTAGCCTGATAGAAAATAACAACACTGAAATCTTAGAAAACAAAGGAAAAGCAGACTATGGGAGCAGGCTCATTTCTCCTCTCTGCTGTGTGCATGAAATAAAAGCAAAAGAAAAATTGTATGGCATGTGACAAAATTCTTAAAAATTTAAGAATGGATATCAAATATTTAAAAAACATTTTTCCCTCTGCTGACTCCTTTTGGGAGACCTTGCCTTGGAGGAGGTAGGAAAGGAGAGTGGGTTGGGGCATGGCTGGGGATGGGAGGAGGAAGGACAGCAGAATCTGTGGTTGGTATGTAAAATGAATAGATAAACATTTTTCATCTTCCTATTGACCAAGTTTGATGTAAATTTTTGTTAAATGTAAGTCCATGGTTCATTACAACGAGCAGTTAGCAAAGTATCACATACAAATGAATCTAATTATAACCAAATTTGTCTAATTATTCCATTGAAAGACCATAGAAACTAATATGACAGTGATATATAAAGACATGCTTAGGCACAAATAATATATCTATCTCTCAAAATTATTCCTGTTTTCATCCTATAAATGTGATGACTATGTACATCAAAATGCTTACTTTGTTTTTATTAGTGATAATATTATACTAGGCAATCGTTTTTTAAGTCAATGAAATTACTTGTTTTTATATTTGAAATCTTTATCGGTCATATCCACACCCACTATCCTCCTGCCCCTGCCAACATAACTTCTCTCAGCTTCCTGTCCTCTCTTTTGTCTTTCTATTTTTAAATAACCCACTGAGTCCCCTAGTGCTAGTACTATGTGGATGGGTATGGGGTCATCTACAGGAGCATGGACAGCCAACCGGTGCCCCTTTCTGGAAGAAAAATGACTCTCTTCTCTCAGAGGCTATCAACTGCCAATAGCACCTCAGCTAGAAGTTCATCCTCCAACCATGCTGGATTTTTTTTAGAACTTTATACATGAATACTACATTATCATTTCAAACCATTCCCCTCCAACTCCTCATCTAGTCCCCCTACTCCATTTCAAAGTCATGTTCTTGTGTTTAGGGGAGACAGATAGATGTCCCTACTGAGGGACTTGTTGCTGAGGGCCACTGATTCTTCCTCTCACAACAGTCAATTGATTGCTAGCTCTTCATCTAGGGGTGGATCCTTGTGAAATTTCCCCTGTCCTTGCTGACATGTTGACTGGTATGGTCATTATGGGGGTAATCACCTGGTTAACACTTTAAGGATGCAGCTTCCCTGTCATATATCGAGGACACTGTCTTGCAGCAGGCATCCTGATCCTCTGGCTCTTACTAGGATGTATGTTTCAATTTAGATAAAACATGTTCTTAGGAAGTAATAAAATTGTGAAGTAATAAAAACAGGAAGTTCCAGGCAGTGGTGACACATGCCTTTAATCCCATAATTCAGGAGGCTGAAGCAGGTGGATGTCTGAGTTTGAGGGCAACCTGATCTACAGAGCAAGTTCCAGGACAGTCAGGGCTACACAAAGAAACCCTGTCTCAAGACAAAACAAAGAACAATGAAAAAGGAAGTAACAATGTAGACGAATTTCTAAACAGTCTTATTAAATAAGAAACAGAGCCAAATACAGAGGAAATAGCCAAAGAGATCAGATAAATAGCCAAGAGCCATGACTAGCCTCAGCTTACCACCACACTGTAGCTTGCCCAGAGAGACCTTCTTCCTGTCTAAACTGTGCTTTTATTGCTTTCCTGTTCTGCCTTCTCATTGGCTCTAAGCCCAGCCATGACTTCCTCATCATTGCCTGTCTATACAGACCTCCAGGTCTCAATGGTTCATACTGGGATTAAAGGCTGGTGTCACCACCCTTGGCTGTGTCCTTGACCACACAGAGATCTCTGTCTGCCATGTGATCAGATTAAGGGTGTGGGCTACTACTGCCTGACTTCTGTTTATGGCTCCCTGACCTCTGATCTCCAGGCAAACTTTATTTATTAACATACAAACAAAATCACATTTCAGCACAATTAAAATAACACCACATAACAATAACTCAGAAATAAAGCAAAAAATTTATAGATAATAATTTTAAATTTAATGGAATTTATATGAAAACTCATTCCATATCATTTTATATATTATAAAATATACCAAATTTTTTAATTAAGAAATTTTTTTCATTTATTTCACATATCAACAAAGATCCCCCTCTTCCTTCTTCCCTTCTCATGCCCCTCTAGCCTCCCCCTCCCAACTCATCCCCCATTCCCTCATACAAGAAGGTATAAGGTCTCCCATGTGGAGGTACATTTAGTAGAAGCAGGTGAAGCCCCTCTCCCTGCCTCAAGGCTGTGCAGGGTGTCCCACCCTAGGTAGTGGGCTCACAAAAGCCTGCTCATGCACCAGGTATGGATCTTGATCCTACTGCCTGTGGGCCCCTTCAGCAGAGCAAGCTACATAACTGTCTTGCTCATGCAGAGGGCCTAGTCCAGTCCCAATGAGGCTCCACAGCTGTTGATCTAAAGTTCATGAGTTCCCACTAGTTTAGTTTGGTTGTCTCTGTAGGTTTCCCCATCATGATCTTGATAACCTTGCTCATAGAATCCCTCTTCTCTTTCTTTGACTGGACTCCAAGAGCTCAGTATGGTGTTTGGCTATGATCCCTGTATCTGCTTCTACCAGTTACTGGAGAAAGGCTCTATGATGACAGAGTATTCACCGATCCAATTACTGGGGTAAGCCAATTCAGGCACCCTTTCCACTATTGCTAGTAGTCTTAGCTGGGGGTCATCCTTGAGGATTCCTGGGAAATTCTCTAGCACCTGGTTTTTCCCTGTCCCCATGATGTCTCCCTCTATCATGGTATCTCGTTCATTGTTTTCCCACTCTATCCCTGTTACAGCTCGACCATCCCATTCCCTTATATTCTCATCCCCCACCCACTACCCTCCATTGTCCACCCCTCACCCCCAGTCTACTCATGGAGATTTCATCTTTTTCCTCTTCCCAGGGCAATCCATACATCACTCTTTGGGTCCTCCTTGTTACCTAGCTTCTGTGGAGCTGTGGGTTGTAGTCTGGTTCTCCTTTGCTTTACATCTAGCATCCACTTATGAGTGAGTACATACTATGTTTGTCCTATTGAGTCTGGGTTACCTCACTCAGGATAATATTTTCTAGTTCCATCCACTTGCCTGAAAATTTCATGATGTCATTGTTTTTCACTGCTGAGTAGTAGTCCATTGTGAATATGTATCACATTTTCTTTATCCATTCTTCAGTTAAGGGACATCTAGGTTGCTTCCAGATTCTGGCTATTATGAATAATGCTGCTATGAACATAGTTGAGCATGTGTCCTTATAGAATATAACAATTTGTAATACTATATATTTTGGATATCAGCCCTCTGTCAGATGTGGTGTTGGTGAAGATCTTTTCCCATTCTGTGGACTGCCATTTTGTCTTATTGACCAAATCCTTTGCTCTACAAAAGCTTCTCAGTTCAGGAGGTCCCATTTATTAATTGTTGCTCTCAGTGTCTGTGCTACTGGTGGTATATTTATGAACTGGTCTCCTGTGCCAATGCATTCAAGACTACTTCCTACTTTCTCTTCTATCAAGTTTAGTGTAACTGGATTTATGTTGAGCTCTTTGATCCACTTGGACTTGAGTTTTGTGCATAGTGACAGATATGGATCTATTTGTAATCTTCTGCGTGTTGACATCAAGTTATGCCAGCACCATTTGTTAAAGATGCTTTCTTTTTTACATGGTACAGTGTTTGCTCCTTTGTCAAAAATCATATGTTCATAGGTGTGTGGCTTAATGTCAGGGTCTTCAATTCGATTCCATTGGTCCATGTGTCAGTTTTTATGCCAATACCAGGATGTTTTTATTACTATAGCTCTATAGTAGAGTTTGAGATCAGGGATCATGATGCCTCCAGAGGTTGCTTTATTATACAGGACTCTTAACTATCCCAGGTTTTTTGTTGTTTTGTTTTGTTTTTTTCCATGTAAAGTTAAGTATTATTCTTTCCAAGTCTGTGAAGAATTGTGTTGAGATTTTCATGGGGATTGCACTGAATCTGTAGATTGCTTTTGGTAAGATTGCCATTTTTACTATGTTAATTCTACCTATCCATGAGCATGGGAGATCTTTCTATTTTCTGATATCTTCTTCAATTTCTTTCTTCAGAGACTTAAAGTTTTTATCATACAGGTCTTTTACTTGCTTAGTTAGAGTTACCCCAAGGTATTTTATATTATTTGTGGCTGTTGTAAAGGGTGATGTTTCTCTGATTTCTTTCTCAGCCCATTTATCATTTGGACATAGGAAGGCTACTAGACTTCAAAATACTGAACAATCCAATTGAAAAATGGGCTATAGAGCTTAACAGAGAATTCTCAACAGAAGAATCTCAAATGGCTGAAAGGCATTTAAGGAATTGCTTAACCTCCCTAGTCATCAGGGAAATGCAAATCAAAACAACTCTGAGATAAGATCTTACACCTGTCAGAATGGCTAAGATCAAAAACACTGAAGATAGCTTATGTTGGAGAGGATGTAGAGCAAGGGGAATACTTCTCCACTGTTGGTGGGAATGCAAACTTGTACAGCCACTCTGGAAATCAGTATGGCGGTTTCTCAGAAAATTGGGAATACGTCTTCCTCACGACCCAGCTATACCACTCTTGGGCATATACCCAAGGAATGCTCAATCTTACCACAAGGGCACATGCTCAACTATGTTCATATCAGCACTATTTAAGAACCTGGAAACAACCTAGATGCCCCTCAACTGAAGAATGGATAAAGAAAATGTGGCACATACACACAATGGACTACTACTCAGCAGGAAAAAAAACAATGATATTATGAAATTTGCAGTCAAATGGATGGAACTAGAAAATATCATCCTGCCCATGACTCAGAAGGACAAACATTGTATATACTCACCAGATGTGATGGAAGGGATGGCCAGACTACAACCCACAGCTCCAGAGAGGCTAGCTAACAGGGAAAGACCCTAGGAGGGACACATGGATAACCCAACAAAGGAAAAGTAGATGAGATCTACATGCAAGGACTGGGTGTCGGGTGATAGCAGAGGGCAAGGAGTAGGGGATGAGAACATAGGGAAATGGGAGGGTTGAGCTAGAACAAGGACAGAGTTAGAGGGCAGGAAGGAAGATACCATGATAGATGAGGACATCATGGGAATAGGAAGAGGCAGGATGCTGGGAAGGCTCTCAGGAACCCACAAGGATGATACCACCTTGGACTGCTGGCAGTGGTCTAAAAGGTGACTGGACTGGTCTACCCTGGTGACCAGTCTAGTGAATACCCTAACTATCATCATAGAGCCTTTGTCCAGTGACTAATGGAGGCAGCTGCAGAGATCCATGGCCAGGCACCAGGCTGAGCTCCACGAATCCAATTGATGAGAGAGAGGAAGGATTCTGCAGGCAAGGGACATCAAGATCATGACAGGGGAAAAAAGTGCAGAGATGACCGGCTACACTTTTGGAGGAGGCCCATGAACTGTGGACTGGTGGCTGTGATGCCCCCAGGGGACTGGACTAGGCCCTCTGGATATGGAAGACGATTGTTTGGCTTGAACTGTTTGGGGAGCACCCAGGCAGGGGGATAGGGATCCATCCCTGGTACATGGGCAGGCTTTTGGGACTCTGGTGCCTGTGCTATGGTGCCTTGCACATCCTTGGTACAGTGGTAAGGGGCTTGGACCTGCCTAGGCTCAGTGTGCTGGGCTCTGCTGACTCCTCATGGGAGACCTTGATTTGGAGGATGTGGGGTGGCTTGGGAGGTAGGGCTGGGAGATGGGAGGAGGGAGGAGGGAGGACCTCTGGGTGGTATGTAGAATGAGTAGAAAATTTCTTAATAAAGAAAAAAACAAAAAAAAAACCAATTTGTAATACTAATCCATAACATTTATATTCTATTTTCAAATCTCTTAAGACAATAATATACAGTCTTCTGTCATATAAAGAAACAATAACACACATCTTATAACTTATATGTGAATGCACTTATTATTAATGTAAATAATTTTAATACTATAAAATTATCCTTTCTCACATTGCAAAACAACTGTAAATACTTTCTTTGTCTGTGAATACTGATAGAATCACAAATTGAAGCATTGTTTAAAAAAATGAAAATAAACATATCACATTTATTGTGCAAGCCATTTATGCTGGCTGAGAGAAACGTTTGACTAGTAATTTGAGTTTATCTCTTTCCCAACACCTTCTACTTGCTTAGACTGGCCCTGTACTCTGAAGCAACACTCATTCCCAACATCAAAGAACCACAGCCTTAATTGGACCCACCTGATTTTTGTTTAGAGGCTATGGGGCAGATGTGGGAGGGCAGTTTCTTTACAACTTTAGAACTGAGTCATTTTGGTCACAAGAAAAGCTGTTAAGAATTAAGGGTCTTGGGTTTGGGGATTTAGCTCAGTGGTAGAGCACTTGCCTAGCAGTCGCAAGGCCCAGGATTTGATCCTCAGCTCCAAAAAACAAAACAAAACAAACAAAAACAAAAAACAAGAACTAAGGTTCTTGTATGTCTTTTGATAATGCTGCTTTTGGATGGGCATGTGTGTCCTTGTCCTTGTACCTCCCAGGAAATTGTGTGTGTGTGTGTGTGTGTGTGTGTGTGTGTGTGTGTGTGTGTGTGTGTGTGTGTGTGTTGGGGATATGTTCAGTATACATATTTTAAAGGGCCCAGAACAGAACTTGCTGGACTTCATGTGATCCACTGGTGACTTAGAGAGTCTTTGAGAATACACTCTTCTAGTTAGATGAGCTTCATGGTCTTAATTTTACTTCCCAGTATGTTTACTCTATCTACATTCTTCTTCCTATTAGTTGGATTCTTCTGCTTTTCATGGTTCCTCTTCTACTCCCAAACTTCTGAAACTCAGTGCTCTGAAATGAATGGCTCTAGCTCTACTGAATCTTTCAGTTTCCACACCCATTGTCACTGTAAAGTGCTCAGTCTCTTGGATTCTTCTTCTAAATTTCTGCAGAAAATATCCTAACTGGCCCAGGCTAAATTAGATGTCTGTCTCTGATTCATCTGAGACAGTAAAGCAACATGCAGTATAATATTGAATTTGTACATATGGATATATGCAGAGTTGATACATGATTGGCAATAACACCATGCAGGTCTCAGGCATAATACTAGTCAAAATCCAAATATTTAATTTTGTGCATCATTATTCGTGAAGTGTATTAATATAAAGCAAATATTAAAAATATAAGCTTTAACAATAAAGTTAGCTAGTGAAGACACTATATGTTAAGAAAGTCATTTGGCTGTTCTGCTTTCCATATTTCTAGTACAGTATATTAAATAAATATAGGAGTAAAGGAATAATGAATTCCTCTCATTCTACTGGAAATGATGGACTGTTTTTTCATAAAGATTAATTGCCTATACTAAGTCATTGTGTCTCTAGATGACTCATTTACTCTCATATTTTATCCCAAAAAGGCCAAGGTCTTTTTTGCTACCTTAATATTCATTATGCCTGTTGAGACCGTTCTTGACAATAATTATTATCTCACAGTAGAACCCATTTACTCTTAAACTCCTGATCTGTGTTCAACCATGAATTTCTCTAAAACTCTCCCTGACATCTCAGTCACATCCTGGGTACTGAACCTCTCATCTTTTAATTATGGGCTTTATGATGATCCTCTAAGTCTATAATTATCTTCTTGGTCTAATTGTTTATTTTATCTTCAGCATTATAACAAAAGCTCTATATCCCAGCACCCAACTCCCAGATAGTGTCTCAATACCCACATAATAGTTTGGCATGGAATAAGTCCTACTTATTTTTACTCAGTGCATGAGTGACTTGTAAAACAAGTAGTCTGAATGGACTCTAGCTGATCACAATAAGCATCTAAGATGGAGTGTAATAAACATTGTGTTGGCTGTTCCCCATGCTCCGAAGAGCAAAGAGAGCAAACTGATACTGTGTTAAAGGACATGGTAGAGAGGACAGGCTCTATAAAGGAAGTGACAAATGCCATCTTAAATATGCATGTAACAACAATTAATGAAAAAATACCATAAATTTGAAAGAGAGGGAGGAGTATATGGGAGAATTTGAAGGTAAGGAAACAAAAGAGGAAAATGATGGAATTATTTTTTAGTATCAAAAAGTATCAAAAAGAAAAGAAGTATCTCTTCTTCCAACAAGGAAAGAAGGAATGAAGAAAGCTCACATGGAGTTCTGTAATAGGTAGTCATGTAGGTCTGGAGTTGTCATAGGTAGTCATGTGAGTCTGGAATTGGGCAGAGAAAATACATGAAATTCCCAATACACAAACTATATTCCCTTGTTCCTCACTTGAAAAAAATTTAATGAGGTGAAGTTTGAAGGAGGTTCTTAATTAGCAATAATACCCTCTGCCCCACCAAATACAAAATAAAGTATCTACAAGGTAGTACTCTATTCTGAAAGACACAAGTACTGAGTTTCCATTTTAAAAAGCCCCCAACAATCGGTGTCTAAGATCACTTTGCCCCTATCATACTGATATTCAGAATGATATGAAAAAAAGAAGTATCCTACAACCTTTGTCCCATACTCTATCAGAAACTCCTCCTCTCTTTTCTTGTGTCCTATAGCTCCAGGAGAAATGATGGTAAGGATCAAATCCAGGCAGGACAGGTAACTGTCCACACCTGCTTTGTAACCTGAGACCAGCTTTTAAAAAAAGTGCTGAAGCTGTTAGGAGGTCATCAGTGGACTACCACAATCTCAGCATCACAGATTGAAATCTGAAGCACAATTTACACACCAAGCCTACTACACCTGATATTTCATCTTAGGTGTGGGTGGTATCCATTACCCACAAGCTCCTAGCTAGGTAGGTCAGTTCTTAACAGCTGAATAGCAATGAAACCAAATTGTAATTCTAGCACAAGGGAAGTGAATCCCTCTAGCTGTAGACTCTCCACAATCTGGTCCAACTTGCTTCTTCTGCAAAAGAAACAGAGAATGGTTTAAACTCAACAGAGTATGCTAGCAAATGACTCAGAAGTCATACTCACAATTCAATGATTCATTCATAATTTGGGTAGGAAAATAAATTTGTCAACCAGAATATATTTGGTAGAAGATGAATCTTAGCAGCAATAGCCCTGGGCCAGAGTTATTCCATTACTGTCTTGATCTTTTCTCATGGTTTCAAAGATAAACTTATGTTTCTCCTGAAAACTAGTGAGTGGAGAGCTGGGGCAAATGATGGAGTAATGCCTCTGCAGACTCACAGCTGTTCTCCAGTTCAGTCTCATCAATTTCCTAAAGAAATGGACGTGGACATGATACAGAAGAGCACTTCTGGAAGTAACACTAAATGACATAGTCACATCAAATAAGCAGCAGCTGGAAGCAGTCCTATGAAAGGAGGCCAATAAAAACAGTCATCGTCCTCTTTCCACATGCCCAACAAACGCAGGCTCAGATCTGAGACCTAGAGGCTTACTCTGGGAGTAAATTATGTCAAGATGCATATTTTTATATGCACAAATCATGTGCTAGGATTAATTTTATCTTTCTTTCACTATCCTACATTGTAAAAACATTGACCTTACTTTTACAAAGAAGTGCCAGTGAATTTTACCTCTTAAATCCAACAACTTAAGAATTACATAATGACTACTTGTGGAATCATTTTTAAAAGAAATGGTATGTTACAGTTATTAAAGACTAGCAAATAGATATTAAGTTTTTCTTTGTTGAGTCTAAGTCTTCACTATGAAATTTAATGATAAGAGCATATACACTTCCATAGTAATAAAATAGGCTACCATTTAAGTATTAAAAGATGTACTCATGTAGATTGGATCTCTGTAATCACTCTGTAATCACTGTAGAATCTCTATTAGGTTTCTTTTTTCATAACTTGATACTTGTAGAGTCAACAAATGATGTTCTCTGTACTTGTACTTACAGACACACATTATGTCAACAGTCACGAAGGTCAGAGATATCCAGTCAATAATGGTTGAGGAAATAACTCTATAGCAAAGGCTTTATGACAGATGTTTAGAGAACTTAGAATCATTTTCCAAGATAAATCTGATTCAGGGCTTTATTCCAAAAGGCTTAAGTTACTGGCAAGGTGCTACTGGACTGTTCCATTAAATATGAAAACTTTGTTTGTCAGCCCTTTAGCATATCTACAAAATAAGATTAAACTTAAGTAAATGGTGCATCTTTCAGAATCCAGGATAGCTTCCTGTCTCATACACATCAATGGAGCCCTACATTAAAATAATTCACCAAGCACTTACAATTATAATACAATTCTCCTAGCTTCATAGGAGATTTTAAAATGTCACACTATAATTGCTTGAAAGCCTTTGATTTTCTGTTAAATTAGAGCTTATTAATAAAATGTAATATAGCTGTAGATTCAAATGCAAAAGACAAATTCAAGATGATTACTTCCGCATATAGAATATAATATGATTTTTTACTTATATTTTTATTTACTAATATTGTTTTTAAAATAAAAAGAGCCATTCTGGGCATTTTATTATGATACTTCTGAACTGCAAGGATGGGATGTGGGTTTAAGTCAGTGGAAAAGCACTTGCCTAGCATGCAAAAAGCCTATGATTCTATCCTAGCACTGCTTAAACAAGAAATAAGCTTAAAATGTTCCAGTGATGACTAAAAAGATGGCTGAATCCTGGAGTGGAGTGAGAAGCAATGGCTTCCTATTGTGTCAGCAAAACTGAAGAGCACAGCAGTATCTGAAGACTGAGAGGTTCTGCCATTCAAGAATTCTATCCTCACGTAGATCTTTCATTATATCAGAAGTCATGATAAATAATTTTCCAGGCTGTGCCACTAACAAACTGACCTCCCGAAGTAGTGTGAGCTCCTAACCAGATATCACTGCAAAGAGTCTGAGGTAAATAACTCATAAGAGCACTGTCTGTGATTTCTCTGGAGATGGGAATTAATCACCACAATAAATAGAAACTGAAGTTATAAAACTGGTAACTTGTAAAGACTAGAGAATGATATTGAATAAAAGATGGACTCTTTAATAATTTAATTTTTCTAGCCATGTGCATATGCTAACATGAAATAGTTTCTGATGTATTGCTGGAGATACAATAGACTTTTTGGTACACTTTTTTGTACCAAAAATACAGTCTGTGTGTGGTAAGGCCAAAGAATGATCACTCTAAGTCCACATCTAGTGAATGTTATCACAAATGACAAACTGGATTTTGTATATGCAGTTAATACTAATACATGGTTATTCTGGTTAATCCAGATAGACCTCATGTAACCACAAGGTCTCTAAAAGACAAAAAAAAAGTGGTGAGGAGGAAAAGAGACAGAGGGACATGTCACCAGAAGAATGGTCAAAGTAATGAAACATGGATGGGTCTGAGGATGTGGGATGCTCACTAAATTCAGCAGTTTCTAGAAATGGAAAAATACAAGAAAATGGATTCTCCCTAGAGACTCAAAGCAGAAATTACATTGCTTTGACACTGTGACTTTATCCTCTGTGAAAATTCTACATTCTAGAATTATATGATAAAAAGTTTTACATCACAAGTTTAAGATGATTTATTACAGCATAGAAAGAAAATACACTTAAACAAGAATGAACTCTTTGTGATATTCTCTTATATTAATGTGTATTGTTTCCATATCAGCTTTATAAACAAAATTTTAAAGATTAGCAAAAGCATGGGCTGGGGATGCTGTGAATGTGTTGCTCTGATTGATTGATAAAATAAATGCTGATTGACAAGTAGCCAAGCAGGAAATATAGTATAGGTGGAATAAGAAGAGAAGAGAATTCTGGGAAGAGGAAGGCTAAGTCAGGGACACCTCCAGCCCGCCTTCCAGGAAGCAACATGTAAAGGCAACAGGTAAAGCCATGGAACATGTGGTAACATACACATTAACAAAAATGAGCTGAGTTCAAGTGTAAGAGCTAGTCAGTGGTAGGCCTGAGCTAATGGCCAAGCTGTTTAATTAATACAAGCTTCCGAGTGATTGTTTTATAAGTGGTTGTGGAGTCTGTGGGGCTGGGCAGGACTAGAGAAAACTTGTCCTGCAAGCATGTTTTTAGACCTTTGCTCCTTCTATTCAGAAGGGTGAAGAAGTATTGATACAGGGGCTTTGCCTTTCTTCCTAATTCACAAAGTTTCTTCTGAAGTCTCACACCTGGGCAGATTCCATACTAATAGTGACCTGCTCTCAGGAACAGAAGGCAGCTTGATTTAATACCTTAAAATATTACCAGGAACTAATTATTTTTACACTTAGGGTTATTTTACTGTTGTTATGTTTGTAAAGCTCAGATGTGTGAAAAGTTTCTTAGCTATGCAACTAACTTAAACATTTTTCATCTTTTAATTTGCATAACCTGTGCTTTACTATTCTATAAAATCACTTTTGTTTTTTACTTTAGGATATTTCTTTCTTTTTCATTTTGCTTTATTAAGAAATTTTCTACTCACTTAACATACTATCCGCAGAACCCCCTCCTCCCTCCTCCCTCCTCCCTCCTCCCCCCCCCCCAGCCCTCTTTCCCAAGCCACCCGACATCCCTACATCCCCCAAATCAAGGAAGGTCTCCCACGGGGAGTCAGCAGAGCCCAGCACACTGAGCCTAGGCAGGTCCAAACCCCTTCCCACTGCACCAAGGCTGTGCAAGATGTCATATTACAGGCCCCGGATTCCAGAAGCCTGCCCACAGACCAGGGACAGATCCCCACCCCCCCGCCTGGGTGCCCCCCAAAGAGTTCGAGCCAAACAACCGTCTTCCTTATCCAGAGGGCTTAGTCCAGTCCCATGGGTTCTTCACAGCCACCAGTCCACAGTACATGGGCTGACACTAGTGTGGCTGGTCATCTCTGCATTTCCTCCCATCATGATCTCAACATCCCTTGCCTGCAGTATCTTTCTTCTCTCTCATCAATTGAATTCCCGGAGCTCAGCCTGCTGCCTGGCCATGGAACTCTGTATCTGCCTCCATCAGTCACTGGACAAAGGCTCTATGATGACAGCTAGGTTATTTACTAGGCTGGTAACCAGAGTAAACCAGTCCAGGCATCCTCTGGATCACTGCCAGCAGACCAAGGTAGGGTCAACTTTGTGGATTCCTGAGAGTCTCCCCAGCACCCTGCCTCTTCCTACTCCCATGATGTCCTCATCTATCATGGTATCTTCCTCCCTCCCCCCCATTGAACCTGTTCCAGCTTGACCACCCTATTTCCCTATGTTTTCATCCCCCCCACTCCTTGCCCTCTGCTATCCCCCCACACCCAGTCCACTCATGTAGATCTTATCCACTTCTCCTTCACAGTGTCATCCCTGAGTCCCTCCTAGGGTCTTTCCCTGTTAGCTAGCCTCTCTGGAGTTGTGGGTTGCAGTCTGGTCATCCCTTCCCTCACATTTAGTATCTACTTATGAGTGAGTACATACTTTGTTTGTCCTTCTGAGTCTAGGTTGCGTCACTCAAGATGATATTTTCTAGTTCCATCCATTTGACTGCAAATTTCGTGATATCATTGTTTTTTTTTTCCTGCTGAGTAGTAGTCCATTGTGTATATGTGCCATATTTTCTTTGTCCATTCTTCAGTTGAGGGACATCTAGATTGTTTCTAGGTTCTTGCTATTACAAATACTGCTGATATGAACATAATGAGCATGTGTCCTTGTGGTAAGATTGAGCATTCCTTGTGTATATACCCGAGTAGTATAACTGGATCTTGAGGAAGACTTATTCACAATTTTCTGAGAAACCACCATACTGATTTCCAGAGTGGCTGTACAAGTTTGCATTCCCACCAACAGTGGAGAAGTATTCCCCTTTGCTTCACATCCTCTCCAACATAAGCTGTCTTCAGTGTTTTTGGTCTTAGCCATTCTGACAGGTGTAAGATCTTATCTCAGAGTTGTTTTGATTTGCATTTCCCTGATGACTAAGGATATTGAGCAATTCCTTAAATGCCTTTCAGCCATTTGAGATTCTTCTGATGAGAATTCTCTGTTAAGCTCTGTAGCCCATTTTTTTAATTGGATTGTTCTGTATTTTGATGTCTAGCTTTTTGAGTTCTTTATATATTTTGGAGATTAGTCCTCTGTCAGATGTGGGGTTGGTGAAGATCTTTTCCCATTCTGCAGGCTGTCTTTTTTTTTTTTTTTTTTTTTGTCTTATTGACTGTGTCCTTTGCTCTACAAAAGCTTCTCAGTTTTAGGAGGTCCCATTTATTAATCATCACTCTCAGTGTCTGTGCTACTGGTGTTATATTTAAGAAGTGGTCTCCTGTGCCAAGTCGTTCAAGACTACTTCCTACTTTCTCTTCTATCAAGTTCAGTGTAACTGGATTTATGTTGAAGTCTTTGATCCACTTGGACTTGAGGTTTGTGCATGGCGACAGATATGGATCTATTTGCAATCTTCTGCATGTTCACATCCTGTTATGCCAGCACCATATGTTGAAGATGCTTTTTTCCTCCATGGTACAGTTTTGGCTTCTTTGTTGAAAATCATATGTTCATAGGTGTGTGGATTAATGTCAGGGTTTTCAATTCGAATCCATTAGTCCACATGTCAGTTTTTTATGCCAGTACCAAGATGTTTTTATTAATAGCTCTATAGTAGAGCTTGAGGTCAGGGATCATGATGCCTCCAGAGGTTGCTTTATTATACAGGATTCTTTTAGCTATCCTAGGTTTTTTGTTGTTCCATATAAAGTTAAGTATTGTTCTTTCCAAGTCTGTGAAGAATTGTGTTGGGATTTTCATAGGGATTGCATTGAATCTGTAGCTTGCTCTTGGTAAGATTGCCATTTTTACTATGTTGATTCTACCTATCCATGAGCTTGGGAGATCTTTCCATTTTCTGATATCTTCTTCAATTTCTTTCTTCAGACTCTTAAAGTTCTTATCATATAGGTCTTTCACTTGCTTAGTTAGAGTTACCCCAAGGTATTATATATTATTTGTGGCTAATGTAGAGGGTGATGTTTCTCTAATTTCTTTCTTAGCCCACTTATCATTGGTATATAGGAGGGCTACTGATTTTTTTGAATTTATCTTGTATCCTGCCACCTTACTGAAGGGCTTTATCAGCTATAGGAGTTCCCTGATAGAATTTTTGGGGTCACTTATGTATACTATCATATTGTCTGCAAATAATGAAAGTTTGACTTCTTCCTTTCCAATTTGTGTCCACTTGATCTCCTTTTTTTTGTCTTATTGCTCTGGCTAAAACTTCAAGTACTATATTGAATAAGTATGAGGAGAGTGGACAACCTTGTCTTGTTCCTGATTTTAGTGGAATTGTTTTGAGTTTCTCATCATTTAATTTGATGTTGGCTGTTGGCTTGCTGTAAATTGCCTTTATTATGTTTAAGCATGTTCCTTGTATTCCTGATCTCTCTAGAACCTTTATCATGAAGGGGTGTTGGATTTTGTCAAAGGCTTTTTCAGCATCCAATGAGATGATCATGTGTTTTTTTTTTCTTTCAGTTTGTTTATATGGTGTATTACATTGACAGATTTTCTGTATGTTGAACCATCCTTGCATATCTGGGATGAAACCTACTTGGTCATGGTTGATTATTTTTTTGATGTGTTCCTGGATTGGGTTAGCCAGTATTTTATTGAGTATTTTTACATCAATGTTCATGAGGGAGACTGGTCTGTTATTCTCTTTCTTTGTTGCATCTTTGTGTGGTTTGAGTATCAGGGTAACTGTAGCCTCATAAAATGAGTTTGGTAATGTTCCTTCTGTTTCTATGGTGTGGAACAATTTGAAGAGTATTGGTATTAGCTCTTCTTTGAAAATCTGGTAGAATTCCATGCTGAAACCATTTGGTCCTGGCCTTTTTTTGCTTGGGAGACTTTTAATGACCATTTCTATTTCCTTAGGAGTTATTGGTCTATTTAAATAGTTTATCTTGTCTTGATTTAACTTTAGTATGGGGTACCTATCCAGAAAATCATCCATTTCTTTCTGATTTTCCAGTGTTGTGGAGTATAGGTTTTTGAAGTATTACCTGATGATTCTCTGGATTTCCTCATTGTCTGTTGTTATGTCCCCCTTTTCATCTCTGATTTTGTTAATTTGGATGCTCTCTCTCTCCCTCTGCCTTTTGGTTAATTTGTATAAGGGCATATCTATCTTGTTGATTTTCTCAAAGAACCAACTCTTTGTTTCATTGATTCTTTGTATTGTTCTCTCTGTTTCTATTTTATTGATTTCAGCCCTCAGTTTGATTATTTCCTGGCATCTGTTTCTCCTGGATGAGTTGGCTTCTTCTTGTTCTAGAGCTTTCAGTTGTGCTGTTAAGTCACTAGTGTGAGATTTCTCCAACTTCTTTACGTGGGCGTTTAGAGCTATGAATTTTCCTCTTAGCACTGCTTTCATGGTGTCCCATAAGTTTGGGTATGTTGTACACTGGTTTTCATTGAATTCTAGGAAATCTTTAATTTATTTCTTTATTTCTTCCTTGACCCATTGGTGATACAATTGGACATTATTCAGTTTCCGTGAGATTATAGGCTTTCTGTAATTTTTGTTGTTCTTGAAATCTTACTTTAAGCCATGTGGTGATAAGACACAGGAGGTTATTTCAATTTTTTTGTATCTGTTGAAATTTGCTTTGTGACCAAGCATGAGGTTGATTTTGGAGAAGATTCCATGGGGTGTTGAAAAGAAGGTATTTTCTTTTGTGTTAGAGTGGAATATTCTGTAGATATCTATTAAGTCTATTTGAGTCATAATGTCTGTTAGTTCCCTTATTTGTCTGTTAAGTTTCTGTCTTGCAGACTGTCCATTGGTGAGAGTGGGGTGTTGAAGTCTTCCACTACTACTGTATGGGGTTTGATGTGTGATTTAAGCTTTAGTAATTTTTTTTTTTTTTTACAAATGTTGGTGCCCTTGTATTTGGGCCATAAATATTCAGAATTGAGACTTCATCTTGTCAGATTTTCCCTGTGATAAATATGTAGTGTCCTTCCCGATCTCTTTCAATTGATTTTAGTTTGAAGTATATTTTATTAGATATTAGGATAGCTACACCAGCTTGCTTCTTAAATCCATTTGATTGGAAAGTCTTTTCCCAGCCTTTTATTCTGAGGTGGTGTCTGTCTTTGAAGTTGAGGTGTGTTTTTTGCATGCAGCAAATGGATGGATCTTGTTTTTGTATGCATTCTGTTAGCCTGTGTCTTTTTATAGGTGAATTGAGACCACTGATATTGATGGATATTAATGACCAGTTATTGTTAAATCCTGTTATTTTTTTTTGTGGTAGTGTTGTATGTTTCCCTTCTTTGGTATTTGTTGGTATGGGACTATCTATTGCCTGTGTTTTCATGGGTGTATCTATCTTCCTTAGTTTGGATTTTTCCTTCAAATGCTTTCTGTAGGGCTGGAATTGTGGAGAGATATTGTTTAAATCTGGTTTTATCATGGAATATTTTGTTTATTCCATCTATGTTGATTGACAGTTTTGCTGGGTATAATATTCTGGGTTGGCATCCATGGTCTCTTAATATCTGCATAATATCTGTCCAGGACCTTCTGGCTTTTAGAGTCTCCATTGAGAAGTCAGGTGTTATTCTTATGGATCTGCCTTTACTTGTTACTTGGCCTTTTTCCTTTGCAGCTCTTAATATTTTTTTCTTTATTCTGTATGTTTAGTGGCTTGATTATTATGTGGTGAGGGGACTATTTTTTGGATCCAGTCTATTTAGTGTTCTATTACCTTCTTGTACTTTTATAGGCATTTCCTTCTTTAGGTTGGGAAAGTTTTCTTCTATGATTTTGTTGGATATATTTTCTGTGCCTTTGAGTTGGTATTCTTCTCCTTCTTCTATCCCTATTATTCTTAGGTTTGGTCTTTTCATGGTGTCCCAAATTTCCTGGACATTTTGGGTCATGACTTTGTTGGCTTTAGTGTTTTCTTTGACTGATGAATCTATTTCTTCTATTGTATCTTCAATGCCAGAGATCTGCTCTTCCATCTCTTGCATTCTGTTGGTTATACTTGCATCTGTAGTTCCTGTTTGTTTACTCAGATTTTCTACTTCCAGCATTACCTCAGTTTGTGTCTTCTTTATTGACTCCATTTCAGTTTTGAAATCTTGAACTGTTTCCCTCACTTGTTTAATTGCTTTCTCTTTGCTTTAAAGGGATTTACTGATTTCTTCCCATTTTTTGTTTGACTTTTCCTCGATCTTTAAGGGAATTTTTCATTTCCTCTTTTAAGATCTGTAGTATCTTCTTAAAGTCATTTTTATGGTAGATATCTTCTGTGTTGGGATGGTCAGGTCTTGCTGATGTAGGTTCTGATGGAGCCATAGTAGTTTTTATGTTGTTGACTGTATTCCTGCACTGGAAGAGTTGTCTCTTTCTCCACTTGGTGCAAGTGGTGTCTGTGTCTGAGGGAGCCTCTCTTGGTCTGATTGATACTCTTGATCCAATGGGAGCTCTTGGTCTAGCTGATGCTGATGGACTTTTTATCTTAGGGAGCAGCTCTCAGTCCAACTGGAGCTAGTGGGCTCTGTCTCAGGGAGTAGCTGCAGTCTTACCGTGTAGATGGTGGTAGTCTGACCTGTCTGTAGAAGGTCTGCCTGCCAACTGGCCTCTTAGTCCAATCAGGTGCTGGAAGGCTCTGTCTCAGGGAACAGTTGCAGTCTTGGAGGGTGGGTGGGATTTGGAAGAGGTAGGACTGGAGTTATAGGGTCTGGTAGGGGATGGTGGTAGTCTGTCCTGTGTGCAGAAGGTCTGCCTGCCAACTGGCCTGAAACTGGTACTGCAATGGGTGGTGGTGTAGGGGCACAAAGTTGTGCCCCTGGGCCCAAAACCTAGGGTCTGGGGTGTTCTGGAATGAGGATAAAGACTCACCTCACCTCTTAGTCCAGTTGGGTGCTGGCAGGTTCTGCCTCCACTTTAGGACATTTCTATGCTGTTATCAGCAAGGTTCTTTGGATTTTAAATCTTAATAGTCTGTGTCCAATCCCCTTATCCTCAAAGAACTGGTACACCTATCACATCTCTCTTTCTGCCAATTATTCATTGTCAGACAGACATCACACAGTATATAAGGAAGAAAATGAACTAAGAATCAAAATATCTGGTTCGAAGACCTACCTGAGTAACCAACTCTTCCAGGTGTTACATTGCGAAAGTCACTTCATGAGGATACAACATGCATATTCCTTAAGCAGTAAGAGGATTGGCAGTATTAGTGCTTTCCAGATTCCAAGGCCTATGATGGCCGAGGCAAGTCTATGCTCATCAAAGAGAAAACACTCAGTCACACCAAAGCTGAACCAAGACAATAAACCAGTTACCAGATCCTGGTAATATTCATAACTCAGCAACAATGTATTCAAGTCCTCATTTTTCTTTTCAAGATTTTGCTTCTGTCATTATTCTCAGACATCTCTGTTCCAAAACCAGAAAAGAGTCAGTAAGCATCCCTAATTTGATCAGGAATCAAAGAGGGACTTATTTCTGTTGCTGATCCAATACAGTTTATTTGTCCAGTCACTTCCCCTGGCTCACATTTTTGGAAGTCCTAAGGTCATATCTCCCTATTGACTTTATTTTGCCAGTGAACTGTAATGAAGGAAATCACATTGTTTAACCTGTGTTCCTTAGGCATTTTTTAAAGTACTGGTTTATTAACATCACTGCAAATACATTATTAAGTACTCATTAGATAAGTAAAATGTGTTTTTCTATAAGCAGAAAAGTATCCAACACTTATTTAAGCAAGTATTTTCTTTGGGAAGAAAATTGTTTGAAAACTGAAGATGGAAAAATTTGAAAGGCTATCAAAGTTTACCCCCCCCCCCAAAAAAACCCTCTCAAACATGAATGTGTTCCTTCCAAAAAAGGAAGACAGAATCAAAATGAAAGCCATAACATCAGTGAGGCATCATCTTTCTGTTGACTATACCATAACTAAAGGTGGTAAACACAACATAACCACGGCATAGGGAAAGGTAAGCAGTGAGCTTGCTTTTCATCTCTTATTGTTTTGAACATTTTTTTATTCTTTCATTTTACATATCAACCACAGATCCCCCTCCTTGCCTCCTCCTGCCCGCTCAACCTTCCCCGCCAACCTACTCCCCCCATTCCCTCCTCAGACAAGGTAAGGCCTCTCATGGGGAGTCAGAAGAGCCTGGTACATTAAGTTGGGGCAGGTCCCCCTGCATCAGGCTGTGTAAGGTGTCCCACCACAGGTAGTGGGCTCCAAAAAGCCAGCTCATGCATAGGAGATGGATCCTGATCCTACTGCCAGGGGGCCCTTTAAGCAGATCAAGCTACACAACTGTCTCTCTTATGCAGAGGGCCTAGTCCAGTCTCATGGAGGCTCCATGGCTGTTGATCTAAAGTTCATGAGTTTCCACTAGTTTGGTTTGGTTGTCCCTGTAGATTTCCCCATCATGATCTTGATGCCCCTTGCTCATAGAATCCCTCTTCTCTTTCTTCAACTGGATTCCTGCAGCTTGGCCTGGTGCTTGGCTGTGGATCGTTGCATCTGCTTCCATCAGCTACTGGAGAAAGGCTCTATGCTGACAATTAAGGTATTCACCAATCTGATTACTGGGGTAAGCCAATTCAGGTACTCTCACCACTATTGCTAGTAGCCTATGTTGAGGTTATCCTTGTGGATTCCTGGAAACTTCCCTAGCACCCTGTTTCTCCCTATTCCCATTTCTCCTCTATCATGGTATCCCTTTCACTGCTTTCCCACCCCATCCCTGTTCTAACTTGACCATCCTGTTCCCTTATGTTCTCATCCCCCATCCTCTACCCTCCATTGTCCCTCTTACCCCAGTTTACTCATGAAGATCTCATAAATTTCCCCTTCCCAGGGCAATCCATGCATCCTTCTTAGGGTCCTCCTTGTTAACTAGCTTTTCTGGAGCTATGGGGTATCTGGTTATCCTTTTCTTTACAACTAGTATCCACTTATGAGTAAGTACATATCATGTTTTTCCTTTTGAGTCTGGGTTACCTCACTCAGGATGATATTTTCTAGTTCCATCAATTTGCCTGAAATTTTCATATTTTCATTGTTTTTTACTGCTGAGTAGTACTCCATTCTGTATATGTACCACATTTTCTTTATCCATTCTTCTGTTGAGGGGCATCAATGTTGTTTCCATGTTCTGGTTATTACAAATAATTCTGCTATGAACATAGTTGAGCATGTATCCCTGTGATCTCTTACTGAATAGACTTTGGTAGGTTTAAAATACCATCATATAAGGCCTTTTTCTTTCTAATATTCTGTTCAGAAACATTTCCCAGGAATCTATCTGTATTTAGCTTCATATTTCACTTCAGATTTCAGTTTTCAAGTGGGACAAACTCTTCTGTTTTTGTCAGTTTCTCCCCTAGGCACACCAATTGCTTATTCACCCACATGTTCCCCAAACAAGTGCTTATTCACATTATCTACAGATCTCTTCTAACTGCATAGATTCATTTTACCTATAAAGAAATTTCATATACATCCAATAACTGATTAAGGAAATACCTAATACTAAACAATCAAAATTTAGAGACCTACCCTAATCCCATAAACTAGACTCTAGAGAAACAGACAAGGAACACGAACCATTTTTGTTCAGGAAACATGGTATGAAGTGAATTCTCAGGAGTTATGTAAGCACTTGGGAGTCTTACCATCAGCAAACCAGAGAAAAAGAGTGGAGGATGTCTTCTCCATCCAAATGTACCATCTTCAAAGTAGCATCCCACCCTATAGTTAGCTATATCACCCTTCCACCCATCCTCCTGTTTGAAGATTATGAGTAAGATCTAATTGTCCTTCATTTCTCAAGTATCTGCCTCCATCATCTATCACTTTTCCCTATGGGAACCCTATGCAGAAATACTAGGAAAAGGACTCAGAGGAGGAATATTTCCTTCTCACAGATAAAAGTCTAAAATATCTAGGCTCAGTCTCTATAAATTGCTCACATGAATATGTGTGTTTGTTGTGTGTGTGTGTGTGTGTGTGTGTATGTGTATGTGTATGTGTATGTGTACGTGTGTGTGTCTGATTACAGATATAAATCCCAGTGCATTATATTTAGCTGAATAGGGAATAAAATGCAAAGAAGTTTCTGTAAAATAAGCCTAGTAAGCAGGCAGTCTTGTTTTTAGTGAGCCAAAATATCTATTTATATTTCTAAGCTGCAATTAACTCATTTAAAAGATTGTTTAGCATGCAGGCAGTTTACCAATACATCAAGTCTTTTCTCGGTATCAATTTTGTTCCATTATGTCTCTATTTTTAATGAAGTCTTGATTGATTCATTTTGATGACCCTCTTTCTTAGAAACATGAGTAATTTCATCTGGCTGTCTGTGTCATTTAAAGCTATGACATCCAGTCTCAACATTTTTTGAGGATGTAAATATATATATATATATATATATATATATATATATATATATATATATATATATATTAAATGAAGGAAAAATTATTCCAATTTTTCTATCATCTTTACAGATTTATTTCTCAGTTCATATGTTAGACAGTAACTTTGCATATCATGGAGCTGACAGAAGCTTTTGTTAAATGTTCCATTTGAAAATAATTTGTTTCCAGTTCATCATCCTTTAAAAAGTTATGGTTTATGTGTATTAATTTCACCTTCCTTGAACTAAAATTATCCCCTTTCTCTTGATAAAAAGCATGGACTTTGAGCTAGATATACTTCTATTCCTGGCCTTGGCCTTTGCTTGAAGACCAAAGTTGAGAGCAAGCTGTTTAAGCTCTCTGAGATCTCTAAAGAGATAATAATATTCTGTAAAAACTTATTGGAGCTTCTTACCTTAGCACTATTAGTATTTCATACTACAAATATTTTTGAAATCAGCATTTCAGGCTGGCCTTGGACTGGGTATATAACTGAGGGTGGATTTGAACTTCTAATCCCCATGCCTCCAACCTCCAGTGTTCTGGGGTTACCATACCTGTTTTTTGAATGTTGGTCTTAGGATAAAATCTATGGCACTGTACATGCTAAGAAACTACTCTACCAAATAAAATACATCCTCATCCCTACACCACATAATTCTTTGTTGTAACAATAGTATTATTAGATGGCATATATTCACTTGATAACGCTATATCTTCTGATTATGAACACCAAAATCTCTCCAAATGTTAGCAAAAGATCATTGAGAACTACTGTTTCATAAAATTATTGGTTGAGCCTTCCAAGCATGGTTTAATAAACAATTAAACATTCATATGCCTTAAAGTAAAGTATAAGGCATTATCTAGAATGTTGTGTGTGATATATGTAAATGTGTATGTATTTTTTAATATGTATGTACTAGCCAGACATTGATATCACGTGTCTTTCTCACTGCCTCTTCACCTCATATACTGAGGCAGTCAAGTCTATCACTGAACTCAGTACTGTCAGATTCTTCTATGCTAGTTATCCAGCTAGCTCCCAACATCCTGGGTTTTAGTCTCACACTGCATAACAAAAGTTTTGAACATGGAGGGGCTGGAGAGATGACTCACCAGTTAAGAACACTTGTTGCTCTTGCAGAGGACCGAAGCTCAATTCGCAGCACCCACATGGTAGCTCACAACTATTTGTAATTCAGATTCCAGTTGATCTGAAGTCCTCTTCTGACTTCCATGGGTACAAGGTATACCCGTGGTACACAAACATACATGCATGCAAAACACATGAAATAAACATGAACACCAAGCCATATTCCCATCCTTAGTTTAGTACTTCTCCACACCTGACAGGAAAAAAAGAAGAAGGCCTTACTCTGCAAGATTTCAGAGAAGGGTAGTACTGGAAAGCAGAGACGGCACAGCAGCTAACGCAGCTTGGCCTGTGGTGATGGGAACTTGGAGCTTTTCACGTCACAGCAGTGATGAAGAAGGAGAGAGTAGAGGCAGAAAGCAGGAAAGCTATAACCCTCCAGAAACAGTACTGCTCCTTCCCCTGCTGGGAACCAAGTGTCCAGCCACAGACACCTCTGGGAGACATTTCACATGCAAACCATAATATGTGTGTGTGTGTGTGTGTGTGTAATATATATATATGTCATACAATAAACTGGGATTTTATAACAGCTCTGGATTCTCAAGAAAACATCACCATATGGTATAAAAACAAAGAATGAGAAACCACTGAGAACAAAACAACAGCCTGATTATAAAAAAGCTTTGGTCATCATTTAAGTGGGAGACAATTTAGTGTTAATTTGATTGCAATTATAAGCACTTAGTTATGTTTATTTTGAGACAGGTAAAACCAGAAAAACTCAAAGCATATATTATTTCAGCAAATATCAGTTTCAACACTGGTTGGCATTTTATCTTTTAGTTTCGTGAAAAGGCAGCCATGTGCACTTCAAACTAAATACAAGACTGGTTTCTAGAGGCTGATTGAGGGGGTCCCTGCAGATGTCCAGGCAGGGACGTGAACCACACAAAGAGATAAGAATGAAAAGGCAGTAGCTGTTGACTTCATCAACCTGGATCAGATTTCCCAGAGTCTAATCAGTTATTCCCAGTATATTTAAGCCAATCACAATTTGAAAAAAAGAAGTTTCCTGGTATAATACAAACTCCTGTTGCACAAGGAAGCATAATTACATTGAAACTCAGCTCAGGGTACACATCATTTTTTCCAAGAAAATGGGTTCTAGAGAAATGCTACCTGTACTAACTTAAGGGCCTAAGGTTCATCTGGGCTATTACTCACATATGGTCCTGGCTGTTGGAGCTTGGGTGAGCCTCTGGCTATAAGGGTCATTTAGATTACTAAGCCACCTGTGGTCTTGATTGTAAGAGCTTGATATGGTCTGGCCCAATAGATAACACAGATCACCAGCCTATTTATCACTTCCTGTATGGAAAAAAAGGTTTTTCATCTTTCCCATTGGAAAGACAATCATGTGTGTTTAACATTCCTGGTTTCTCTGAAGATCTGTGGGCGCAAGGACCTTTGTGCTATGCTTCCAACAGCTGATAATGTTGAAAAGGTTCAGCATAGTTAGACAGATGTGAGTTAAAATCACAGTTCTGTCATTGGTTTAGGAAAGTTTACAACCACTTGGGTTCTGTTTTCTTACCTGAATATTAAAAATGCCAGTTGATGTTTTATGAGTATCTGATTTCTCACCAAAGACGGAGATGTAAATAGAAGGAGCAGAATGCAATCTTTGACCAATGGCAGTAGTAGGAGTTATTATCTATTATCTACCTGCTATGAGTCACTCATCAATCTAAAAGTATGACTTTTTTAATGTTAAAAAACAAACAACATCAAAGTTAAGACAGACAGAAAAGTAAAACTGTGAAAATGGTACACAGATACTCAAATTCCCCACTTTAAACCATCACGAGTTCTGGCCCACTTCACATGATCAGAGGTTAATGAAGCTAGAAGTGGGGCAGTCCTCAGGCTTATGATGATGACTTTTCTTATTTTCTTTCTTTCTTTCTTCCTTCCTTCCTTTCTATTTTTCCCATTTTCTTGAAAAAGCATCTTCCTATGTAGTCCAGAATGGTAGCTGAATTCACCACCTTCCTGCCTCAGATTCCCACATTCTGTGATTTCATGTCTATCACCAGACATGAATTTAAACTGTCCTCACTAATGAAGTGCTGTGTTAATAAATAGAAAAATAAAGAGAAAAAGACATAGGCAAAGTAATTCATGTATCAAACTCTAGAGACATAGTCTTCTGAATATTAAAGCTAACTTCTACTATTTCCTTCCTGGGTGACTTTGACCAGTCACTTACCACTCCCTATTTTATTTTACTTTTAGTCATGACGAATGACAACAGAATTGTGAAGCATTTATCTAATTATTCTCCATCAGCAAAAACTCAGGAGTCAGATATTGGAGTAAACACTTGAATGATCATAAAAGTGGCAGAGAAATAACCAGTAATCTCCTCTCTCTCCTTCCTCAATCCAAAAGGGCCAAGAATCTTTCTAAACGGCTCCTTACTGCTTCCTGTGTCTCTCTATATGTCCTCACTTCTCCAAAACCTCTATGACTAATTTTGGTCAGCTATCAGCTAGCTCTGACCTCTATTCAAAGTAAACTGTACTGTCAGTTTGGGAATATCAGACTAAAATCAAATATTCTACAACAGAATTGTTTCAGCAGCTGATAATAAACTTCCCTCAACACTGAGCATTGGAACATAGTCCGAGAATGGAGTCCTGCTAGGGAAGTTCAGAGTACTTGTTAAAAAACTCCAATAACATAGGACAAGAGTCTTATAACCTCAGTTTCTTCAAAAAATTCAAAAATTATTCTTGGAACCCAAGTGTAGCTGATAGGAGTGAGTTTATTTTAGATTATTCATTACAGCTGGCTATTGTTATTTTGTTTGTGTGCCTTCATGGATAAGCATGCCTTTGCCACATGCAGCCATCCTTGTGAACACTTCACTCAAGTGACCTTTCATAACCCTCAGGGTATAAACCATCTGATGGCTCTGAATAAAGTTGGCTAGTCAATGAGACTTTAGTCTGCTTCATTTTTAGGCTCCACTCTCCCAGGTTCACACTGTCAACTAGAACAATAAACAACTGAGCTGATATTATATGGGTTATCTGTCATATGTAAGTTGTTTGTATATGTCCTGGTATGTGGTAAATACTGCCGTATGAGAAATAACGATTACCAGTAATATTATGAAACCTTTCCACTTCTCCTATTCCTTTCCTTTTTCTTCCTTCCTGTCAACCTCTATAACACCATTTCTTCTTTAGCGTTTGTCTGTTTAATACTTTCCTCAGACTGCACTCCAACACTCCAGTAGCTGACATGAGACAGCAACAGGAAATAAAGGAATAGTGTCTTTCCAATCACAGCACTAGGGTGACTAAGTCAGAGATTGCTTGTCGTCTTTTTAATTTTCATTTCTCTTTTGAGATTATAATAAAAATGTGTTATTTTTCCTTTTCCTTTTCTCCCTCCAAACTCTCCCATGTACTTCTTCTTTCTATCTTTCAAATCCATGGCCTCTTTTTTTGTGATTGGCAAGGTCACAGACCCTAGAGGAGAACCTACTACTGCCATATTCCTCATCCAACATAATTCCTAACTTTATTGTAAAGCTCACCCTTATACCCACAGAGAAGGGTAGCTCTCATCCCTCATCAGAAATTCATCTTCTAGAAGATGCAGGCTATCAAAGAAAACCACAACTCGTCAGAATGCAGAGAACCACTGTTCATGAGTGTCCGACCCCAAGTGGTACATCTACAATATAAGCCCTCACCTAAGACTCAAGGAAAGTAATGGGAAGGGGAATGGAAAAGTGTACAAGCCAGAGAACCAGGGTGCCTGCTAGGAGACAATGCCATCTATATATGGCAGGGAAGTTGCACCCATGAAATCTTAACAATGTACTTGCCTAAACAAGACCAGCATAATGACAAGGCCAATTGACATGCAAAAGTAGAAAGAGGAAATTTCACAAAGTCCCACCCCTGGCTATTGTCAATGGTTGGCTGCTGGGAGAGGGAGAAATCCTTTTCTCCAGAGGAAAAGTAAACCCTGTGATGCTGACACAATCCCAAGCAGTCAGCCCTGAACACCTGTACACACAACCAGCACTAAATGGACACAGCAGGTTACATATCTCTCTGTATGTGCATGTAAGTGAATATAAATGTGAGTGTGTATATGTGTGTGTATGTAACAATAGTAATAAAGAAGTCATAAACTTGAGAGAGAATTGGGATAATACTGCAGGGTAAAGAGAGAGAGGAGTCCTATTTCCTGCTCTAGAGTCAGTGGGACCGGGCAAAATGAAACCAATGATGAAGGGGACTAAAGTCTCATGCAGTAGCCAACTTTATTCAGAACATCAGACAGTTTATACTCTGGGGATTAGGAAAGGTCACCTGAGTAAAGGGTCCAATCACAAGGGCAGGCCACAGGTGGCAGACATGTTTTTCCATTGAGACACATAAACAGTAAAGATAGCCAGTTGTAATGAATAATCTGAAGTAAACTCACTCCTATCTGCTATACCTGGCAGAGAATGAAAGCATAATCTAGGAACAATTCCAAGTTTTTTAAGAAACTGAGGTCACAAGACTTGCCTTAGTTTCTTAGTGTTTTCTTCCAAGTACTCAGAAATCTCCTCACACAACTCCATTCTTGGACCATGCTCTGACAGAGTGGAAATGGTGGAAATACAATATTGATTTATGAAAGTCTCAAAATAATAAAAACTAAATTAAAATAAATTTAGAAATAGAAATAAAATGGTATATGAGGGAAACTCTAGTGAAGCTGACACAGTCTGAAGGCTGAGAACGCAGAAGGCCATGCCTATGCTCTGTGAATAGTTAGATTAAAGATGTGAAATGAAAGACAACTTTGTGATTTTGTGTCTTAAAACTGTTGTGGTGGTAGTGCCTGTTGGAGACCCTGATGAAAACAGCTGTCATGACACTAGATGTATGAATCTGTGTTTGCATAGTTAACAGTCACAACAGTTGCCGCTTAAGGCCAGATTCTATTCTAAACGCTTCCTTCCCTGCAGTAGCAGGCGTTGCTAGCTCCAATGGGCTGGGAATGGAAGTACAATTTCCAAAATGTGGTCTCAATAAAAAAATTAAAACATGGCCTTAGTCCTTGTTGTTGGCTACAGTGAATATGCTTATACTTTGAAGTATAAGTAATATACTGCAGAGACTCCAGATAAAAATGTGAGTTCTAGAAACCAAATGACCCCAGCTACACTGCCTGAAAAGATTCCCTAGTATTTTAGGAAACCTCAGGCCAAACTGGGATTCCTGGCTTCATTGTGAAGAGTGTCAGGACTCACCAGTTTACTGAAATAAAGTTGATGATTTTATTAAATATTATAATATAGGCTTAAACATGACAGTTAAAGGAATGAGACCCTCAGAACAGTAAGACCCAACCTAATGGATATGTGTTTGAAAAATGAATAATGAAATAAGAAATATGCCCCCGTCTCTGTAAGAAAAATGTACAAAGTAACTCCAAAGACATCCGGAATAAAATATAATCTAACAAGGCAAAATCAAAAACCATTGTGGTTGCACAGTGGATTTCGCACACTTCCTTGCCCAGTAAATGGGATTTGCATTGAGATTCCTAGAACACTGCAGGTTTGCAGGCCAGAGGCATTTGTTAACTGTGCTGGGATTCTCAAGCTGGAGTTCTTGATTCTGTATTGCTGAGAAGCCTCAACTGGGTTTCACAGTGAGCTATTTTTCTATCTATTGTCATGCCCCAAAATTTTGTCAGCCTTCCTATCCTGCCTCACTCTCATTATCTGGTTTGGGGAGATGTGAGTCTGGCAACCAGGAGGAAAGACTGCCTACAGTAGTCCATCTAACCCTCTGCTAGACCATCCACAATGATCCAAGCAGAAAGCAATGATGCCAGGATACAGTAAGATGCACCTACCCTTAGAATGGCTGGACTCTAGGAAACCAGTTGTTTTAGTTAGGGTTTTTATTGCTGTGAAAAGACACCATGACTTTGGCAACTCTATAAAGGAGACATTTAACTGAGGGTGTCGCTTACAGTTTCAGAGGTTCAGTACATTATCATCAGGATGGGGAGCATGGCAGCACGCAGGCAGATGTGGTGCTAGAGCTGAGAGTCCTTACATCTTGACTCAAAGGCAGTAGGAAGTTGACTGACTTCACTGAATGAAGCTTGAGAAAAAAGAACTCAAAGCTCACCCTCACAGTGTCATACTTCCTCCAAAAGGACCACACTTCCTAATAGTGCCATTCCCTTTGGGGGCCATTTTCTTTCAGAGCACCATACCGTCTAACCCTCTGCTAGCCCCAAAGCAATCCTGCACATTTGAAAGAGCAGTCTGTGTTTTCCTAACTTATTATTAAAATGGAAAAAAACTCTGCAATTTTACTTTTGAATGGGGAGCACATTCAAGTGAAATGCCATCTTCTTTCTAACCTAAATTCTCCCTCATGGTGTACAGACTTCCTTTACACTATTCCTCAGAAAATAAAAGGCTGCTTAGACATCGTCTTCCTCATGCTTAATTTGTTACCTTGAAGTTTACCCTGGCAAGTTCTCTTTTGCAGGTCTAACTCCAGGTCTGTAGCCTTTTTTATGTAATGTGAATTTCCCAACTCCTTGGATTATTATTCCCACTGTAAACCTTCGAACATGTAAAACTTCCTCTCAAGCTCTTACCCAAGTCCTATTCACAGCTGCAAATGTGGCGGTGTATCTAGCTTGAGAAAGAGCTGCTCACAGCACCACCTTTGTCCCAAGCCAGGCTTCAGGCTTTAGCCCTCCCACTGTATTTTAGCAGATTTAAATCCTTGGTGAGTTAAGAGGTTCTTTCTGTTTTCCAGAGACAAAGAGAGTTTTGTGCTGTTGCTCAAAAGCCACATGAACAACAAGAAAACAAAGGGTCTCTCAATTACAATCTGTCCTTTATGATTTGGGAATTTGTGTTTGGTTTGCCAGAATCCTCCAAAATTCATCTGTGGACAGGAGGGCATGGGAAAGAGAGGAAAGGGAGTAGATTTTGTTCATTGCTTTACAATTCCAGAAAACGAGGATGGGTACACCATCGCAGAAAATGAGTTCAGAGCAAGAAATTGCTTTGGGTTATGTTTGAAGAGAAACAAATTCAAATAATACAACTGGCTGTCACAAACACTTAAAAAGAAAATAAAAATCTTGGGTCTAAAGTGCTTAGATTCAAGAGAGCCGCATCCCTGAAAATCAGAAAAGATGTTCATTTGTTCCAAGGAAAGGAAATCCCTTTTAGCAGGCAAGGCGCTCTGAGAGATTGGGTTATTCTTGGTGAACATTTTGCAGTTCTAAGAAACAAGAGAATTGAGAAATTGGAGTTCATCAATATTATAAACTAATTACAGGGAAGAAAGAGACAAAAAGAAATATCATTACATGCTAATAAATAATGTAAATCATTCATAAGCCCTTGAGGCACTATATTTGGAAATGTTTTGTTTGTTTGATAGAGTGGCAGGGGCATGAAATTTAGGCTCAAAAGAGTCTTGTGCCTCACACAAAGAACAATTTTCTGTAATAAATAGGAACTGCTCCCAGTGTATTATAAAAGATTATTGGCCCATTGGAAAGGAATAGATGCAAATACTTCCCAAAAGAAGGAAAGGAAATAACTCTCTGTAAGATACATAGTGTCCCACTTCATCCTACCACCTCATTCCTAATAAAATAAATGGAGGTTAAAACTACAGTGAAAGATTGTTTCATATCATCATATTCATAAATATGAAAAAGTCTAAGAAACTGTCATTAGGAAATGTGTACTGAAACAGGCCACTTCAGAATTGCTGGTGAGGGTGCAAGTAGACAGACACAAGCAATATGTTTGCTATGAGTACAACTTTCAACTATATACACCCTTTTACCTAAACACTGTCTTGATGTTTACTTTGAAGATATATTTTCATACAGGTGAATGATTTATATTCAAGGGTTTTTAATTGTAACACTTTTTTACCATGTCAAAAGATTCAAAGCTATGTAAGTCTTCATTAGTAGGAGTTTATTTGGATAAATAATAATTCATACAAATCATGCAATATCATTTGTTAATGAAAATGAGATCTTTGTGTTCATATCTGGAATGACTTCCACACAAATTAAGTGAAACAAGGTACAAAGAAACTTGTGCATGAAATCAGTAGAGATGGGATTCTGTATAAAACTAAACTGGAGATAATAACTCTTGGAATAATAATGCTAATACTATACAAAAGGAAAGGGGGTAGATGAGAGACATATCAGAAGCAGATTTGGAACCAATGACATAATGAGCATGGAAATACTTTTTCAACTATAAAGTAATATAAAATGCAAAAAATTATATATAAGTTGGATGCCCATAACAGTATTAACTAGTCCTGAATCCTTGACATGAAGCATATGGTTTTTACTCTGTTTTTATTGAAACTCAATACTGAAGTCTATAAACTTAAGAATGCCACATAAATTCTACCTTATTCATTTGTCATTTATTCTGGATTCTGTAATGTTTAATCATAAACACGAAAAGGAACCAAATTTGTGTCACATAATGAATTCGTTATCTGTCTTAGTGCATGACTACATATTTGACAGAAAGTAAGATTTATTTTGGTCCACAGTTTAAAGGGATACAGTCCACCATCATAGGGAAGTTATCCACCGTGGAAGGGAAAGGGTGGAGGTGCAGGGCATCTTCCTACATTGGCAGTTCCAGATACAGAGAAACAAAATTCTGGTGCTTCTTCGTTGGCTTCCTATTTTTATTATGTCCTGGACCACAGCCCATAAGATACAGCCAGGCTGAGTCTTCTTTCTTCATGCAAACCTGTCGGGAAATCACTTCACAGACACACCCACAGGTGTGTCTCATTAATCCCCTAGGTATTTCTTAATCCAACAAGGTTAATCAAATTAGTTACCACACCATCATACATAATCTTCAAAGATAGCTGTGTGTAACTCAAAGTATACATTTAATTTATTAACAGTCTCATGACCTCAGAGACTGTGTGGTTCTCTTGACAAGTAAAAGAACTTCTTAGACATTTATCCCAATCATAAGGAAATGTTTATAAACAAATTTACATGCTTTACCCAAACAAAGATGAATTCCTCCCCCCTTACACATACTCAAATAAAGGTGCTAAGTAGGATTTATTCATCTTGACAACTCATTTTGATCAACCGAGTCTGGATCACTTTGCTGAATAGAATTCTGTGATGAAGTCTAGACTTACTGAGAAAGGCTTCCACATCTGTGCTTGCCACAAATGTGGTCAGGAAGAAAGGGGAAAGTGTTCAGGCCTGCTTACCTACGAACTATATACACATACACATTTCCTTTCTACATAGGTTTCTTTTCCTTCCTTCCTTTCTGTGGCTTTTGAAGTTTTCTTCAACAAAATTATGTGTAGGAGTGAGGACTATATATGAGAGGTATATGCTAAAGAAGTACATCCTTATCTAGAATTCTCCAGCAAGAAGAGAGAGTGAAGAAATGGAAGTTTACCTGCAGCACTGATTATTAAAATAAAATGTGGAGGGGTAGGAAAAATACATGTGATGTCTTCACATCAATATTATTGGACTGCATTATATATCAATAAAATTCAAGAACTACCCTATCAGCAGCTCATTTAAATTAATATGAGATTCCAAATGAATGATGTCCTATGTCTGTACTTTTGATTTAAGTGAGTTCCCAATATGGCTCTCCTAAAGTCCACAGTAATAATAAAAGGAGCAAGTGGGGAACTCATAAAATTGACACATCAACCACTTAAGGCAAATGGAGCAAGTCATGAAAGGCAGGTCAAGATGAATAGGTTGTAAAAAATGGATAAGAGTTTCCCAAGCAGGAGAAATGCAAAAGCAGTTTTGAAAGTCGAAGAAATGGACATGAAAAAATGGGTGATCTTCTGAATGCCACTGTCAAGCTAAAGCCCTTGCATTTTCTGCTTATACAGGTGATTAAAAAAAAAATCTTTAGGAGACTTCTTTTGACTGCAGTAATGAAATCTTGAAAGCAGCTGTTTAGGAAGGTTGCACTGATAGCATGGTCCATGACAGATGGAAAGTCTAGAAGTCAATTCTGGAAACATAATTTAAATAATTGGTTATTGGGACAGTCCTTCCTGGGGTGATAAAGACTTAGGTGAAGGCAATAGTATGGAAAGGTAGAAGAGTGCATACATTATAAAATGCATTTTAAATGACATTGGACAATAAAAAGAGTGGCATAACAGCCACTGAATATTAGAGAGACATTAAGTAGTCCAGGTTGAGAGAGAAGGAATAGTGTTGGAAGCGTCTCTCATGATCTTCCTGAGTGTGCAAATTTGCACAGTGCTTGTTTTCTGTCTCAGTCTGTGTTAGCCAGAAGTTCCATGGTTGCTAGTCACTCATACACCTCTCTTCCTAGACTGAGCTGCTGAAAGTGAGTATGATGCTTTACTTGTGGCATATCTGGCACAAAAATGTTTGTATGTCTGCAAAATGGAAGGCAAAGGAGAAAATGAAGGGATGGATGCATCTGGTTTAGAATATGAGACAAGTAGGGAATTTTATTCATGGTCAGTTGGAAGTTACAGCTTATGATTTAAATGACAAATTTATATTTATGTATTCAGAATCACTTTTTTCCTAAGATTATCTTTACTACAATTGACTCAGTATAACCCATGGCCATGGACTCCACCATGCATACGTTCTCAACACTAAGACTCAACTGAAAAGTTATTTCTCACCCTGGTCCCATCAAAGGAAAATGTTAATTCTATAAAAATAATTTTCCAGTAAGAGTTTTGGAGGGCTATCTATTAACAACAAACATGGACTTAAAAGGTGTAATTTTAACCTTTCAGTGAAATTTTTATTTTTTTATTGAGAAAATTTTTCATTCATTTTACACACCAATCCAAGATCCTCCCCTTCCCTCCTCCTGCCTCCCCAGCCCCCTTTTCAGTGAAATTTTAAAGAATGATTTCTAGGTGAATAAGCATGACTGTGGAAAGACTATTAGTGGACTGCTTGCCCCTTCAACGTTCACAACACCAAAGCCTTCTAGGGATCAGCTGAACTGATTCTAGAATATCTGAGCAAAGGAATGCTATGCAGTCCCTACCATGATGCTACCAAATGAAAAAAAAAAATGCTCCCAAACTATAAATAAGTAACAAGAGCCAATTACAAATTACAGAAGGATGTGAACCATGACTTCCTTTTGTTAATGCCATAACATGGTAAAAAAAAAAAATTATACAAAAATATTTACAGTTGTTCTAAATTGTGTTGTCATGGGTAATAGTTACTTTACTTTTCACTTTTATTTATTTTTGAGTTTTTCAGTAGATAACTATATCCTTTGTAATATCTATATTTTCAATTGAAGATGATATAGATGTAGTGGGTAGCTGTTCTAGCTATGACCTTGAAGCATCACCCCTAGTGAGGTAACAGGTAACTGTTGCACCTGCCTATGACCTTAAAGTACATGACCCTGGGACATGGCCACTCAGGATCCCTTAAGACCTGGGATGCTTTCTCTTCACTTCCTTGTGGTATTGGATGCTGAGATCTTGAACCAGGCAAATCAATGTGGGACATAGTTCAGCTTTCCCAGACCCTACAATAAATCTCCCATTTATCCCCCAAATAAATTCCTTTGATCATTAAATAGACATCGTAGATTTTTCGCATCATATAGACTTCATTATATTTAGTTTCATATGTCAAGGACAAAATACACAAACTTACACAAAAATTGTTCAATAGTTATTTAATAAATATATATATAAACCATATATCCACATTTTACTATTATAAATCAAATAGAATTTGTGGTATACATATATACTATATAATAATAAAAACATATTGCTGAAAGCAAGAGTTGCAGTAGTGATAACCACAAAGGGAGTGATGTGTCGCTAACATGGCCTGGATTCCATAGGTCAGACCTCATTACAGCCATAGAAAGAAAACCACCTTGTTACCAGGTAACGAGGAAGAGCCAGGAGCTCAGCCAAGAAAGAAAATAGGCAACATCCTGTCTCAATGGCTTCACCCTTACCTGAGGGGCTAACATATCTAGGATAGAGGCCAACAAGACTGACTCAGCTTCCTTAATCTGCCTTCAGGAATTTCAGTGAAAAACAAAACAAAAACTTCACCTGTGAGTACCTGCTGTGTAGGCTGAATGTCTGTTTCTCTGCAAACCTCATACATTGAAGTACTAATCTCCAAGGTGATGGTACTAAATGGTGAGGCTGTTGGGAGGCAATTAGTTCATAGGGTAGAGTTCATATAATTAGGATTTGTGACGTTACAAATGAGACCCTGACAGATCTCTCATCTCTGCAACATACACACACACACACACACACACACACACACACACACACACACACACACACACCAGGTAAGGACAACAAAGCCATAAGATTCCTGAACCTGGAGCAGATTCTCAATGGGCAGCAAATCTGGTATCCTGTTGTGAACCTTCTCGCCTTCAGAACTATGAAAAAATAAATGACTCATAGGTCATTCAATTGTAGCAATTTGTTATAGTGCCTTGAATAGGCCAAGATAATTCAAATCATCTACCAGCTTGTTGCAAACAGCCATGGTGGGCATATGTCACCTTTCACTTAAGAGAATACTGAAGAGTGACAATATGGTCTGAAGGGAGTTGCTTTGGGATCCTAAGAAACAACTCTATCACTAACATTGTTTGTGAATTTCAGCAAATCGTAGTTTTTGTATTACTTGATAATTACAAATTCTGAAACCAAAAAAAGAAAGTCATCAAAATAGAGAATCAAACGAGAAGATTGAAAAAACAATAAGTGCAATAAGTACGTGTTAAAATATGAAGTGAGTTGACTTTATTCCTGGTGTCTAATGGAGGGAAGTTTTACCATAAAATCAACCTCCAGAGCAGACTAGATACAGTAGTGCAAGAGAGCAGATGTTCAGTTTGTTAGTTCACCTCCATCGGAAGGAACAAGGAAATCCTACTCATCCCTACAGACCCCCTACCTACCTCCACAACAGAAATGACAAGAGACGGGACCAAACAAAGACGAACACCAGCACATATTCTGGCTTGCTGTGTACATCAGGGAAGTTGGCTGTTGAGTTCTTATTTATGTGGAAAAGACCTGGCAATCCTCATGTGCTGGCATCAAATCAGATCTCTCCAGCTCCCTACGCCTACAGCGCTATACATATCATCAGCCAAAATGTATCATCTTGTTTGCAATGATTAAAAATTAACACTTCAGCTTGAACTACTATCCTAGTGAGAAAGAGATCCACCCTGGACTCAGCTTCACCTTCAGCTCACAGCAGAACACTAGCATTCAGTAGGTGCACAACAAATGTATAAAATGAGACCGTGGTGGGACTCACACACAGAAGGCAACAAAATGTCATGGCTTAGGCATGCTGGGCATTTTATTTAAAGGAAATTCCATGATTTTAAAAGCAACTACAGAGTTAGGGTCCCTGGATGTATGCATGGCTTCTACCCACCCCAGTGCAGAGAAAGGCTCTCTCCAGGCTTCTTTTATGCACATCTTGGCCAGAATGCAGCAGGCAGCACAAGTGTCTTCCATCCTCACCATGAAATATCATCATCTGTTTCAGAAAGGAAGGATGAAGCGTGTTACCAGATTTGGGTGGACTCCATTGCAAGATAATGTCTGATTCTCGGGCTCAAATGCTAAAGAGAATACTTTTACAAGCTGTTTTTCAGTCTCTAGAAGTGTTCACTCCCCCACTCTTTTTTCATCTGCAACCTCCCAAAACTCCTACACTCCCCAATCTACCCATTTCCTATGAAAAGATGTATGTGCAAGCTTTGGAATTGATATTACAATGGTTAACCTCTGTTTTCTTGCACATAACGTATTTGCATGGCCTTTCCTATGCAATCTTTCTTTAATCATTTAGTCGAGTGAATGTTCAAAGGGCAGAAGGGAAATTTCCCCTGGCCATAAGGTTCTACCTTGCCACAAGCCCAACAAATGACTGTGAGCCAAAACATTTGGAGCCATGAACCCAACTAGACCTCTTCTCAATTATTAGCTTAGGTACTTGTTTAGTCACAGCAGAAATCTCTGGAACAATGCGTAATCATCTACAAAGCTGTAAAGAAAACTTTAAGGAAAGATGATTAAATAAGTAAGTTAATGTGTAGGGAAATACTAGAAATGACTATGAAGCGTTCATTAAAATGAAATGCATGATAGTTAAGGGAAATGATAGGGGAGAGGTGATGAGCTGGTATATTTTATTGTCTCTTGGAGGAACGAGAAACAGAGCTGATGTCTTTTTCATTGAATCTGTAAACCACAGTTCATTCAGGGTGGCTTCAATATGAAGTTCGTGGCAGCACAAATGAGTGAGTTTTGGTGTCTGCTTGGAAGTAGCTTCCCAACTTTATTTAGGTTATTAGCTATAAGGTGTTGATGAAATGACTTTTTAAATTATTATTAAATATTAGTAGCATTAATTCTATAAATATTTTATATGAATATATAGTTACCATATATTAATATTAATATGTAATTTATATATGTATCTAATTATATAAATATTTATTATTATTAATTTATTAAATATAATAAATATTCAAGAAGTAGTGTCATTTAATGCATAGTGTAGTTTGTCTCTGATAAATTTCTGTTAGCGGGTAAATCCTTTACCAGTACCTGGCTCCAGGTTTGTTTTTATTAATAAGACCATCTAATTTTCATGTTACAGAGGATTGTTAACAGGCAATGCTGGATAGCTAGACTGGCTCCATTAGTTAACTATGTATTCAAGTAAGACGTCATACCTCAATAAATGAAATCAGTGCAACTGTGAGAGACTCCTGATATCAGCCTCTACTACCACACACACTCATGCCTAAACATACACACACACACACACACACACACACACACACACACACACACACACACATAAATAAATAACAATTTAAAAGTAGAAAACCAAATCACTGATAGGCTCAATGAAAAAAGAGTTCAGGGTAGGCCCAAAGGGACTCACAAACCTTAGGAGCTGAAAAGACATCTCTTTGTCCTTGAAGGGACCTAAAGAGTCACCACTGACTCAGTATCTTTTTACAGTTGCCAGAACTGTTTAAAAACAAATTTCCAACAAGCTTAACTTCTGCAGATCTTAATTGGGTTTTGTAGCAATTTGAGATTTGGAAACTGTCCAAACCAAAAATGGTATAGAATCCTGTCCCACCACATGGCCATGTTATATTTTTAGCCAGGAAAGAGGAAGTGACATACAGAAAATGGAAATGGGCTACAGGGACAGGGAAGATGGTTACAGCTTGGGTCTGTTCTATTTGAACCTGGTTTGAACAAACGGCCACTTGTGATTAGCTAAGAACTAGCTGCTTGTTACAAAAGCCAGTTACAGTTCACCATGAACACCTTCAGGCCAAACTTAAAATATGTTCAAAGACAGCTTTAGAGCAACCCTAACTAAGCCCAAACAGCCTTTTTATCAGCAAGAGCATCTTTTGGTCAGCCTTATACTTTGGGCCTTTGTTTTCTAAGGTTTTCTTTCCACTTTGAGACACTGATTAAACACATCACAAATCACTAATGAACGTCCTTGTTCTCAGAGTTGAGCAGCAACAGTTTAAGAGTAGGCTTTGTAGGACTGCATCAGACAAACAAGGTACAGTAGAAACAACTCAAGTCACTGCTGGACACCAGGTTCTTGACGGTGGTGTTGGTGCTGGTGGTGGTGCTGGTGTTAGTGCTGGTGGTGTGGTAGTTGCTATGAATTATTACATGGAGATGGCGAGACCCCTGAGGGTATCCCACGTGTGCAGGGAAACATGCTGGACAGATGCAGGCCGGCATGGCAGGTGGTCGCCAGTAATTTCCAGCCCAGCCGCTGCATCCACGTGGAGAATTTATTACAATAGAGAGATGAAGAGGCAGAAAGACAGAAGGACGGAGACAGAGACAGAGAGAAGGAGGAAGGGAGGGGGATTGCACACCTCCAGGAGGGAAAAGCTGAAGAGAGGGAAAGGAAGGAGTTTTCCCTTAAAATGAAGCTTTTACATCAGGATGCAGGGCGGTGCCAAGGGGCGGGATTTCACGGAGACGGATTTCACGGGGACAGATCAGAATATTAGCAGTAGTAATGGCACTTGTAGTCGTAGTAACGTTTAAATCAGAGAGAACTTCCTTTTGGGACTCTACTTGCTTCCAAAAATTTTCAGTTTGATTATATACTACTTAACATGAATGACTCTATTTTAATCCTAATCTGTCTGTCGCAGCCTAGTGCAGAAACACGTAAAGCATGGTCTCCCATATTTGTTAGACATGGCCTTCCCTTTTGGATAGGTTGTCAACTGGATGAAAGTATGACCCAAGATTAAAGCTTAACGCTGCTCTCAGTTCCTCTCATTTTGAGTTTCCAGTCTAATATGTCGCTTGTGGGTCTATAGTTTCTCACAGTAATTCATGTTTTTGATGTTAGCATTTTGAAAAAAAATATTCAAGGCTTACTTTAAGTAAACAATGCAAAACCAGCCAGTGTAGAAGGGTGAGAAATTAAAGCCAAAACAGGAGGAAAAAAATCATCCCACTTCTATCTTTGAGTTTTTGTCATCACAGTCAGACAGATCACGTGATATTCAATACAAGGCTGCGTGCAAACAACACTGACCTTGAGCCGATAAACACTGACCTTGAGCCGATAACAAATGAAAGAAACATTGTTATCCTTGTGATTAAATCTAATACTGAGAGTTTGGACTATGCTCCTTACCCGTGGTCCCCAATTGAACTAAACTTGAATTCTTCGAAGAATGGACCAAACAATCTCCCATTCATTTAACTAAATATACCATATTTTATTTTGCAACTGAGCCCCTAATTTAAATACTCAATATAGTTTTCCCTGTAAAGGAAGAGGCAGCAGCCACTGTTCAGATGTTTTTTGGTCCAGGCAGAGTTCGGGCTGTCGAAAAGCGGGACTTCTTAATCCATTTCCACCTGAGAAAGTCTTTTGTGACCCAGGGTATACAGGCATATAAATCAGTATCTGGTGACAGTGAGTCATATGGAAATTTGTTGGAAAATAATTTTCACTAACATATACTTGTTAAAGGTGAAAACATACTTATGAGAATATTCTCATTTACTTTTATACAAAGAGTTAAATCTTGGATAAATATTTGATACTGTAAGACAGACTATCTTCAAGTTCTTCATAACTGATGCTTTGATTTTATAGTTGTCAATATTGGTACCCATAAATACATAGAACAAAATGCAGAAGTATGATTTTAGACATTTCAAAAGTTTTTGAAAATTCTATCCTAATCTCAAACCCAAATTAATTTGATGATTCTTTTTTGTTGTTGTTGTTTTGTTTTATGGAACTCAAACCAGCAGTTCAAACACTAACTTTTTGTTTTGTTTTGTTTTGTTTTTTGAGACAGGGTTTCTCCATGTAGTTTTGGTGCCTATCCTAGATCTCACTCTGTAGGCCAGGCTGGCCTTGAACTCACAGAGATCCACCTGCCTCCCGAGTGCTGGAATTAAAGGCGTGCACCACCACCACCCGGCCAAACACTAACTTTTGAAATGAAACATTCTAACCCATCATAGTCTAAAGATAGACTAATTACATGCTCAGGGATGGGGGCAGGACAACAATGAAAGCCGTATTTTTCCATAGCTAAGTGCAAGAACCACCTTGGGTGTACAGAAAAACACACTGTTATTAACAGCATGCAAAGTCTCCAGTATGTCAAGGCATTTCAGGTAGCATGTGTTGACGCTGTGTGACATGATGGCAAGCAGAGTGCCAAGTGCATGTTACATGTCCAGAACAAAGGCTGCAGAGATGTTGTATGATACAACATGGGGAAGCATTGCCAGAAATAACTTGGATTTATTTCACATCTGAGTTTGAATTTATTTTGGCTGTGGCCTGTTTCAGAAACCTTTCATTGATACCATTCTGTGCCCTACCCCCATGCAGTTAGGTAGCCCCAAATGGGTCGTGACCCACAATTGAAATGCTTCATCTAAAGCAGGGAGTGACAATTGGCTCATTGCCTGCAGATGCGACTGACTGAAATTCTATAACTGAGGCCATGACTGCCAAGCAGAGGAGCAAGGCATCAGCAAAGCGAAGTGAGCAAGTGAAAAGGTCTCATCTGATAGGAAGTCTTGGCTGTGTGTGGCTTTAGGAAAAGTTGCTCATACCATGAACTTAGAAACTTCACATCCCAAGTTAACAGAATGAATGTCTTTGGTGTCAACATTAATAACAACAACTGAGATTTACTTTAAAGTAAATATATTTGTATATAGAATACAATTAAAGTGAGAATGTCCATTTCATAGTAAATGAGGAGTATTTCCAAAGGTATTGAGATATGGAGATATTAAAGGCAGAAATGGATAGAGTCACATGAGCTGTTTCAAAAAGATCTTTGGCAAAGGTGGCTCCAGTCTGGAAGAAACAGACAGTTGTTGGGCAGATATTCTTGTGTAAGTATTATTTGTTATGGTTACATTGACCTTTGTACCAGGATGTGATTCTAGAATAGTCTTTTGTGAGCCCTTCCTTCAAAATCTGGCAGCTTTTATATTCCTTTGTTATGGTTGACACAAGTCACTTCATTTTCGTATTTCAATGCAAACAACCTTTGCATTGTTTAGTGAGTGGGACATTTTATTGAACATAGAGCCTATGCACCTGCCTTGAGATTTATCCCTTGAAATTTACATGAAGTTGCCCAGCTTTGGCTTGTATGGCTTCAGAAACAGTGCAATTAGTCCTCACCCATACTTGGAGAGATGAAAGATGAAAATAATGAATTAGAGAGAGCCAGAAGAGTTTAGAATCCTGTTCAGTGTATGGGTGGGTCAGAAAACTAAAAAAAACACTCACCAAAACTACAATCTAATAAACCACAGATAGCTTAAACTTAAAAAATATTTACCATAAATCTAGAAAATCTTAATTAGCAACATTTCACATAAAGAAAATACATGAAAGGGGCTAGGGATTTAACTCAACTGTAGAGGATTCACTAATCAAAAACAAAGACCTGCATGTGATCCAGAGCACAAAACAGGCATGCAACAGCAACCACAAACACCCTACAGAAACCTCTTCCATGTCAGTTCTTCTAGACTCTTTTATTCTTTCTCTTTATTAGAGTCTGCAAAAATTCTTAACCCATTCGAGGTTACTAGAAACTACACCTGTTAGGGTCCTTTCACCTTTTTATAAACCCCCTTTAAGACACCATCGTTTGTGATAATAATGTTTCCAGAAACTTCCAGAAAGCAACTAAAAGAAAGGAATTTAACTGTGTAGAAGACTTAACACAGCCATGGTTAAAGATCAAAGAGGGTTTTTTTTATTTCTATGGCACATATAATTTAACAAGTAGAACTATGATGAGTCATATTATGCCAAGATATCTCAATTTTCTAGGAATCTCATGAAAATTGTGGGCCCTACATTCATGACATATCTATACAAACATAATTAAAGACAAAATTTCAATATAATGTCTTTTGGTAATCTTTTCTATGGAGGACTCTCTGAAGTCCTAAACTTAAATAAAGTTCAGGAGGATTTCAGTTCAGAATTCCATTTTGGAAGGCTTGTCCAATCTGTCAAAATAAGACCACAGACTACAATGAAACAAAACCAAACATTTAAGAGGAAAAGACCAGAGAAGTCTGTGGGAGACCAGTTCGCACGTTTATTTACCCCAGGGACTCTTGAGGAACAAGGGATAAGAGAGTTAGAAGTATAGAGGGGAGGGAAACAGAGAGAAACACAGGATAGCCTTGAGTGGGCCTGGATCCTTATCCACAGGCCCAGAATTTTATTCAAAAGGGCTTTTTATAACAATGCCAAGGGGTGGAGCAAAAGACCTCCCCTTTCCTGGATACAGCCAAGTGTAGACCCTACCGTCAGGCCCGTGGTCCAGTCATCCTCTTATGCAGTCCTGCTGGGTAAAGCCATTAGGAAACCTTGGTGGGCTTCAACAGAAGTTATGGAAAAATAAACCCTCTTTTTTAATGAGAAAGGTAAGTTTTCTTAAGTAAGAAAGCATAAGATAAGAGAATAAAACACAGAAAAAAATCATAAACACAGAAAGAAGCTATACAAACCAACTATTCAGAAATGTGTTTTTTAATAGAAGGAACTGAAAAATATTCTATTAAGACCAAATCAATGATTTTCCAGGAAAATGTTAGCTTCATTCCAACACAGGATAAAACTCTATGTGTCGTTGGACTTCCAATGTCAAGACTCAATTTTTACTGAAAAAGAAGAAAAAAATTTCACTTATTTCTTTCTAATAATAGCCAAGTCAGTTACCACGTAAATAATTTATAAGAATCATTCTCCAAAATTACTCCCAATGCTTCATAGCCTTCAGTCGCCATCCGTGTGACTTCCTTCTCAGCCACATGGAAACATTCTACTTTAGAGCAAAACCTCTTTCTTCTTCCCATAACAAAAAATATCTATCCTAATACTCATAAACTTCCATAAAACATGCTTTGCTTTCCTTACAAGACATTTCCGTTGTTTCTCATTTAATTACTATATATTAATAGCAATTTTAACCCTAAGCAATTGTGTCCTACCATTGGGTGGACAACATTTCTAGACACAAAGTATTGAACATATGAAACTTCACACTTATTAACAGACCTAAATGCATTTAGCTTCTCAATATCATATTGAGATGCTGAACCAGGAAAAACTTATGATCAGTGATTAATGTTTTAGTACTTTTAACTAATTACTTAGCTTTTCATTAAGGTTCTAAGTTATCAAAAAGGTTTATAAACTTTGAAGTGTTCATTACCCTTACCTATTTATTTACATTTCATTATTTTGCTTATTTTTAGTAATTATCTTGAATTGCTAATGAAAAGCACAGCTAGCTGTCATAAACTACATTTTGTAAAAGCACAGTAAAATTCGTAAATCTATTAGACCTCTGAGATGTCTTATGGTAATCTTCCCTAAGGTCCCTCCAGATTCACCTGGGTCTCCGCACCCACACAGTACCCAGGACAAAGAATATGCCTTGTCTTCTTCCTTGACTTTAGTAACCAGGTGTGGCTCTCAGGACAAGGCACAGAGGACAGTATCAAATTAAAAGGAAATGTTTTATTATTAAAGCAAAAATGATGGAGATATTAACAGTGGAGCCATAAGGCTGGGATGTGGCTCAGTGGTCGTGTTTGCCCAATATGCTTGAATCCCTGAGTTGGATCCCCAGCACAGAAGAGAAAGGAGGAAGAGGAAAGGAAGGAAGGAAGAAAAAGTCAAAGTCAGGAGGCTGAGCAGGAGTCACACATGTATGGTTGGCTGAGACACAGCTACTTGTTACAAGAGTAATTCACAAAATATTTATGTCATATTAGGCTACAATTTACTATGGATAAGGAAACCTATAGTTATGTACAGAGGTAGCTGCAAGCCAAATGTCACTCAGCATGTCTTAACCTGTTCAACTTTAGACTTTCTTCAGCCCTTTGTTCTCTAAGCACTTTATTTCAGATCTTCCAAAGTACACTGAAGTCTTGCATGGTAATCTGAAAGACCACAAGAGCCTTGAACCTGTGGCCACTAGGCAACAAATCACCAGAGATCACAATCCTCTGAAGTACCAGAGCCTTCTATTGATTTTCATATTACTATCTGGTCACACTGACTAATCTAGTTGCAGTGTTTCTATCATTTTATAGCCAAGCTGACCAGTCTCATAAGGTATTGGCCTCACATAATCTATTATACCTGTACAGACGTGTTTACTCAGACACTTGCTTAATCCTTGGAGTCAAAGAAGCCTGTGCCATATACCAAAGAGCAATATATTGAAGCATTTGTTATTATTACTATTATTAAAATATTATTAAAATGTCTTCTCTCGTGTAATATATCTCCACCATAGTTTCCCCTCCCTCTACTCCTCCCAGATCCCCACCACCCCAGATCCACTCCTCCTCCAACTCCCATCAGAAAAGAGCAGGCCTCTAAGAAACAACAGTCAAACACAGCAAAACAAAATACATTCAGACAGGGCAAAAGCCCTCACACTGAAGCTAAACAAGGCGACTGAACAGGGGGGAAAGGAGTCCTTAAGAGCAGTCAAAAGAGTCAGAGACATATTCACTCCCACTGTTAGGAGCCCCTCAAAAAACACCAAGCTAACAGCTGCACCATATATGCCATGGACCTGGTGCAGCCCCAGGTAGGCTTTGCTTCAGTCTCTGTGAGCCAGTATGAGCCCTGCTTATTTGATTTGTGGTGTTCTCCTGGGTCCTCCATCCTTTCTGACTCCTACAGTCTTCCCTCTCCCTTGTCTGGAAGCTTCCCCAAACGGGGCGGGGGGGGGGGGGACCACAATGGAGGCTCCAAGTTAGTCTCTCTCTCTCTCTCTCTCTCTCTCTCTCTCTCTCTCTCTCTCTCTCTCTCTCTCTCTCTCCACAATGTCTGGCCATGAGTCTCTGCACCCACTTGCATCTGCTGCTGGAGGAAGCCCCTCTCATGGTGACTGCAAGTATTGCAGAATATCATTAGGAATCATTTCATGTTTTTTTAGACCAGTTGTGTTTGGTTCTACCCTAGGTCTCTGGGCTATCCAGTCTCTGGTTCCTGGCCATCCAAGCAGTATCAGGCATGGGCTCCCTCTCAAGGAGTGGGTCCCTTGAAGCCTTCTTTGAGCAGCTGCCCTTACACCCCAGCAACCTCAAGCAGATGCTATTTCATTGTAGCTTTCTGACTCTTCCATTGCATCCCCTTTACAACCATGTCACCACCTCCAAAGAACATGTTGAGTTTACAAATTTATTCTGTCAGCTTTGGCTCCTGGCATGAGGAAAGGCCAAAACACACACACACACACACACACACACACGCACACACACACACACACACACACACACACACACACACACACACACTGCTTTGAAGCATTTTACATTTATGGAGACACTGATGTGAGGATTTTAATTATAAAGTATTCATGGATCATTAAACCCTCTGTAGTTTTAAAAGAAATATTTGGCAAATATAGCAATGAAGTGTTTAAAACAAAAAGAAGAATTAGAAGATAAAGCAGAAACAGAAGTTGGCATCACTGTTGTGGTGACCAAAGGTTCACATGTGGGAAACTGCTCCCCGTGTGAGTGGATTACAGGGTGATGGAACGGGCGAGAAAAGCGCGTTCTGAAAGGTGAGCATCTCATCAGAAGACCCTCAGGAGACACTAAGGCTGCTCTTCGGTTAAGGTTTTCCTTAATTATTATAAGAAAGTCTGACCCATCAGTCCCTCTGGTTTCCTGTCTCACTATCTGATCTGTGCCCACCCCCAACCTCTCTGTTATGGGGCATTGATAGGGCCCAACAAAATCCAGTGCCATCCTTGAGACCTGTGAGTTACATAAACTTCTTTTCCTTAAAACTTCCCAGCCTCAGATATTCTGTTTAAGTGGAATAATACCCTGAGCGGATTCTTCACAACTTGTTTTTTTAAGGAGGCCCTGAGTTAAAAGAACTAAAAGCAGTATAATTTTAATTTCCTTGTGTTTTGTCTTATTGCCTTCTTTTTCAGTTTTAAAATATCTCTCACATTCTAAGGTATTATAGTGGAGACCACAATGAAAATATGAAAGAAACATGGGGAGAAGCAGACCTCAACTGTGCTTGTATTTTGACTTTTCACTGCTTATGTGTGTGTGCTGTATCACTTTAAGGAAAATGGGAACTTTTCAGGGAGAGGCCCAGAATAATAATATTTTCAGAATTCTCTCTCACTTGATAGAATGTCACACTACTTGACAATAGTGAGCTCCCAACTTTTTACTCTATACCTTCCATTAAAAAATTAGCACAAACTATACATGCACATATGCATGTCAGGTTTACATATACCTTGTTATACTAATATTTTACTGAACACATATAGCATACAAAAATGGAATTTTTTTAAATGGCAGAATCAGAATATCAGAAAGAGGAGTGCTGGCACATGACAGTGATCTCAGCACTCCAGAGGCTGACACAAGATTACAAGTTCAAGGTCAGACTCTTTCTCTAAAGCATGCATACACTCTTAGAAGCTCAGCTCTTTAATACAAAGGACTTCCCTCCATACTTTGCAAGTTTTCTCTGCATTCTTTGCAAACATTACAACAGAAGACATATACCGCTGTAGTTTAATTTACCATTTTAAAGCAGTCTGAGTTTAACCTCCCACTCCTGCACGGGTGGATGTGTTCTGTAGTTGTGATGGAATGCTTTCTCTTGACTGAAGAGTGAGAGAAAAGTGGTTTCGAGGTGCAATGAATAAGTCAAAAGCAATCTTGCCTTTGTGTGGAGTCCTAGGCCATCACAATAGTTATTTGTTTGTGTCTTGCTCTCCTAGCTAACTCACAAGCAACATGGCTACCGTGGACAGTGGCTTAAACAGTTTAATGAGTTCGGGGAAAGGAAGGCCCAGGGTAGCTCCAGAAATAGAAGATCAACCAGAGAATGTTTGTTCTCCAGAAGAAAAATATCTCCATAAAGCTTTGTATCCAGGGAAGATTTGAACTCCTGACAGAGTAAAATTATTCTCCAGTTTCTGCTTAGACGTGAACTGGGAGAGGGGGTCGTTAGTGATATCATTTATTTCAAAGATCCCTCCAGCCTCTCTACCTGAGAGAAGACAGAGAGGGGAGGAAGGAGGAGGGAAGAGGGAAACAGGCAAGGGGATGAGGGAGGCTAGGAGACCTGAAGGAGGAAGCCGGAAGTGCGAGAAGGGGCAAAAGACAGAAAAATAAAGACAGAAAAAGAAAAAGTTTGGCGCTCTATTTCACTTTGTGTTTCTGAGATGACCTAGTTCTTCAAGAAGAAGAAGAAGAAGGAAAAAAAAAAAAAAAAAAAACAGCCCTAGTCTGTGCCAGTAGCAGCAAGCACACTGTCCTCTGGAGGGGACTCCTATCCCACCATAGCCAGGGCACAACTCAGCAGGACTGGCCTTGAGTCTTATTTATTTATTTATTTATTTGAATTCTGCCGGGCTTGACCCTGAGTAAACTAACATAGGCAAAGACTGATTAAAAAAAAAAAAAGGAGCCGGCCTGGGGTAGCACTCAGACGCAGGAGTCTCCAGTTAACACTCTTGGGACTGGGACACAGCTGGCTTTGCATAAGGACATTAAATACTGAGTACCACAGTTTGGTCCCGGGCCCGGCCTCCGGCTGGCTGGTGGCACCTGGCCATTTGTCTCCGCCAGCCAAGGCCTGGCCCTGGTTTCCACGATACCGGGAATGCCCCACAGTTCGTCTTCACACCTGTTAGGGGGTTCTCCACTCCCGCCACCAACGCCGCCGGAGCCCCCCGCAGCACTCGCCCGGGGCCTGCAGAGATGGCCAGAGGGGACCCGGCGGCGCGCAGGGCCTTTCGGAGCCGACCCCTGTAAGCCCTGGCGCGGGAGGCTGGGCGGGGCGGGGGCCCCGGAAGGCGGGAGAGGTCGAGCCGGGCGGAGAGGGGTATGGGAAGGGCCGGGGGAAGGGCCGTCTCCGCTGGCGTAACGCTCCCGGAGCCTGCGGCAGAGGCGGCGGGGCTGAGCCGTGGAGAGGATGGGGCTGCCCCTAGCCTCGGCTCTCTTCCCTGCAGCCCCGGCATCACCTCCCCTCGCCCGGCCGGGCCATTCCTTAGGCCGCACAGGGTGATCGCGGGAGCGGGCGGGAGGCACCTCGCCCTGGACTGGAGAGGAGGGCGCGGCGGGGCCACGGCACGGGGACTCCTAGTGTCCCGGGAGACCCGCGCGTCCCCCAAGCGCCCGGGAGACCTTGATCCGGACGGAGCTACGTGCGCAGCCCCCGGGGGTGGCCGGCGGCCGGGAGGAGGTGCGGGGCTCGGCCGCTCGGCCCCGGGCACCCGAGTAGCCCATGGCGGGCAGCGACGTGGCGTGTGAGGAACCCACGCGGAGGGGAGGCGCGACCGGGAGACCCGGGGCTCCTGGCGGGCTGGGCAGCCAGGCAGCGGCCAGCAGCTCCGAGCCGCTGTCCGCTGCTGAAGCTCCGGCGGAGCGCGGCGCGCTGCCCGCCTGGATGCGCCTGTACTTCTACGGGATGCACGGCATCACCCTGGACGTGCTGGTGTCCTCCGCCAGGCGCTTCGCCCGCAGCCTGGACCTGCGGATGCTGGGCTTCTCATCGCCCTACCGCTGCCTCCTGCACTCGCTCACCCACTTCGCCCTGGAACAACTCTACCTGCAGCGGCCGCGCTGCCCCAGCGCCTTCCTCTTCAATTTCCTGCTCTACCCTTGGGCGCACGTGGGGCTGCAGACCCTGGCCGGCCAGGCGTTGCTGCTCAGCCTAGGCGGAGGTCCGGGGGGCGCGGCGGCGCCCGGGGCGCTCGACCTGGCGCTGCAGTACGTACTGGCGCTCTACCACGGCCAAGTGTTCTTGAAGCGCTTCCTGCGTTTGCGGTACCCGCGGCAGCGCCAGCAGCAAACTAGGGACACGCTACCGGCAGCCCCGGACGCCCGAGTCCTTTTGGAGGCTGGTGGCTGGCGACAAGGACCCCGCGGCCCCAAGGGAGCAGCAGGAGCCCCTAGCCAAGGACTGCCAGACGTCCTCCGTTTCCTTTTCTTCGGAATGCACGGCTTTCTGGATGAGATCTTCTTCACCTTCTTCTTCAATGTGCTGGGGCAGGGGGACGGGGCCAGCGGTGGACACACATCTCTCTGGTCCTTCTTCATGTATGGCAGTTGTAGTTTTGTGGTGGAGAAACTCTACTTCCACCTTCACTACAGCCGTGGTTGGGGCACCTGGAAGCGGGTGCCCATCTATGTGATCTTTATCTATGCCTGGGAGTTGTCCTGGGGTCTAGGACTTCGCATGTGTGGGGCCTGTTCCTGGGACTATTCTCACTATCCACTCAATTTCATGGGCCTCATCACTCTGATGTATTTACCTGGCTGGCTATTCCTTAGTGTGTACCAGGACTTACTGTCCAACGTGTTGTGGCGGGTGCAATATGTCCCAACAAACTAAGATTGGGGGGGGGGGGGGAAGAAAGGAGGAAAGGAGCATGACGATTGGATGCAATTTATTTTTACACATTTAAAAGAGGTGGTTTTCAGTCTTTTAATTTTTATACACTTTACTAAACTCTTCCAACTTGTACTTGACGTTCTAGTTTTCCAGACTGCTTGGAATCGATATGTGAAGTTCAATACATTGAAGTGTTACTCAAAACTAACTCAAAATATTTAACTCATCAATAATTTAAACCTTTTCGAGGTCAAACAGCTAAACCACTCTACCTTAACATCAGAAACCGGTAATATTCACTGAACCTCAAAGAGTGATAAGTACTTACTTCTCTGTTCTTCTATGAAAGTTTTCAGATCAGAGAACAATGATTTTTACAAGTTCCTAATTTAATGAGCTGTTTACTTTCTTTTTAATTATTGCAATTTCATTTTACTTTCTTGCCATGTTTACCAAGGGCCACTGAAACTCCATGACTTGTATGTACTTCAGAAACTTCAATCCACAGCTCTTAAAGTGCCTCTGTCTAGTATACAAGTGAGAGGAAGCTGGCAAGCGTGAAAACATCCCATGAACACATTTTGACAAGAGACGTCCTTTCTGTCAACTCCAACAGGTGACACTGTGTTAAGACATTTGGTCACCATCTTGGAAATGACTGCTTTCCGGTGTTGACTAGCCTTAAACACTATTCTGTTAACGTTAATTAGAACATGTGTTATCTAAACTTTTGTAACTGTGTGCGCAATAACCTAAATGTTTACCCTTTATGTCCCAGGGCCAAGTGAAATTCTACCACCTTCAATGGGGTTGGAACACTGAGTACCATTTATTTCTACACAGAGCTTCAAATATAGAAACAGTAGTTTGGAATAAAATGAATCTCAATTCTCCCTCTAATTTCATCAGACCTAATTATATTTTCTGTTTACTGATGTGTTTTCACCATATCTCTCACAGTCCCCCCCCCCCCGCTTTTTTTTCCTTCCAGGCCCAGAATTTGGGTTTAGGCCCGATATGGTAACCGCATCTTATAAACGCATGATAGCTTTTTGACAGCTTATGATTAATTAATGCCTAAAAGCTCCAAAGTTAAATGAGATGATGGAAGCCATTCTAAGAAATTATACCTAATTGATTAATAATGTATTCTGAGGGTGTTTGCTGTTTTATTGTACTTAGAAGAGTGAGGAGAATAGAGTGTGGCTCAGTCAAGGATGACTAATAACCTCTCAGCTGTCAGTACAAAGATAATTATGAAATGTAGAATGTGTACTAATGAGTTTGAATTGTCCTATTGACTGTGCTGTAAAAAGGGAGGTTTTCTATTAAAAAAAAAAAAAGTTTGCTAGGAGAACTAAAGAGAATGTGTATTTAGATTTGACATCAGACACTGTTTTAATAGTGCTATATTAATCCATCCTATGATGTTATAAGTTAAATTATAAGTAATGTGATATAGTCAAGCCCACCCATAAAACGGATGAGGACAAACTAATTATTCTCATCACTCAAAGCTTAAAAGTCAGCTCAATGCTTGTCAGAGGTTTCTCTTAAATTCTTTATGACACTGTAACGGGTCAAAGATTTCCGAAAACGCTAGAGGGGAAATATGGAAGTAGATACAACCGAGTTAGAAAGACGAGGGACAAGGGATTTGAAATTCAATTGTGGCACATGCACGGGAATCTGAGTTAAGTATGGCACACTCCACATTTCTAAGAATGTGAGTCAGCTCTATGGCTGCTGAAATGCTTAGTAGATTGTCCCCACTCACCTCCAGTATATACTTCTCCCAGAGCCGCTGAGGAGCCTACTACTAACTGTCTCCAAGTCAGAAATCCCCCCCACTTAGGAACACATGGCATTTTATTTTCCTTTTAATACTATGCTCATCAAGGGGATAGAGTAAGGTTTTCACTCATTAGACTTATTCAGGAAATAGTTACTCTGCCTCTAGTAATCAGTAGGCACTTCCCACGATTGTGTATACATAGTAATGAACCAATAGACAGATTTCTGTCCTTATAAAACTGGAAACTCACTGTTCTGATGTTGTGAAATTATACTCTTTGTTTGTTTGTTTGGTTGGTTGGTTGGTTGGTTTTTTTCTTTTGTTTTTTCAAGACCACTGTTTCAGTAATAGGTAGTGAACAGCAAGACCCGGAATCTCATCAGTCCTATTCCTGGAACATAGCAATCCAACATTCCTAAAAAATATCCAAACTAATGGACCCCATGCTAGTTCTCCAAATTGCTAGCTGTGTATACAGGAAGTGATTAGCCTGGCTGGTAACTCAGTGTATTGTCTTAGGGCTTCTCGTTTTGTGTTAGCTCCACTTTTTAAAGGAGGCATTTTGCTGTGATCTTTGACCCTTCAGGACAAGAGAACTGTCAAATCGTTTAACTTTGTTATTATTAGTAGTTTAGAGGCAGAAATGTTAAGTCAGTATGATAGTTAATATGTAAATAGCATTTGCTCTCTGAAAAACTTCTCTAAAGTGTGTATGTATTATATAGATATCAAATTAACAACACATTCTTACATACTCTGCCTTAAGCAAATATGCATACAGTATATATTTTAAGTATATTTATATGTGTGTATATATTCACTTAAACTTGCAACAATCCTGCTTTTATAGATGAAGGCAATAAAACTGAAGCCCAAATGGATTCAGTAACTACCCGTGCTACACAGCTTTTAAGCGTTTATATTTAAGTTAGTGGATGCTGGATTCCAGTCAGTTCCCAACAGCAGCTTGATTGTGCCTGTCTACTGACCTCAGTGATTTGGACCTTGTCTGGACTGTTCTTCTCTTGACTGTTAGAGATGCACAGACAGCTGTTGTTTGCAAAAGACTCATGTTGCTTTTTTATTATGTGGTGCATAGGAAATGAATTAATATCAGGATATATAACTGACAATCAACCTTCTTTCACTCCATAGATAATGCCTTTATATTGAAGTAGTGCTCTGAATGGAAGTTCCTCCTATAAACCAAAATAATTTGCAACATAAAAATGTAAGGATAATATGCCAAGATGCAAGGTAGGCCATTATCACAAGCTATGAATATACATATAATTAATCACTGCTATATATTAAATATTATTCTTAGAGCAGATATGATTGTTAAGAACTAACCACTCCAAAAGTGAGAAAGTTTCTGGCCAGTTGTGTTGGCACCCAACTGCAATGCTAATACTGAAGATGCTAAGGCAGAAAGATTGCAAATTTGAGATCGCCCTAGGGTACATAATGATATATTGTCTTTAAAAAAAATCACTATTTTTGTAAAGGCATTTATCCTGAGTTCTAATGAAAAAAAATTCTTGGTAGAAAAACATAAAAGTAGCAAGTGTGCTTAACATATACAATGCTGAGATTTCTTTTTAGAAGTACTTGAAATTTTAAGTAAATTCTATTGATTTCTGTGAATCTAAAGAGGTATATAAACTCTTGAATTTTCATGTTAACAATGAATACAGAAGTCCAGATATCAAAGAAAACCTCCAATAAAGTTGCTAACCTATTGAGTTATTTCAAACATGTCCATGATTTGGTGTACTTGATTATTTTGTGTTCTGTTAATTGACAGTTCATACTTTAACCAAGCAACACACACAGTTTAGAAAGATATGACCTGTTTGGTTGTTTGAGAAACATATTTAATTGGATAATCCTTTCTTCTAACAAATATTTTAAAAAATAATTTTCATTGTTTTGAAATAGTCTCTGTCAGTTTGGCAGGCCTGGTTCTGTTTAAGAAAGATGTTGAAGGAGTTCGGTGGGCAGGTTGTGCTTCTCTTCCATTTTGAAGGTTCGTAGAATATCTATATATCTGAGCATAGGGGGAACCCATGACACACTTAGTAGTAAGCCATTGTACTGAAATATCCGACACTGTAATAAAGGCAGTGTTTCCATATATTAAAAGGCATTACAACTCTTTACCATTTCAATTAATTTTGAATACACTAACTCTAACAGTGCCTACTAGAGCGAACTCCTTTACCAAAGGAAAGTTAGAAAACCATCATCCATCAAATCATCAAATGCATCATCCCCTCACCTCCCTCCCTCAACACAAACGCCTATTCCGTGGTCCTATGAGAGGCGGCAGTAAAGGACGGTTCTATTGTGCGGCCAGGACTTTTTTCTACTCTTAGAGTTGGTAGCAGAGGAAGGAACAGAAGTAGCAATTGTCTCTGTGTCTAATGAACCCATTCATTAGACTTGGCCTCATTCTCATTTTCACACTGCTGCAGCAAGCCATCACACAGGCAGTTGATTCCAGTCACAAGCAACCCAGATTGCAAAACGCTCTGTGGTGTGTGAAGAGAAAGCTTTCTGGTGAAAACACTTTCTCAGAATGTAGGAAAAATGCAAAGATGGATAATATTTTCCTTAATTTTAAAATGATCTTTTTAAGATTTCCAGACAGGGAGGGGCAGGAGGAATGACTTGTCCATATGCAGCACTCCTTAATTTTCTTTGTGCTTTTGAAGTTTCCTAAGACATAAAACTTATTGTGAAACAATTTTCCCAGCTGGAAATTAACGTATGTCTACTATGATTAAGGATATTTAAACTTTGCAAGAAACTATGCCACTTAAAGCATTGGGCCTTTTACCCACAGCAGGAGTAAGCCGCTCTGAGGGATGATTCCTTAAGTCTATTTAGACTGAATATTCTAGTTTTCATTGTATTTTGTCACAAAGACTAAATGGAAGGATGATGGGAGAAATCCACAGAGTCTATTTAATGAACAGGGGAATTAATTAGGGGTAACTCATTATAGCACAGATATTTATTGTAGGGTCCAGGAAAACTGAACTATGTCCCATGCTGATCTTCCAAGATCTGCTTGGTTAGTCCCAGCATCCAAAACCATGAGGGATTGAAGAGAGTGCCGCGTACATGCATTCCAGGTCTTAAGGCCCCCCACACTCCAGTAGCCACGCCCCAGCAGCAGCATGTACTTCAAGATCATAGGCAGGTGTAACAGTTACCTGCTACCTCACTAGGAGCGGTGCTTCAAGGTCATAGCTAGAACAGCTACCCACTGCAGAGGGGAACACTGTCACCAATGGAATCACCAAGTCCATTCTCAACCAGTAAAGGCTTCCAAAACATTATGAGCCAATAGCTTGCCATTCATTCCATGCAGTTCTTTTGTTTTGTTTTGGTTTTTATGAAATTCTTTCTCCTTCACTGAAATTTTCTATGCTTAATTTTCTTGCTATTCTTATGACTTTGTTATTTCAAATGATAGAGGGCTTTTAGAATTATTATTATTATTACTTCAGAAATTAAAAACATCTTGGCTATAAGTATGATAGTAGGTTAAATTCATGAACTCTGCATGAATCACTGAAGCCTTTACATGGTTAAAACCAGGGAAAGATTGGCCTACAGAAATCACCAGGTGAAACTGACTGTTAACTTACCCAGCTGTATCAGAAAAAGGAATTTAATAGACAGAGATATGGCTCAGTAAGTAAGAATGAGGACCTCAGTTTGGATCCCATTATCCACATACAAAGCTGGGTATGGCCATGTGCACCTGTAGGCTTGCTGGGACTTGTTGGGCCACAAACCCAGCTTAAGATTCAGTGATAGACCTTGTCTCACAGGAATTAAGTAGAAAATTATTGTCCTTGATGTCCTGCCCTTGCCTTCTCTCCAAAATCTACACTCCCATCTACACATGCACACCTACCCCAACAAACACAGGGATCAGGAGGTCAGAGATGTCAAAGAAACAAGTAGCTATCCAAATGCTGTTGAAAAATATCAAAAGCCAACATGACCATTTAAAAAACTTGAGGAACAAGAACAGCCAGGGACACCAAGAGAAGATGCCCACAGAATCAATTGACTGGGACTCATGGAGGCTGGCAGAGATCAGGGAGCCTGTAAGGGTCTGACCTAAGTCCCCTGTATATATTTTATGGCTGTGTAGCTTGATGCTCTTGTGGGACTCCTAACAGTAGTAGTAGGGCCAGTCACTGACTCTTTTGCCTACTTATGAGACCCTTTCCTCCTTTTGGGTTGCCTCATCCAGCCTTGATGTGATGGGATGTACCTGGTCTTATTGTGACTTGTTACAATAAGTTGATGTCCCTGGGAGGCCTACTCTTTTCTGAGGGGAAATGGAGGGTGGGATGGATGTGGTCTGGGGGAAAGGAGAGCCTGTGGGGAGGAAAGAGAGAAGAAATTGTGGTTAGGGTGTAATATATGAGAGGAAAATAATAATAATAATAAATTGTACTTACTGTACTAAGAAAAATCTAGCTACATATTTGATTACCTTATAAGGTAGACACAAGCTGTATGCAATATATTTTACTACATATCTTTAAATCTTATGATGCTGATAAATACACCTATAGATTATGAAACCCTGAATTTCAAGTATTTTGAAAAACCACTCTCAGAAAAAAACAATAATGGGTTGATTGTGAAAAGTGGTCACAGCCTGTTTTTTTATACCCTCATTTTGGAGACAAAAGTTGAATGGAATTTACTCTTGTACATTAATGGTGAGAATTATTTTGTTGTTAAGTTTTTATTAGAGGCAATGAATGGACAAGAAGAAAAATTAACTGAGTTTCTTGAAGTACAACAGAACAAGCATTCATATTTCAAGTTCTTAAACTGTGGAGTTTAAGAAAATCTGTCATTGTACTTGCTCACCATGGTGATTTCCACAGCCAACAAATGAAACAGGAACACAGAAGAGTAAGAGGAAGGATAGGGTAGTGTTTAAGAGACTTGGAGACATGAATGTGTTATTTTTATGGTTAAACATATGCATAAAGGTAAAGATAGTCTAAATCCTTAAAACATAAAATTTACATTCTAAAAAAATGTTACACTGCAGACCCTGTTTTGTTGGATAAGAAATAAACATTTTATTGTGTTACTATTGACCAGTGAAATTTTTCTAATTTTGTATAATAATCAGGTTACTGAGCCAAGCTACAATAGTTTAATAGTAGAACAGATGAAGTTTTTTGGAGTTCAGGCAAAGAAACCACAACTAATTATAAACCAAAGATCTTGAGGAGACAAGTGCTCATCTAGCTTGCCTGCCAATAGCATAATTTCATCCAGATCATCTGGACATATGATCACCTGCCATCTTCTTGACCACAATCAATAATTGATATCATCAAATCTACTAATATCTTCATAGTCAAACCACCTACCCCCACCCCATGACTTTGTTTACTAGAAAGTTCCAAGGAGGCTAGTCATGGTGGCATACCTCAAATCCCAACACTCAGCCAGTGAAGGTAGCAAGATATTGATTGCTTCAATACTGGAGAGCAGTAATTAAGAATCTCTCCAGATGACAAAATGTAGCTTCAATTTCATTATTTATGGATATACACAAGAATCACTGTGCCTGGGGAGGAGGGAACAGCTTAATTCCATGTATTCTTACCTTTTTTTGCTTAGGAGCTTCTTTAAGTACAAGGCTCCATTACTTCTCTAATGTAATTTATCTACATCAGGAGGTATTTTTAATTGATTATCTAACCAAGGAGTCCCAAATTATCCTTTAAAGTATTACTTCCAAAGTCTGAATTTAAAAGAAAGATGATATACACCTGAACTGTTTTAGTTGGCTAGTGTGTTTGGCTGTATGACTCTTCCACAAAAGCCCATTTGATCCATGTTTTTCCTTCTTGACATCTCTTTTGTTGTTTTTTAAAATGATGTTCTGGATTTGGTAAATTTTGAATATTTTGAAAATGAAATGAAATAAAAAATAAAATGTTTTAATTTGTTAAATGTTTATTACTGGGAATGGTATGTGGTACATATTTGTTTTCATTTGTAAATTTTATCTGTGTCTTGATATTTGAACTCTAAATACTGTTGATAGAGTGTATTGGAAAGTGCTATCCAGAAAAACAAAACCAGTGGAAAATAGAGAAGGGAGATATGTATGCATGGAGTTTTAATGTGTGTGAGTATATAGGCAGCATCTGCGTATGTGTGTATGGAGACAGAAAGGGAGACAAAGACAGAGGGAGGAAGAGAGAGAGAGAGAGAGAGAGAGAGAGAGAGAGAGAGAGAGAGAGAGAGAGAAGGAGAAAGAGAGGGAGGGAGAATATTTATAAAAACTCAGATCCCATGATCATAGAGTCAGTGAGCTGGAGAGCAAGGAGCTGGTAATATAATTCCATCCCATGGCCAAAGACTTCAGAGCAAGATCAGAAGAACTAGTGGCAGAGAAATAGTTCAAAGGCCTTTAAGCTTGAAACTTAGGAATAACTGATGTCTCAGCTTGAGTCTGAAGGTGGAAAAATGTAGCTGGAAGGTTTCTCCAGTCCCACCCAGCCTCATGGTCCTGCAGCCACTTCACTCAGAGGCTTAATATTATTTACAAACTGTATGGCCTTCAGCAGGCTTCGTGCTAGCTAGCTCTTATAACTTAACACATTTCTATTCATCTATATGTTGCCACATGGCCGTGACATTACCGGTCTGCTGGCATCTTGCTGCTTCTTCAGCTGCAGCTGATGTCTCTCCTTCCTCTCCTTTCTTCTCCCCATATATCTGCTTGGATTTCCTGCCTACCTCTAAGCTACCTTGCCATAGGCCAACGCAGCTTTATTTATCAACCAATTAGAGCAACATATATTCACAGCATACAGAAAGACATCCCACAACAAGAAAATAATTATGTCTAAGTTCAAAAGAACTAGAAGGAATTCACTCTAGTTTTCAGTCTTTTAACTTTATTCAGGGCTTTAACTAATTGAATAGGGCCTATCAGCCCTACAGATTGCAATATATGCTCCTCATTTGGTCAGTTAAGTGGTAAAATCATTCACCAGCTGCCTTGCTGAAACAGCTAGAGTAATGTTTGACCTTATATGCAGGCATCTTGTTATCAATTAAGAAGACATATAAAATTAACATTGCAAGTCTAGCACTTGTGAACTTGACATTCATAAATATCTTCTTAAATTATAAAACACTAGTGGAATAAGTTGAAAAAATACTAGAAGACAGTGCTTCTATGTTCATAGGTTAACAGAATTAGTGTTGTTAAAATGGTCATATTATCAAAAGCAATCTATAGATTTAATATCATCCACATCAAAATACTAATGGTATTTTTGACAGAATTTGGAAAAGGAAATCCTAAAATTTATATGAAAATGCTAATGATTCTGAATAGTTAAAGAAATCTTAATAAAAAAGAATAATAGTGAAGGCATCATACAATCTAATTTCAAAATCTACAACAAAGCAATAATAACAAAAAAGTACACTATTGGCAAAAATGTCCACATGGAACAGAATAAAGTTTTCAGAAATAAACACATCCAGCTGTAGTCAACTGAGTCTTGCCAATCATGTCAAAACAATTTGGAGAAAAGAGCCCCTGTAACCAAATGGTGCTGGGAAGCTAAATATAGAAGAATGAAACTAGATTCATATTTCTCATGCTGAGCAAAAATGTACTCAAAGTGAGTCACATACCTTAATGTAAGACATGATACATTAAAACTACTAAGGAAAATACCTCAAGATAATGAAAGAGGCAAAAATTTTTTAATCAAACTGTAATATCTCAGAAGACTCCTCACTCATGATTTAATCACATGCTAAGACCCTCACTTCTTATACCAAAGCCTTGGTCTTAGGATGAATTTAGGGGGATACAAACATTAATATCACAGCAGGAAGAGATCAGATTTTGCTCAGTATTGTAAAGTTCAGCTTAAAAAATAAAATAAGAGAATATATGACTATTGTATTTCAGGAAAGCAAGGTATAGATAGAGTTGGTATGTTAATCAATTTTCCATTATTGTGATAAAATATTTGAGAGAACAATTTACCAGAGCATGTTTATTTTTATGGGTGGTTTCAGAGGCTTCAGTCCACAGAAAGCAGGCTCCATTGCTCCAAGTCTGTGATGAGGGAAGAACGTGAAGACAGTGGGAGTGTGTGGAGGAGAAAGCTAATCACCCCACAGCTGTCAGAATACACAAAGAGCATAAGGAGAGGACCCAAGGATAAGACATACCTTTCAAAACCATACTACTGTAAGCTACTTTATCTCTTAATAGTCCATCCAACTATAACATTATAGCCCTCATGTTCCAACCACCTCTCAAAAGTCCATCCACTGACAACCAAAACTTTAACACATGAGCATCTGGGGATTCTTTATATCCAAACCATAACAGATGGGAGTGTATTTGAGTTAAACATTTTGAGTAATGAAATCTGAGTGAGTAGCAACAATAACATAAGTGACCTTAAGTATAAAGGAAGGGATAAAAGACTAGCCAAAACAGAGTTAAGAAAAAATAGTTATATTCTAAATTGGGAGAATTGTACAAACATGCATTCTTGTGAGAAACATTGCTCAAAAGCCTAGAAGCTGAAAATACAAAAAGGAAGAGAACATAAATCCTCATGATTAAAATATAGGAACAATTGATACTCCTAGCTCTAGTGGGAGCCTAGTGCTCATCTTCCAAGAATGGCACTCATCTCTACCCAGTTCTCCTGGAGGCCTGAAGAGAAAGACCCCATTATCCACATTTTCACAGGCATCAAGCAGGAACACAAGAGAAATTATTTTTACAAAGGTCACAGTGGTAGAACAAGGATTTATAGTCTGGCAACAAGGATTGCAAGCTGCATTCACTAAATGTCACCTCTACAAATGGAAGAGAAAGGAAAGGTCAAAAGAACCTAGGGAACACAGGCAGAAATACTTGATGCTGGCACTGTTCTGAATCTGCATGCTGCCCTGTTCATATTCCAATAAAGCAACCAATAGGACATTTGAATTCATACCTACTTAAAGAATTTAAAGATTTATACAACAACAATTTTTTGTATTTTTCTTTAATAATTTATTCAGAAAATATTTATGGAGTGCCTACTATGAAATTAATAGAGGAGTGCTCTTGGCTGAAAAAAATTAGTAAGTCTACTATTGAGTGTTATATTGGTTACTTTGCATATCTGCCACCAAAATGCCAAACATTAAGGCATTTAGACTTATATGTTCCAAGAGTTCAGCCTATGGTGGCTTGAGCACCTGCTCTTGTGGTCTTCTGTGGTCACAACAGCAGGAACATAAGAAGGATAATCATAGAGGTCAAGAAGCAAAGAGGGGGACATGATGGGTCCACTGACAAGCTAGACTCCTGGACCTACCCCAGTGATTGCTTCTTACAGCTTCTTCTGCTGCTTAAAAGTTCCAAGACCCATGTCTCAAGAAGGAGCTCATACCTGACACTGGCTGGAGGACCAGGAACCAGAGGCTGGATAGCTCAGAGACCTAGATAGAACCAAACACATCCAGTAAAAGAAAAAGAAAAAAGATCAATGAAACAATTCCTAATGATACTCTGCTATATTTGTAGACCAAACTCTCGCACAGTCATCACCAGAGAAGCTTCATCTAGCAACTGATGGGAACAGATGCCTACCCACAGCCAAACATTAGGCAGAGCTCAGAAAACCCTGAGGAAAAGGGGGAAGAAGGATTGTAGGAGCCTGAGGACACAAGAAAATGGCCCACAGAATCAACTAACCAGGGCTTCTAAGGACTCACAGAGACTGAACCAACAGAGAGCCTGGAGGGTTCTGACCTAGGTCCTCTGCTTATACATTATGGTTGTGCAGTGTGGGGTATACATGAGCTACACAAATGGAGCTGAGAGGAGGTTAGCTCAAGTTGTTTACACTGAGATAAGATACAAAGATCAGATGATGTCAGTGTGTAAACAACTGGTAAACAAGAAAATGAATATAGGGTGACCTTTAAAATGATTGGTTGGTTCCTCCACCCCCTCCTAGTGTTCTGAGGTTTTTGCTATAAAAGAGTTCTTGCTTGTCTTGACTCCCCGCTGCTTCTGATTGTCTCCCGGTAAGAGGAAGGCTGGGGAAACTGCAAGTGGCACACTTACCTTTCCTTGGTTCCAGGCCACCTCTTCAGAGGTGACCTAAGTTCCCGGGAGGGCAGGACCTCACAGTGCAGCTTGATGTTTCTGTGGGACTCCTAACAGTGGGATCTGGGGCTCTCTTCGACTTCTTTTCATCCTATTAGGTAGCCTCGTCCAGCATTAATGTGAGGGGATGTGCCTAGTCTTATTGCAACATGATATGCCGTGTTGGGTTGATTTCCCTCGGAGTCCTACCTTTTTCTGAAGAGAAAAGGAGGAGGAGTGGATCTGGGGGAGAGGGGAAACAGGGGTGAGGGACTAGGAGGAGAAGTGGGAAGGGAAACTGCCATGGAGATGTAATGAGAAGACTTACAAAAAAAAAAAAAAAAAGTTCCAAGAACCTCTCACAGCAGCACTACCATCCTGTAACCACGCCTCCAAACCATGAGTTTGGGGTGGATATGTGGTGGTATTCTATTTGTGCTGAAATGTGGTGATATCTCATTTGTATGTTAATAAAATTTGTCTGGAGATCAGAGGGCATAGCCAGCCATAAAGGAAAGTCAGGCAGTGGTAGCACACGCCCTTAATCTGATCACATGGCAAGCAGAGTCTCTGTGTGTTCAAGGACACACTAGGGAACAGCAGAGTGTGGTGACACACGCCTTTAATCCCAGTACCAACCATAGAGACCTGGAGGTCTGTACAAACAGGCAGTGACAAGGAAGTAAGGTAGCTGGGCTAAGAACCAATGAGAAGGCAGAACAGCAAGGCAAAAAAGGCGCAAGTTAGATAGGAAGAAACTCTCTCTGGGGGAAGCTATGGTGACATGGTGAGCTAAGGTTAGCTGATGGCTCTCACTATTTCTTTGATCTCTGTGGCTTTTACCTCTGTATTTGGCTCTGTGTTTCCCATTTAATAAGACTGTTTAGAAATTCGTCTACATGGATACCTCATATTCAAGGCATAACAGTACTTTACATTATAGCATTTGTTACCTGAAGCTGCCATAACAAAATACCATGGGCTGGCTACTTCAAACAACAGAGTAGGGTTTTTCTCACAGTCCTGAGGGCTACAAGGCCCAGGTTAAGGAATGAAAAGGCTAGTGGATGGTAGAGGTTCTTTTCTTGGCTTGTAAATGGCAATCTTCTCACTAACTTATTTCAAAGTTCAAAGAGAGTAAGCTCTATTATACGTCATAACAACCTCTATATCAGAACACTTCCCTCATGATCTCATTTAACCTTAATATTCCTGTCAAGATCTTGTCTCTACATCCAGTCACAATGAGGTTAGAGCTCATAATTTTTAATGTATTTAGTCCATAATATTTATGCTCTTGACATGGTGATAATTCTTAATATAATTCCTGTTCCTATCCACTGATCATAGATAAAACATGGAGAGATCATGTACCACACAGATAGGAGAGGACATGAACCACAATTCATTCTGGCATATTTCAAGGCATCTCTATGTGTATCTCAGAAGGTTCAAGACTGTCATTAGCTAGGAAGGAGCAGTGTCCCTAAAAACAAAGCAGCATCCCCTTGTCCTGCCCTTCCACCATTTTATAAACTGGTTGTCACTGGTTTTCCAGTTCTCTCCAGAGACGAGCTGTTTTGCTGCTCTTGCCCAACTTTAGACTTTTTACAAGATTCTAAGTCACCCCTTGCTATTTTCACTATTATTCCTAAGTGTATTTTATTACTCGGGAAATTATCTTTCAGGGAAATGTGATCAGAGGCACTCTGTCTCTTAGCCTTTCTGAGCTGAGTCAGGCGTCGAGGGCACTGTAGTCAGAGCTACTCTGCTGCCTTCCATAGACTAAGTTTTGGGATAAGGATTTAAAATATTTCACCAGTGGTATCCAAGAGCACAAAATCAATGTTCAATGTATTATAAATGGGTCACTACATTCCCATTAAGTTTATAGGCTATTTATTCCCATTTCAGAAACATGAATGTCTAATGGTAGGTCTAGCTGGTCTATAAATAATTCCAAATGTGCTTAGCAGAGTGAGGCTTCACATTGGGAGGTGAAAAATAGATAACATGGTCTTTGGATCACTCAGCCAAGAACTTTCAAGGTTTTATTTACTTCCATGTGTCTGTCTGTCTGTCTGTCTGTCTGTCTGTGCAGGCATACACATGCCAAAAAGTGCTTATGAGCAACTCTCGGGAGTCAGTTCTCTCCTGCCACCTTGTGGCATTAGATCTGACTCTGGTTGTCAGACCTTAGGCAAGAGTCCCCTCCAGCTGTGCCATCTCACAGGCCCTGTAAGATGCTGTTTTTAATTCAGATTGCCTTATATTACTTTAGAAGCTATGCGTAAGTTAGGTGGTTTAGAGACAAGATTGGCAGGGAATTGTGTCCTCCTAAGAAACCACTAGTTGGGTTGTCTGTGTTCCTTTCCCTCCACCAACCATAAAGGAGCAGATTACACTTTGTGTGAGAGATATTACCACCACCACCCCAACCCTAAATAACGATCTGAATGCAAATTTGCCACTGAGGCAGCTAAGTAGATTTGATGAGGATAACAATTCCAGATAGTAAAACTTTGCCACCTAAACGATATCTTTGGGGTAACATGGGCATCTTCATTGCAAGGAATTTTGTTAGGTCACTTAGTATTTCAAAATTATTTAAGGGAATAAATTAAAATTTCTAGAAATAGGAAAAGTCTGTGCTAGAAATCAATGACTCGAAACGGCCTTTCTAAAACAGGTGTTTGATTTCCATGCGAAGCCTTTCCTGGATAGACCTGTTATGGTTTGAGTCTAAAAGTCCCACCAAGGCTCGAGTATCAAAGCCCTAGTCCCCGTGCAACAGCATTAGAGGTGGGGTTTGGAAGGTAACTTATTCATGCAGGCTCTAAACCATCAGTGGATGAGTCCATTGATGGATTGATAATGTGATGGCACAGTCCAAAGGTAGTAGAGACTTTGGAAGGTTGGGAGAAGTAGGTCAATGGAGGTGTTCCCTAGAAGTGGGTGTGTTATCCTTAGCTCCTTCTTCATTCTGTTTCCTAGCACCCCAGAGGTGTCCAATTCTACTCTCCTGCATCCTCCCAGAAGGATATTCTGCCTTGGCTATGTGCCCAAACGGTGGAATCAGCCAAGTGGGGACTGAAACTATTGAAACCATGAACCAAAATGAATCCTTCCCCCCTTTAAAATGATTTTTTTTTTCTTCAGCGTTTGTCAAAGGACAGCTGTGGAACTAATATAGGCTCACTCACCACACTGGGTGAGCACTGATAAATGATTCAAAAGTCAACTTCACTCCAGTCTTATCCATAGAATTGCAATGAGAAATGCTCTGTCTGAACCATTCACTATTCACTAACCCCATGTGGTGAATGCACATCTGCCCTGTGGCTAGTGTGCCTGACTGGCTGCATCCTAACATATATTAACTAATTTAAAATTAAACAGTATGGTGTCTACTGTACTACTCTACACAGTGACGCGCCTCACACTTTTACTTTCTAGGGCTCTGTTAACAAAAGGCCATGAACTGTATGCTTAAAACAGCATGTGTTTGTTATTTCATGGTTCAAGAGGCTCAAGGGATGGAGTCAAATTAAGAATCAGTTCTACAGTTTCTAAAGCCTGGAGGGGACAGTCCTTCTCTGCTTTTGCTAGCTTCTGGTATCATCCATCAGTCTTTTATATTCTTTGGTTTGGAGATGTGTCACTCCAGTTTCTGCATCACATAACCATCTTCTCTTTCCTCTGTGTGTTTCCCTGTGTCTGGATGTTTCTCTTCCTCTACCCCTAAAACATCAGTATGCAAAATCCTAGTCCTCAAATGAATAGCATTAGGAGATGAATTGTGGGTAGGGAGCTTTCCTTGGCTCACTCCTGAAAAACATAAAAGCAGCTGTGTAAAAAATATTTTAATTAGCATTGAAATCCTAATGTTACCACACCTATTTAGAGACTAATGGAGATGCACATAGCAACTATTGGCAATAGCAAATTAAACGGCTCTAAACAAAAGTAGATCTGGGCAATTTCAGTCTCTTCTCAAAAGGAATAAGTAGATTTAAGCACTGGTCATAGCAAGTTCCAGCACCTGGGATCAGTCGTGAGCAAGGCACGCAGATTGTCTCTTCCCCATGGGTCACCTCCCTCATGCTGAAGGACAGCTTTTTTAGCAAGCAAGATAAAATGCCACTCCTAACTGCAGCTTGCAGGAAAGTACTGTGAGCAGAGCTGTGTTGAGGACACTCGAGGTGGGTACAGTGGCTCAGAGTAAAGACCTAGGTTTAATGGTCAAAGTTCCCCAGTGAATTGTTAGTTTCTGTCTGAAATGCTCTGGCTTCCAGTGCTGCAGTTCCTGGCCTACATGGGCACTGTGACAAGGATGGATCCTGGCAATTGGCCTGCTCCCACACACTAAAAAAGTCAGGAAAACCCCATCTAGACATAGTCTATACAAATGCAAATAAGCAAGAGGGGAGACTTCAGTAGTGGAGGAATATTTACAGCTGTATATCAATACTTTGTTTCTCTTAGCTGTGGTCTCAAATTTAAAAGACATACTTATTTAGATAAAAATACTATCACTTGAAAACCTGTCATTATATTACCTAATTGTTGATACTATGTGTTTAGCACACATAAGAAAGAAAGAAAGGAAGGAAGAAAGAGAGAGAGAGAGAGAGAGAGAGAGAGAAGGAAGGAAGGAAGGAAGGAAGGAAGGAAGGAAGGAAGGAAGGAAGGAAGGAAGAGAGGAAGGAAGAGAGAGAGAAAGAAAGAAAAGAGAAAGGAAAATATATTAAGATATAACTAAGAAAAGGCTTTGAATTCAAATCTTGATTCTGCTATTTATCAATATGATTTTTAGTGCATTACTAAATCTCTCTGTGTCCCCAGTGTTGTGTTTTGTAGAATAGAGATAATACAAGAACCTACCTCAAGAGGCCATGTGTCATTGGTGGACTCAGGGTCCCTTTTGCAGATTCTAGGTTTCAAATAAATAAATAAATAAATAAGAATTTAAGAATGGGCAAAATGGGGAGTGCAAGGATTGTTCTTATTGGGGCTATAGCTAGAAAACAGCAGAGTGGTTAGCTGGGAATCTCCACAGCTTCCTGATGACAGAGAGAGGCACAGAGAAGAAAAAGGGAGGGAGGGAGGCTCAACAGTGGAAGACTATGAGCAACTGCAGCCACAGGGATTTCAGGGAGAATGAGTGTGCCTTGAACTTGAGACTTGTGCTGAGGAGTTTGGCCTATGCCAGGAGAAAGGAGAAGATAGGGATTCAGGGAGTTATGTCTCTAAGTAAGAACTTAGGAAGCCAGCAGATGAAGCCGAGTCTGTCAGCCACTGCTCTGAGGGAGGGACTTTGTGGATATCCGTGTACATATCTGATTATAAGGAGAGTTAAATATTTTCCGTTTGTTTTGTCCTATTCTGGTTTGCTTGTTTTTATGTTATCTTATATTATTAGTTGTGATGATAATGATGATGATGATGATTTTAGATGCATGTTTGTATTCTAATGAGAGAAAGAAAGGATGTGGATTTGGTCTCATGGGGAAGTGGAAAGGATCTGGGAAGAGTTTGGGGGAACCATAATCAGAATATACTGCATGAAAAAAACCTATTTTCAATAAAAGAGAAAAACAACAAAGACTGAATGTAAAGTAGAAAAGGGACAGTCATCCCTACCATTTTATTGTCTTGTTCTCAGGCATATTATATTTATTTTCACTTTTCAGCTTTACTGTTGTCCTTTTTAGGCTGTCAAACATAATTCCCTCAATGTAGTAGGTCCCTGGCACTGTCTGATGAAGGGAGGTAGCTGCTGCCTCTACCAAAAGGCTATTTTCAGCTGCTGGCCCTGTCAGCAACACAGGGTATTATTGATCACCAATGAGATTTTCATCTGAAGATGTCAACATGTTAATATTTCTATGTCCCAAAAGGTGGAGGAACCTCCTATCTGCATCAAAAAGGATTCTACTGAAAATTGATCAAGCCAATTGTGCCAGAAGGTACTCACATATATATTCATAAGTCCCCAATGTCACTGGAAAGCACAGGGCTCCAAATGGCCCATTTTGTTTCCTGCCTAGCATTCTTTCTCAATTATAAGACAACAAATGCACCACATTTGGAAAGAGTGTTTGAGTCATGGTAAGGACTCATAATGCTAACGAGCAACCGTCCAGAGGACACACTTGCTCAGAGGACATACACAGGTGAACAGAACTCTGCTTCGCTACAGGAATGCCAATTGTGGAGAATAAGGCTGGAACATGTTTGTTAAACAGAAGAGGAAAAAGGAGTAAAACAGAAGAACCTTGAGCAGCAGACGAGATGTGCTCCTGCTATGCAGAGCGTTCCCAGCAGCCCTTTCTCCGTCCTTGCTGAAAATAGAAAGCTATCGGCTTTCCCTCCTTCCTGGGATCTTTTGAAATGCAAGCTTTACTCTTTAGCAGAGCTTCGGGGCCTGAGTAACTCATCTGCCCTTTTTAGTACACAACAGTGTTTGTGATCAAACAGCATTTGAGAAGACAGAATCCATCCTGTCAAACAGTAAACAAAGAAACTCTCATAATAGCCCAGTGTTCTCACATAGCCTCAAGCCTTTGCTGCCCTGGAATGTTCCGGAGCTTTGGGAAGGCACATAACCACCCTGAACATAAAAAAGGCAACAGTGTAGAACAAGTGTGGCAGGTGAATGTACCCATGCTTGTTGCAAACCTCTGTCCTCTGGTCATGATGCAGCCCTTGACCTCTTAAAGTGTCAGCAGGTAAGATTACCTGAGGGCGACCTGCACAAGATTGGGCCTGTCAACTTTAGTCATGGAATTGGGAGGGGCTCACTAAATCTTATCCCTTCCCAAGGATATGCAGACAGTTAATAGTTGCTGGAGAAAAGAGAGATTTTTGTTCAGTGGTATAGGTGACCACAAGTTGCCCATGTTCCTGCAAGTAATCCCTCAGCCACATTTTTGGAACCCTAATGAACCTCATGGTTTCACCCAGCTAGACTGAAATGGAGCTGTTTCTTGGGTCTGTTGTTAATGCCCTATCTGGAATGAATAGGCATTTCTTCAGGTAAAGTCATACAATGGTGTCTTATAGAATCATTATGATACTATTAAAGTTTCATTTTAGATGTCATAGCACAGCCCTGCAAATAGGTCATAAAATGATTCTAAAAGGGTTATATGGTAAATATTTTAGGCTGTGGGGCCATTCCATCTCTGTCTGAAATATTCTACTCTGCCACTGAAGTGGAGAGCAGCCATAGACAGTCGTCAGGGACTGGGTGTGGTGGGCTCCACAGATGGTACTTATAAAGCAGAAGATGACGAAGGCCATCATTTGCCAGACACTGACTCAGTATAACATTTCTCAGACTTCTGCCATTTCATAGTCACCCTCCACAGTTTTTATAAAGTGTGTAACTGTGTATGATCACATTTCTTATAAAAGCTAAAAGTTCACTTGATCATCAGAAAAAATTTATAATTACTACTATAGAAAGAAAACCAATATTGCTTGTAAAAAAAAAAAAAGGTAGACATTGTCTCAGAGATCAACCAAGTCCCTTCTGTAGGTTTAGTCTCACATACACACACACACACACACACACACACACACACACACACACGCGCGCGCGCACATGTGTGTGTGTGTGTGTGTGTGTGTGTGTGTGTGTGTGTGTGTGTATATGAAAAGCAACAAGGTAGTCAAGCTAGAGATCTAGGCAGCTGCCCCTTTGAGATGGAGGGAGGAGAGAGAAAAAATAAAACTCATTAAATTTCATTTTTATTCTTTTTAAGAATAATTGTTAATTTTTATTGTGAGTAGTGTATATGATGCCTGTATACATACAATGCATCGCATTACCCCATTACTTGCTCCTGGTTCTCTGTCTCCCACCCCTGCTAAGTCTCCTCTTTCCAACTAGTCCCCTCCTTATTACACCAAAATTGTATACACTTCTCAGAAAGTGCAAATGAAAAAGATACTTTGGAGGACAAGATGGCACACTAGGACCAAAGAATGAGGGCCGTGGCCTTTTCTTACTCGTGATTTTTGATAATGTAGCAGAAAATTACCTTCCTGTCTGGGTAGTTTGGGTCCACCATTGTGAGCCAACCAAAGAGGAAATGTTTAATTATGATAGCACTTTGTTTAGCCTTGGAGTCCACTAAGAGCTGCTCCTGCTGGCCTAGAACTCAGGATGCAGCCAGGATGGGAAGGCATGATAACAAATATCCTTCCTGTTAGCTTTGGTTCAAGAAGGAAGAGCCAACAGAACTACTGTGCTCAGCTTTTTTTTTTTTTTTATGATTTTACATTTCTTTCATTATTGTTTTGAGATCTTCATATGTGAGAAAGTCTTCACGTCATTTCCACACCAGATTTGTAGTCAGGAAAGAAGAATTAAGATTGTCTATAGCTTTTGGTTTATGGTTTCATAGAGCATTCTGTGGATCTTTCTCTGTTACTGAGAGATCCGGGCAGGCTTAACTGTAATCTCGCCCAGGCATTTGAAAGTGAAATACAACCAGCTTGAAGAGTTCCCATTATGTTTGAAATCTGCCTCCATTTAAATATTTTTTCCCCTCTGGATTCCTGCCTACTGGGGTGTTGCTGACCACCAGCAAGCTGTTTGTCTCAGTCAGAGCTGGCATGCTGTTTGTTATTCATGTCTTAAACAGTGCCTGGGGAGGAAATGGGCACCAAACACACTCTCTTCCCACCAGTCATCCCCTATCTTTAGAAAGATCGCTGAGGAATCTACTGACAAGCTGTCTCAAAGGAAAGAACAATAAAGAAAGAGTAGGGTGGGCTGGGGGAGTAATAATAGAACACTCACTGAGCATGTGCAGAGGCCTTGTGTTTAATCCTTAACCCTGGAAAAAAGGCCTTAAAACAATTGTAATTATTAAAATTCTTCTAACAAAAATACTAATTGTAGTTTGAGGAAGGTTTAGTGCTGAAAGCAAAGTTCATTGGGCATGCTCGTTGGTGTTGTTACTGGTTCACCCATCAATTTCCTCCACCTTAGATAAGCGGACCCTGTTCCACATCCACCCCACCTATCTTATCATCGTCTTCATGGCACTCACGCACCTGCCACTTGCTTGAAATGTCCGCCCCTCCCTCTTCACCTAGTTAACTTAAACTTATTGATTAAACCTTCCCCTAGTCAACTCAAATCTTCTTCTGTTGTTTCTCGTAGACTAACAGGCCAGTTCACAGATGCGTTAGTTATAAAGGCCACTGTGTGAGGGCTGACAAATAGATGGATCATTTCCTGCTTTCTCTGCTTGTTCTACCTTCTCCTTAAAGTCGAGGAATCAGAAGGTCACACTGTTCCTGTAGTAAACTATACTTTAGACTTAAATGTCTCTCAAAGGTTGAGGGGGTAGGGGAAATATGAAATATGAAAAGGATGGATCTTGAAGTTGTTAGTCATTCCCTTGAAATGGTTATTGGGACCCTATCCTGCCTCTTCCTGGGCTTTTCTTTCTATGTCCTTGTAAAACTCCACCTACTCCCCCAAACCCTCAAAACACTCCAGTGAGTAGACTCACCCCAGGACAAAACCCAATGGGATCAACAGATTAGAGAGTGAAACCTTCAAAACTGGCATCTAAAATAAATATTTTAGGGCTGGAGAGTTGTCTCAGCACTGGCTACTTTTGCTGAGGACCTGGGTTCAGTTCCCAAACTCACAGGAGAGCTTGCAATCCTCTATAACTCTAGTTCCAGGGGATCTAATGACTTCTGACTCCTGTGTGAACCATATGTGTATATACCTATATGTAAGCAAAGCACATACAAAAATTAAAATAAGAAATATTTTTAAAACATAATTTTTATTTCCCCTTTGGGAATTTCACATCACGAACCCCAATCCTACTCATTCCTAGTCCATCCATATCTACCCTTCACCCTTGCAGCACCCCACTGCCATCACCAAAAGAAAAAATTTAAAAAATATATTAAGAAAAAAAACCCACTTCACTCCATCATCTTTTCATTCATCTTTGTGGCACTGGTTGCTGCAGTGTGTCATACCATATACCAAACTGCTTTACTTGCAAATGTCCATTGCAATGAGTTGTTGGTCTGGTTTAAGGCATCTAGCTTCTGGTACACCATCAATATTAGACCCTCATCAAAACTCTTCTCAAAACCCTGCTGTTGCCCTGAGTCATAGAAATCCTGTCACTACGACTCCAAAGAACCAGTGCCATCATGTGCTCCAGCAGGCCATAGATGGGGTAGATGTTGGTGTGGACCAATGCAAAGCCCTGAATGTGGGCCTGGGTGGTAGCTGAGTGGGTCAATCTAAGCCTCCACTGGACCTCCAGTGCCCATGCTGAGGGGTGGGACCATCTCTCTTGATTGCTGGGCCAGCTCTCCCATGAGGTTTGGGGCCAGCTCTCTTGCTGCAGTGGCCAGCAAGGGTCAAGACCAGATCTCATAGGGCCAGCAAAGGTCAGAGCTGGCTCAGCACAGCTCTCAGATTTCAACACATGTTCACACAGGCCCTGATGGTAACATGAGCCATAGACATGTTACCACAGACCCCAGCTATAGCAGCATCACAAACCCAGATATGACCCTCAGCAGCAACATGGCCCCAGATGTCACCATGGTTCTGTGTGGCAGCACAGGCCACTCAGATCTGTATGGCCTCAGCAACAGCTTGGCCCTTGGACACCAACATGGCCACAAGTGAGGTCCAGACTCTGGGCATTCATATGGGCTTTGGTGGCAGCATGGGCCATGGACATCAACATAGACCTGGTTGCTGTAGGATCTTGGACCCAGATATGGTCCTCAGCAGCAGCCCTGGCCTAGATGACACCATGGCCCTGGATGGCAGCACAGGCCAACCAGGTCAGTATGGCCTTGTATGACCTTGGAAGCAGCATGGATTTGGACTTTAACATAGTCTCAGGTGGAGACCCAGACCCTGGGCATCCACACAGCCTTTGGTGGTAATAAGAGCCACAGACATCAACACAGACCCTGACTGCTACAGATAGGCTACAGACCCAGACATGGCCCTTGGCAGCACCTCGGGCCTCAATGTCACCATGGACCTGGGGAGAAATATTTTTTAAAATAAATATTTCATCTTAAAAGTTGATCGTGTCAAATATATAAGGAGAACCTGACATAAGTAGCCACTAGTATCTATTCATTACACTGAATGGTAAATGAAGTAGCTGGTTTTATATATATATACATCTGTATGACACACACACACAATTCCGGTTGTACCTTATTTTATTCTTAGCATCAGGTTAATTTGATCTCCCAGACTCTGTAAATTTACATTCTTGTAGGGTACAAAGTAGCTCATCTTAGGGAAAATGTTAACCTATTTTGAATGATGCTGTGGATATCCCTCTGTATGCTGTGAATGTGTTGCTCTGATTGGTTAATAAATACAATGCTGATTGGCCAGTAGCCAGGCAGGAAGTATAGGCAGGACAAGCAGAGAAGAGAATTCTGGGAAGAGTCAGGAGTCACCAGCCAGACACAGAGGAAACAAGATGTGAAGGCAGAACTGAGAAAAGGTACCAAGCCACATAGCTAAACATAAATAAGAATTATGGGTTAATTTAAGTGTAAGAGCTAGTCAAGAGTTAGCCTGAGCTAATGGCCAAGCAATTTTAATTAATATGAGCCTCTGTGCATTTACGTGGGTCCAAGCAGCTGCAGGACTGGTAGGTGAAAGAGATTTGTCCTGACCATGGGCCAGGTGGGACACAGGAAGACTCCAGCAACAGAATAAGTTTTACTTCATTGAGATAGAGAGAAATGAGTGATCTATGAGCCTCGGGCTATCTCCATGTCTTCCTGGAGCTCACATCTGTGAAAATCAGGTTCCTTTTTTTTTCTTGTTCAGTGGTTTTTGCATTGCATGACATCCAGTGAGAATATAAATTTGAAACCTTTTAAAAAACACATGATTCTTGAAATAATCATGCCTGTACAATACGTAATAATTTTACACTGTACAGTTGTGCTATATGAATTTCAGGAAACTGTGGTGAATTGAAGAAAAAATTTCTTTAATCAACATGGGTTAGAATTCGTCCTGCCACTGACCAACCTTCTGTCATCTGGGTTTCTCATCTATGATGTGTGAATGAAGAGCCATTTCATGTTGCAGGACACAAAAAAATCTGAAGCAGGAATTTAGCTGACAATAGCAAAAGCTAGTATCTGGAAGAAGCAGGGCTCTTCCAGAGGAAAGAGTCAAGCCTCAAGAAGTCTTGGTGATATTAGCTTTTAAATATATATATTAGCCATTTCCTGCAATGATTTTTGTGTTATGGTAGCTTTCCCAATTAATTCTTCTTCTAAGAACTGTTCACAGTGTATTTTATCTGAGTTACCTCTCAAACATCCAAAGACAACAGTAGACAGAAATAACATCCCAGACCACCTGCTGGTCTCCTGAATTAAGGTAAATATCCATATGGAGACACCACCTAGGCCAGGCAGACAAGGCAGATATTAGCTACAAACCATTGCTTCTTTTGCAAATTAAGCTTAACCCTTTCTTCCATAGCACAAATGGTATCTCTAGACCTCGCCTTTTTACATTTTAACTGAGAACAAAATAGCTTTCAGATACCAGGTGCATCAGCTATGGTACAGGCTTCCTAGCTACCTAACAGACTCACCCCTCTTGAAAGCAGCAGAGCAGAGTATGGTTGAGGGTAGATGTAGGGACACAGATCATGGGGAGAGGAGAGGAAGGAACAAAGATGGAGATATGGGTGAAGATGAGAATGAGATGGGAAGAACTTATAACTATGAGAGAACAGGAGGAGAAGGAACAGAGAGCAGCTAAGTATGAGGACAGAATTGAAGCTGTGTAGATAGAATTTTGTATCAGAAGAATAAAGTGGATGGACTCAAGAGTTAAGTAGATTCATTTGATATCCCTCAGATTAGTAACCCATGCTGCCCATAGCATCTTCCCCAGGGCTCTGGGAGAAATCTCCTCAGGGCAAGCACCTGAGGGCTTTCGATAACTTCATAGAACTATTCAAAAGATTTTTTCAAAATTATAACGTAAAAGTTCAGTCCAACATCTTATCATGGTCAATATTACATAAATCTGCATCATTCCCATCAGTGCTACAAATATAATTTACATGTTACATGGGTCTTAATGAAAACGGAGAGAAATGATCTGCACATTAGAAATATGTCAAAGAAAAGCATGCTCCTATATATCTTTTCAACTTAAAACAGGGCACCATTTCTTTAACACATCCTTCTGCATTCATGTAATACAAATGTATTAAAGAAATTAGAAAATAATTATTTAATAATAAACTTAATTTCATATTAAAACAACATGTATATGAAAATAACAAATATAAAACTATTAAAACCGTTGATCTAAGACTATATCCGGAAGGTTTCTCTGGTCTCGCCCAGCCGCGCAGTCCCTCAGTCACTTACAAAATAATCATTCAGAGGCTTAATATTAATTACCAATTGCATGGCCTATGGCAAGCTTCTTGATAGCAACTCTTATATCTTAAATTAACCCATTTCTATTAATCTATGCATTGCCATGTGGCTTCATGGCTTACCGGTACTTTTACATCTTTCTTCTCCTGGCAGCGGCTCCCAGCTTCTCCCCAGACTCTGTCTTTCTTCTTCCTGTCTCTCTCAGATTTCCCACCTGCCTCTAAGCAGCCTTGCCATAGGCCAAATGAGCCTATTTATTAACCATTGGGAACAACACAGTATTCAGAATATTCACAGTATACAGAAAGACTATCCCATAGCATAGGACAATATTAAAATAGTGGATAAAAGTAAATAAATGACGTGTTATTGCCATTCTAACAAGTGTTGTTTCCATGAGAGGTGTGTTATTTTCAAATAAAAACTTTTCCACTGCTTTCAAGTTTTTACTCAACTATTACTTCTCAGTGGGGTTGACCCACTCTGAGTGCCACTTCTCTGATGGCACTTGCCTACAGCTGCCCCAAGAATGCCTGGCTTCCCTGTCCCTACTCGGTTTTCCAGAGTACCTGGTGCTTTTGCGTTCTTTAGTTGCTTGGCTATTATAATTCATCACTTAACTGCTCACTACAGTCTCCAGGAACAGAGAACTTTGTCTCTTCTCATGAAAACATTTCCACTGTCTAGACCAGTGCCTCCCTCATATTGGAAAATCAATGTGTATATGCTGAATAAAAAAGAATTAGGAGTGATGTATTTACAAAGGCCTTCCCATAAAAGATTCAAATTCCATCAAGACTGGAAAATTAGAATGCTGTTCCATTAATGGAGCTAGTTAATTCCCTCACATCGTACTAGTAGTTGTAAATGTCCAAGAATTACATTATACATTGTAATTAATGAAATTCAGATAAACTAAAATTCTTGAGTTTTGGAGATATGTAAACTATACATAGGTATGTACACACATTTTTGTAGAAGCGTTGTACTAGGATATTTTTGTTGATTCTTTGATTATCTCACATGTCTATAGTGTATCTTGATCAAATTCACCACCGACTCCACTCAGATCCACCCCCAACCTTTCAACCCCTCCCATTTCTTGTTCTTGTCTTTTAATCCATAGTGTCCAATTAGTGCTTCCCGTATATTCATGGACACATGGTTATTCACTGGATCATGGTCAACCTATCAGAGGCTACACTCTCAATGAAAACTGATCCCCTCTCTACCAGCAGCTATCAGCTGTCCTAGTTCCTCTGCTAAAGGTAGGGTTGTGAGCCCATTACCTATGCAAGCTGCAGTGTTACTAGCTCAGTCCTGGGTAGGTCTTGTTCAGGCAAGCACATCTGTGAGTTCATGAACGCAGTGGTCCTGTATGGATTAGAAGGCCCTGATTTGCTCTGGTTCTTCCCAATCTCGGGCCCTTACCATCTTTTGACCTCCTCTTCCAGGATGATCCCTGAGCCTTGGGGAAACACACATTATTCTAATGCAGGAAAGTGAAACCGTGGCTTACTATTGAGCTGTACCTTCAGACTGAAGTACGTTTTTAACGTAAATTGAGATCTTGGAGTTTTTCAATTAAATGATTTTTTTATTGTTATTTTTGTCCTTCTGTTGCAGAATTTCAGTCACACAGCTGGTCATTTTGAAGGATATTTTAGTATTGATGAAACTTTCCCAGTTTAGGCCATGTTCAAATTGGATAAGTGTGTTCTTATATGCTTTCAATAAACTTATCTGTAAAAATGAGAATGACAAATAAGATATAACTAATGATGGAACCTTGATTTATTTATCTGTCCAGCCTTGAAGCTCAAATTCACTTAATACTATATGGTAAATATTTCATAATAATGGTTCCAAGGATACATAGGAGGCTTGTCAAATGTTCACTGCACTAAATGTTCATTATGAGTCTATCGTTCCCAGATATCTAGTCATCTTACTTGGAAAAATAAAAAAGAGAGACAACAGGTTATGTATCTATTCTGTGATTCTTGTAATTGGATTATTCATTTCTAAAATCAAACTATTTTTTAGTTCTTATTTTGTCCTTTTGTCAAGAATCAATTTTAGTATTAGCATAAGTTACATTCTCATTTTGGGGGAAAAATGTGGAAGCACCACCCTTACACGTCCTCCTCAATGAACGTTTTTATTATAGAAGTTCGAAACCATCAACACACCAGGAAACTCTAACCTGAGAGCCCTGGTTGTTGGTGGTAGACATGAGACACAAGCAACAGAACATTTGCCAAGGTGGGCTCCTCTGTCCCAGGAGTTTCCAGACAGGAATAACCACCAATACCAAATGAGGATTTTTGTTTTAAATTTTAATTTGATGGCTGCTTTATTTTTATCTGGAGCCATCCTCCATTATTCAGATTTAGCAGACAATAAGATGGATAGAGAAAGCCCCAGGTAATTCTAATAAACAACAGAGTTTGGAGACCACTTCTCCCATGAGACACTTAAGAAGACCCAACATTACCTAAGGGTACCAGGTGGAAAGGAACCAGCAGTGTAAGACACAGTCTATTGAAGAAAAGTTAAGTATTTGTTGGAAACTCTGCTTTATGTTTTACCTTTCATAATGAAAGCTGTTAAGAGCCACCTACTTGGCCACTTGATTGACAGCTAAATTCTCCCCTTATTCCTGTTTTCCCGGAGCAGGATGTTGTCAACATAGCAGCCACTCTTCAGTGAATGACTGCCTGGGCAATCATCATGGCAGGCTGGGTGCTTTGAGCACTTCTTAGGCACTCCAAGAAAGCTCCAATCTAACTGAGCAGGCACAGCGACCCCTGCTGTGCAGAAGCTGTGACCCCTGCTTTAAGACTCCTGGTTTCTGTTGTGACTATTTCAGACAGCTTTCAAGAGTTGTCCCACAGCATTCGCCAGCTCCAAGAGACGTCACTTCAGATATGATGGGTATGACAAGCCTGGGAAATCTCTGCAGGTCCCCACCTGAAGTCGCTGTCCTACCTGAAATGGTCCACCCCACCTTACAGCTATTGTGGGTTTATAAGCTGTAGAACACTTCAAATGATTTAATGCAAAGCGTGATTCACCGAATGAAGGCTCCTCACATGCCCTGCTTCTGATTGGTGGAACTTGATCGAGTGCACAAACCTGTCCTTCCGACTTTGTAATTGTATATATAATCCTCTGCTTTTACAATCTCCCAAGGACAATATAGAAGACTTCTCTCTTGTGCACAACACTGATTCCCTGCTCTTCTCAAAAACAAAACAACAACAACAACAAACAAACAAAAAAAAAAACCTCCTTCAAATGGTCTTTTACATGCCTATTGGGGATCTGTATCAAAGATAGATTAGGGCAAGCTGCCAGACCAATGACCAGAGAAATCCCCAAGGTTTCCAGCCCAAGCACCCTACAGCAACAGGCAGCTGGAGAGTGACTCTTGGGGCAGTAAGAGGGCCTGTAAGCTTTTGTGTCATTTAGCATCAATAATGCAGCTGAAGAGTTAGAGCGAGCAACCCAGCATACAGACTAGAGTTTGTAAGGAATCGTAGACATGCTGGCCAGGTGAGTGGTGGCAGAGAATTGAGAATACAAAAAGAAGAGCCTGAGAAAAGCCAAGACAGTGAAAGGTAAGAGTACAAAGAATCAAACAGAATTACCAACTGTGGCCGCTGGAAAACTCCAGCACACCAGATTAAGAGCTAAAATTCCGGCAAAGATTGGAGTTGTGATATTAGCTGCTTGGTGAAAGATGACTAGCATTGAAATTCTAGAGCATCAAGCTTGAGCACCTAGAATCATAGGTGTCTGAAGGCCTAGAATCCTAAGTCTCTCTTTCTCAGGACCTAGAATAGTAAGTCTATGGGTTTGAAGGCCCAGCTCCATGTGCCATGCCCAAGAGAGCTGCTTCTTGCCTACCATGATTTCCACCAAAATAGAAGAAAGGCACCCACAGCCATCGAAAAACATACCTATATGCTGTTCCCTTGTATATGATGGATCATTTAGAAAGACAAATAACGACTACTATATTTCACAGATTCTAAGAAACTTCTCATTTTAATATCTTTATATTGGGATGTATCTTATAATGGATGGGCTTTTGTGGTTCAGTTGAGAACAGTTATTACTGGTGGTCTTTATGATATTTTAAATGGCAGGGCCTCTTAAATTGATGGTATATTAGATTTGGAGAAATATGGTTGATGCAAGGTCTAAATTTCTTTCATTGTTCTTTATAGTCACAAACTTATCTTTCATCTTTAAGATTATGGCAGCTAATACAGGCTTTGGCCATATGGAAGAATTAGCTGAGAACATGTAAGTGGAACTACCCCTTCTCCCAGGGCTACAGAGAGAACCACTTTATATCACAAGAAAGATCAGTAGTGACTAGGATGTTGTGGTCACAAAAATAAATGGAGAAAAAGGAAATCTGTGAGTAATTATAGGGCATTCTAAACTCTCAGCTTAATGTGGTCCCAGAGCCACTTCAATGATATAATTAGAAATTTATCCTAACGAGTTAAAGGGGTGCAAACTCATATTCCCATATGACAGCTTTTATTTTCCTGCCTTAAGGAAAGCTTAGGGAAGTTAAAGCTGAAAATGAACTGAGCAAAGAAGTCAAATCTTGACCCATGTCTGCACATGGCAGCAGCATATACAGTCAACGTGTCACAGCCATGTCAGGGCAAAATCTGTAAATCACTGGTGTGATCCAGTTAACTGTATAAAAATAAAAATTCAGGCTCACAGAGGAATGTAGGGAGAGCACGAAGATACAGAGGCATGACTGCAGACAGACGGCCTGATGTCCACACATGCTAAGTGACATCCTTGACTCCACAGAGTCAATGCTTTTAAAAGATTCGCTTTATTTCCATATCCTAAAAATCTAAATTATCATCCTGCTCCATCTCATAACTCCATTTCAGTGACAAATCTGGGTTTTTGTTTTCTTTTTATAGAAGTCCTGGTTTGTTTTTTCTTCTTATTTCAGCTAAAGTATATTTGACCTTGGAAAAGATGTCTGACCTCATGCATTTCCCTTCCCTCCCTGACAATTACTCCAAGAGACAAAAGCAAAACAAAAACCAATTTAAGTTGCTTTCTCACGACCATGGCACAAACCCAAAATGATGATCCAATCTTGTGGTGATTTTGGTTTGATAACCATTAAAAGGAATCTAAGCAAATAAATCTGCCTCAGCACAAGAAAATAGAGAAATCTGTGAACATAGGGTCTGAATATTAGTATAAACAAAACTTGTTTATGTGATAGAAACAGGCATTTTTCTCAGCTCTGTTTTTAAGTCTGCTGTCAGTTTAAATATGAAAAATAAAATAATAAAGCTAACTATGTTATCTCAATGATATTAATGACATTCATTTATGCAAAGATTTTTTTTTTAAGGCAGGACAAAAATACCCTACTATTGTTACAGGGGGAAATCATCAACCAAGTTATACTGAAATTGAAGACTTTGGGACTAAGGTAAGTATGACTTCCTGTATTCAAACCCCCAGCACCAAAAAGCAGGGAAAATGGAAAAAGACGAAATTATGGGCATCTATTCACCACAAAAGACTGATAAGAGAGAAGCCGCAGCCAGACTCAGGAGAAATGTCTTGACGGACACTTGGATTGGACTAGCACTGCTTCAGGCATTCTGCAATCAGTGCTCTGTGATGTGTTCTGTACACGTCTCTAGATGACCCAGGAGTGGCTGGTTCCATAAACCAGTACACATGTTAGAATATTATCCATGATTTAAAATGAACTAACTATTACCAAAACAACGTGAACAAAATCTCACAATAATAATACTGACTCGAGAAGGCAAGGCACAAAGCAGCACACAGTATGATTTTTTATAAACACCTGTGTACAAAGCAGGAAGACACACATATGGAGATAAAAATAGATGATAATTAACTTTGATGAGAAGGGAACCTGTAATAAATGCAAGAACTTTTAGTTATTCTTTTTATTTATACTTGTGTGCGTGTGTGTTGTATGTGAGTGTGTAATCGAGTAAGTGTGCTCATGTTATAGCTCATGTGTGGAGGCCTAACCACGGCTTTCAGAGTCAGCTCTCTCCTTCCCCTCATGGATGTAGACTCTTGCCTTTGCTGTAACACATGCTCCAGACTAAGTGACCTTCAGGTCTCCAGGCTCTGGTCCTGTCTGCTTTGCATCTCACAGTGGGGATGATGGGGCTGTGGGTACATAGTACATCTGGCTGGATTCATGTTCCAAACTCAGGTCATGAGGCTTTCACACCAAATGCTTTGAACCGCTCAGGGATCTCCCCAACCCCAAGAACCTAAATTTTAAACTGTATAAGTATGGTGTATGAATTTATGTGTATTTGTGTTATATCAGCAAGAGAATTACAAAAAAGGATAAAACATGTAACAATACTAATCATCAGCTATAAAACTGATTGTGAAGTAATAGTAGTTCAATCTTGAGATGATCTAGATCAGTGGTTCTCAATTTTCCTAATGCTGTGACCCTTTAATTCAGTTCTCATGCTGTGGTGACCCCCAACCATAAAATTATTTTTGTTGCTATTTCAAAGCTATAGTTTTCTACTGTTATGAACTGTAATGTAAATATCTGTGTTTTCTGATGGTCTTTGGTGACCCCTGTGAAAGGGTTTCGACCCTTCAAGGGGGTCATGACTCAAAAATTGACAACCACTGATCTAGAAGAATCATTGATTTTTGAACTCATAACCTAACATGACTATACGCATCTCTGTTTTAGAGGTCATTTGTTAGTAAAGAAATCTTACCCTAGAAAAATGAGCTTTTATTTTTAAGTTATGAAAAAATTCATCAAGTGACCTTTGTAAGTAGTTTTAAATCTTATTGTCCTTTCTTGATTTTTTTTTCATGAAGTGAAATGTAGAAGCTAATTGAAAGTGTCTTAGGGAAATAGATGGATCTCCTGAGTAAACTGGAGGTGAGGAGGGTGGGCAATAGAAAGTTAGGGATGGAGGATGAGAACATAAGGGAATGGAATGGTCAAGCTGGTGGAGAGACAGAGTGGAGAGCAATGAAAGAAATATCTTTACGGAAGGAGACATCATGGGGATTGGGAGAAACCTGATGCTAGAGAAGTTCCCAGAAGTCCACAAGGATGACCCCAGCTTAGAGTACCAGCAATAGTGGAGAGGATGCCTGAGCTGGCTTACCCTAGTAATCAGATTGGTGAATACCCTAACTGTCATCATACAGTTAATGCTATGCAACTGATGGAAGCAGATGAAAAGATTCAGTCAGGCACCAGGCTGAGCTCCAGGAGTCCAGCTGAAGAAAGGGAAGAGGGATTCTATTAGCAAGGGATATCAAGATCATGATGGGAAATCTACAGAGATAATCAAACCAAGCTAGTGGGAACTCATGAACTTTAGACCAACAGCTGAGGAGCCTCCATGGGACTGGACTAGACCCTCTGTGTAAGCAAGACAGTTGTGTAGCTTGGTCTGTTTAAGGGGCCCCGGCAGTGGGATTGGGATCTATCCCTGGTGCATGAGCAGGTTTCTTGGAGCCCACTACCTGGTGGGACACCTTGTACAGCCTTGATGCAGGGGGAGGGGCTTGAATCTGCCTCCACTGAATGTACCAGGCTTTGCTGACTCCCCATAGGAGGCCTTACCTTTTCAAAGGAGGGAATGGGGCGGGGAGTCAGTAGGGGGAACAGGAGGAGGGATGATAGGGGATCTGTGGTTGGTATGTAAAATGAATAAGGAATTTCTTAATAAAGGAAAAAAAAACAAAAAAGAAAATGTCTTAGGAACAAAGAGGACAGGCTGACAGTATGCTTCACAACAAAAACTGTCATTGTATAACGTCTTGCTCCCTTCCTTTCAGTAACCTCTAAAATCCACTGTATATAGTACCCATTGGTTTTCTTTTTCCCCAGCCAAACCTTGGAAACCTCCACTTGACTTACTTCTACCCCTGCTCCTCTCATCCCCCAATTCTGTTCTTTCTGCCACACACACTTCAATTTTGTAAGGCTAAGCTCAGCCTCTCGCAATTTGACTTTTTTTTTTTTTTTCATTTTCAATGTCCAGATGTAGGTGGAAAGCAGAGGAGAGCACAATGAAAGTTAGACACAGATGTGTGGGTAAGACAACAACAGCTTCCTTTTGCTTTACATAATACAGCTTTGCACAGAGTTGAGCAACAGGAGCGGGGCTTTTCAGGTAATATTGCCACTGTAATCAGCACCTTTTATTTGCTTGTTTGTTTGTTTGTGAGTCTTGCTGCCTTACTACATTGTTTTGGCAAGCCTAGTATCCTAGAGTTTAGGCTAGTTTCCAACTCATGGAAATCCTCCTACTTCAGCATCCTGAGCGCTGGCTCCACAGGCACTTACCACTGTACCTGGATGATCTTTACCCTGCAAATCATAAGGAGTTGCCCTATTCTATTCTACAATCTAATAATATTTTCATATTCTTTTAGAAAAAAAGAAAGTTAATTTTTATGATATTTTTAGGCAGGCCCAAGTTAGGTTAGTGCTTCAAAAAGAAAACAATTTAGTGCCTTTGTCTGCTGCTCCTCAGTGTTTACATAGGTTCTGACTGAATGTCATTCCTCATTGCCATCATCATCTTCTCTTCATGATCATGTGTACGGTACACTAAGACCTACCTCTCCTTCTTCAGCATCTTCCTTGAATTGCTTTATCCAGTCCTGTAAGGCAGCCACTGCATAGAGAAAACATTGTCTCCTGTCACAGAACAGTGGGTGCTTGACACTGTCACCTTTCAGAGACTTCAGGTAAGAGTGGTTTCTGCAAGTGACAAGTTGGTGCCCTTGAAACTGCAGTTCCAGTGGATTGGCAGAGTGAGAGGCAGAGTCCTCTGTCCCCAGGTAGTGTGGATCTCATTCCAGCCTGCAAGGGACATCTCGATTAATCAATTGATGATGCTGAAGGAATCATCTTCCCAGATCTCAAACTTGGTGCCAACCAGGTTGTCTTACTCAGCCAGTCAGAGTGGACCTGGTGGAGCCACAGATGGTTCGTCAGATGGCTAAGCTGGGAAGCTGGTTTTAACTGGGTGCTTCAGTACACTGGAGTCCTTCTGTGCTACCTCTACTATCGGGGCTGCTCCACTCTGTGCTTGAACTTCTTTCCTTCTTCCTCTCCATTAAACTTGTCTCAACAACAGAAACTAATCCTGAGCAATTGACTGAGTGGCAGCTTTCACTCTGAGATTGGTTTTTCCTGGTTTCCTACATTAAAGCTTTTAGGATGAATTATATCATATATTTTTCTCTAGTGATGAAAACACAAACTTAGTAGCTGTGGTAGTTTGAATGTAACCCCATAAGCTCATAGGGAGAGTCTCTATTAGGAGGTGTGGCTTCACTGGAGTAGGTATGGCCTTGTTGGAGGAAGTGTGTCACTGTGGGAGTGGGCTTTGAGGTCCCCTATGTTCAAGATACCACCCAATGTCACAGTCCACTTCCTGTTGCCTTCTGATCAAGATGTAGCCAGCACCATGTCCACCTGCCACCATGCTTCCCCACCATGATGATAGTGGACTGAACCTCTGAACTGTATGCCACCACCTCAATTGACTGTTTTCCTTTATGAGAATTCATAAAAGCTGAGGTCATTTCCCCCACCCCTACCCCACCCAATGCTTGAGGCAGGTCTAGAGCTGGCCCTGAAGTCAGAAGGGCAGGAGAGCTGACCCTGCCCACCACCAGCTGCAGCACTTGGGAAAGCAGCCCTGCACCTCACCTGGGCAGCACAATAGAGCCAACCCCCTTGGCAGAGGAGTAGGAAAGCCAGCCCCAGCCACTCTATTGTGAGCATGAAAGAGATGTTCCCGTTACTCATCTGTCATGTGGCAGCATGGGCAAGAGAGATGCCTCCCACCCCAATCCATCAATGCCTGAGGCAGGCGGGAGAGCTGGGTCATAAGAGTGTAAGAGCTAGCCCTACCCCTCATCTACTACAGGACTCAGGAGAGTGTCCCCTGTGCCATGTGTAATTAACACAGTAGAGCTGGCCCTGAACCCTGACAGAGTACATGTGGGAGATCTGACCCTGAGGACATGAAAGCAGGAGAACTGGACCAGCCCCTTGCTCATGTCTGCAGAGGATGAACTCATCAAGGCAATCCAGGAGAGCTCACCCTGCTGGTGAGGACAAAGGAGAGTTGGTGGACTGATCAATCCTGTAACTCCTCAGCCCAGAACCAGGGTTATTAGTTGGCCACCCCAATATCCACCCCATCTGAGATCTACTGAAACATGTGAAGGTACCAGTCCTGCAGACCCAAAGCTACAGAATTCCCACAACATAGGACAACAGGATAACCAAGAGAAGTTCCAGTGAGGGACCAGCATCAATAGTGTAGCAGAAACCAGAGGCCTTGAACCAGACCAATGACTCTTTGCAGTGAAACTTACAAGTAAAGATATACCGACAAAAGGGTTTGCTGCATGACTCACTGTGTCACATTCCATGATGAGATTTCTCCCTCTTGTTTTCTCTTTAATTTTATTTGGGAGTGGGGAGGCAGCAAGGGCATAGGATGGATACACAAGGATGGGAATTTAATGGGATCAAGATGCATAATGTGAAAGACACAGAGAATAAATAAAAAGAAAGTTAAAAAAAAGAAGCCCTGGTCATGATGTCTCTTCACAGTAATAGAAACCCAAACTAAGACAGTAGCTCAGCTGTTCGACACTGTAGAACTTCTTAATGTCTCAGTTTCCTAGTGAAAGTCTGAGTGTTTGTGTCCCAACCAAATTCCTATGCTGTGATCCTAACATTGAGGGTTTTGTTACTAATCTTTCTGAGAGATGCTTAGGTCTTGATGGCTGAACTTTCATGAATGGCACTGGTGGCTTTATAAGGGAGGTCTTTAGGCTTATGGGGCATAGATTAGGTACTTCTATGAGCAGAAAGATGCCTAAGATTGATTCTATTGTCACCTTGACCTTGGACTCTCCACCCTCCAGAAATATGAGAATCCAGTCTCTGCTACTTAAAAGGCACCTAATTTACAGTACTTTGATACAGTAGCCAAAATAGAGCAGTCGATACTACTGTGTCCTGAGTTTGTAGAAACACAAAAGGAAAGAAAACAAAAGGCCTTTAGATAAAATTACATAGTCCAACAAAGAATACTTTCTTTGTTGAAAAAAGAATGGATCCTTAGTACAAAACGTGTTTTGGGATCAGTACCTCAAAAAAAAAAAAAGAATTGCATCCTCATGTACATTGCAGCAGTATTCACAAGAGCCAAGATAGAAAAACAAATTTAATGACTGGTTACAAAAGAATAGGGAAAGAATAGGGAAATGCTGCCCTTTCCAACAACATGAAGGAACATGGTCACTATGCTAAGTGCAGTAAAGTTCACACATAAAGACAAGTACTGTATGATCTCACTTATATAAGACACTTCACATGGTCAACTTCATATGAGCCAGGTACACAATGTTAAGTTGCCCAGGGCTGGGGCTGAGTACTAAGGTAAAAATGGAAATATGTTATCCAAAAGTATAATGTTTCAATCATGAAAGATGAGTCATTTCTGTAATCTAAGCACAGCAAAGTGATTATGGCTAATACTGTATTGCATCATACACTTGAACTTTGCTAAACTGATAGATCTTCATTTTATTTATGACAAAAATGGCAAATGTGTAGGGTGATGAGTATGTTAGTTAGCTTGATGGCAATTATTTTGCAACTCATACATATGCCAAAACACAAAATTGCTTAAGTATATATATAGGAAGTGGGTGAGAGGAAAGGTAAAGATAGAAATGAGCCAGATAAGAGGCTACTCCAAAGACGATACCAATTCACAATAAGGTTAAGAGCGGCAGAGGTGGTAGAAGTAGTCATATTCTGAGTAAATTTGGAAACAGAGCCTCTATGACATTCTTCTAGATTGCATGAATGGTGTCAGGGAAGTGTGAACTGAAGCTAGGATTTATGGAGTGTGCCTCACAAGCTATCGAGCTAAAAATCATCTGTGATAAAGGAAAGCTACCCAGATGGATTTTCAGTAGGGCCATTTTCTGATAGGTTAGAGTGTGCCCAAACAGCCTCCTCAACAGATACATCTCATTTAATTGTCGGAGACGACTTTTGACTTTTATATCCTCTGAGAACAGAAGCCTAAGGAAGATGGGTAATCTTGGCCTCGTGTTGACTTCCAGATCTACTGACCCTAGTCTACACATAGCTCCCATCCTAAGGCACCTAGTGTTTATCAAAGAGAAGGAGCAAGCTAGGCTGAGGAGGCATTTATTGATAAAATTAGGGGAAATTATTTATGACGAGAAAGAAAAAACAGTGCAGACAGTAAGTTAGGAATTTCCTGCTACAGTAATCCTAGTAATAAAAATGTAGCTAGTAACTAACTATCATCCTAAAATATTTCTTCTTGTAGTTTTATAAGGGAGGTCCCTAGACTTATGGGGGACTAAATTATGCTATGATTTATCTCATGTAAATGATGTCATACTTCATGTTTTTATGGGTGGAGGTGGTTGAGAAGGTCAACACTTACCCAGCCCCACAGCACTCAGAGGGCAGACCAGACTTCAAATTCACATTGCCTAATTCCTCAGTCAGCATCACCTAGCTATGGTGAGAGAACACGTTTCAAAACTAAAGAGTGAAACTACTGCTCTTAATCTACTCTCAGTGTGATTTGTATGTCATCATTTGATGGACTTATGAAGTTGTCATCAGCACACCTTAAAATGAATTGCATTACTGTGGAGTTGGGGAAGCTGTGTGACAGCTACTAACTGGCTTCTTCATTTCAGGCCAGGTCCCCTTCTAATAGCAAGATCATGATATCCTATTTGAGGAGTAATTTCTTATTCTTTCATGTGTTTCCACATTTATTGTTAGTTGTCCCCATTTGTCCTCAAACTAATCACATATATTGGAATAGGATGTTTAAAACAAAACAAAACAAAAATTGTATCATTTGAGTAGAATATGCACAGTGACTTTATCTCTAGGACTAAAATTTTTATCTTTTTCTTCTATAAAAATGTTATGCTTTAATTCATATACAACAGAATGGGTACATTTTAAATGTACAATGAACAAGTTTTAAGTGTTTTTCATGAGTTGCCACCATCAGGAATCAAACAGCTCCAGCAGTCCTGGCCACAGCAATTCTTATGCTTCCTGTCACAAGACTTCCACACTCTAGACTTCATCTAAATTAGATTGCACATTCTTTACTTATTTTGTGTGTGTGCCTGCCTCTGAGCAGTGTGACTGAAACATTCATGTTATTACAAACTGCTGAACAGACTCCCACTGTATGTCTTACACTTCAACTTATTTATTCATGCAATTAATGCACACTTGGGTTGTTTAGTTTGGAGGCATTATGAATAGAGGTATTGTGAACATTCATAAGAAGTCTTTGTAGTGACACATATTTTTCTGTATTATTATTATTATTATTATTATTATTATTATTATTATTATGCGTTTTAATTTTATATATCAGCCATGGGTTCCCCATCCTCTCCCCACCTGCCCCCACCCCCACCTTCCCCCCAGCCCCTCCCCTCCATTCCCATCTCCTCCAGGACCAAGACACCCCTGGGGACTCATTTAAACTTGGTGGATTCAATACAGGCAGGTCCTGTCACCTCCTTCCATGCTGAGCATGTGTCCCTGTGTAAGCACAAGGTTCCAAACAGCCAGCTCATGCATCAAGGACAGGTCCCAGTCCCACAGCCTGGGAGCCTCCCAAACAGATCAAGCTAATCAATTGTCTCACTTATCCAGAGGGCCTGCTCCAGCTGGGGGCTCCACAGCCTTTGGTTCATAATTCATGTGCTTCCATTCGATTGGCTATTTGTCCCTGTGCTTTTTGCAATCTTGGATTCAACAATTCACGCTCTTGCAGTCCCTCCTCCTTCTCGACAGTTGGACACCTGGAGCTCCACCTGGGGCCTGGCCGAGGATCTCTGTATCCACTTCCATCAGTTATTGGATGAGAGTTCCAAGACGACTGCTATGGTGTTTAGTCATCTGAACACCAGACTAGGTCAGATCAGGCCCTCCCTCGACCACTGCCAGTCTACAGAGGATATATCATTGTGGATTTCTGGGTACCTCTCGAGCACGCTGCCTATTCCTGGTCTCATGTGGTCTTCATTTATCATGGTCTGTTATTCCTCGTTCTCCCTTTCTGTTCTTGATCCAGCTGGGATCTCCTGCTCCCCTACGCTTTCTTTCCCTCAACTCTTGCCCTTCATTACTCCCACTGTCATCTAGGTTGTTCATGTAGATCTCATCCATTTCTCTGTCATTGGGTGATCCCTGGGTCTTTCCTAGGGTCCTGTTTTCTAGGTAGCCTCCCTGGAGTTGTGTAGCAGTCTAGTCATCTTTGTTTTACATCTAGTATCCTCCTATGAGTGAGTACATACCATGTTTGTCCTTCTAAGTCTGGGTTACCTCACTCATGGTTGTTTTTTGTTTTTTTGTTTTTTGTTTGTTTGTTTTTTTTTACTTTATTTTTAGTAAATACCTAGGCTTAGAATACTTAGATGCATATTTATATAAGAAAATGTCATGTGGTTTTCTAAACAAAGGCTGCATTAAATTTCTACAAGCAATCTTTGAGAGACAAGTTTTTCTAGACCTTGATTACTTTTGGAGGCTCTATCTATCATAGTGAGTGTGTGGTGATACCATATTGTGCTTTATATATCCATTTTATTATTTCTACTTAACCATTCAAAACATGGTGAACAGTAGAGAGTAGAGGTATTTGGTTTTATTTTCCAAAATCATGGATAAATTTGTTTAAATTCTCTATGTTTGAAGTTCATCATTCTTAAATTGTAGCTGACAGCAGTTCCAATATAGGATAACTTTGAAGATGAGTTAAGTATATGAAAGAACAATGTCGGAGGGTTGGTAAATGATTAATGCAAGTTTGCTATTTTGTTGTTATTGCTTTAGCTCTAAAGAATTTGAAATGTTTGCTGTTAGGTCACATTGTAAATTTGAAGCTATAAGACCTGTTGCGACTATTGTAAAGCATTGAGAAAATACTATAATAAAAAATAGATTAAGTGCATGTCAGTTTCTCCCATCCTTAGATGTCCTGATAACAGAAAGCTAAGGGAATGGTTTAACCTGGTTTCCATAAACATAAGGACAAAATTTACTAAGGGTCCACAGATCTTATAGCACCAGGGTTCAAGGTAAAGAAAACAACAACAAAGAAATTTATTAGAAACTTCAGGGTGCATTTCCCAGGGGCAATAGGGAAAGGAAGATCAAGGAAGGAGAAACATGCTGGTGAGTGCAGGCAGGTCCACCAGGAAAAACCTCGAGCCAGCTGAAGAGGTTTCATGGACAGCCCTGGGAATGGTGGCTGACTAGATGAGGACAGAAAGGATTAAAAGAGACAAATCTAGACAACTATGAGAAAGACCATGAAGACGGTGCTGGAGAATTCAATCAGGCTTGAGAAAAGTGCAACCTGGGAGCTTTTAAGAGCTGAAAATAGAATCTTTCCAAAATATACCAGTGTGGCCAAATCAATTGTAAACTCCATTAGACCCCAAAGAGAGCAGCAAATATTTTCCTGGTGGATGAAGAAAAGTCTAAAAAGTGTCAGGAAGGGATCCAAGTCTTTGACAAATACATCCTTTTAGTTAATCATTCTAGTCTGGAAGATGTTGGACCCCATGCCCCCTCACACACTTTGGCTCCTGGCTAATTATTCTGCTTCCACCATTCTTTCTAGAGCTCTTACCAACTTTCTTATCCCACACCCTCAACTCATGACTGCTTTGTTCAGTCTCAGTAGCTCTATAACCCTAGTACTGCCAGCTGAACTTTGATGCCCGCTCTTCTTCTTTATCCTATTTACGACACCTCATTCTCTTGGCCTTCTCCAAGGAAAAGGACGAAGTGTATTTAGCTCCTCTGTTTCCTATGGAAATCACCTTCTAAGTGTCATGTCCTCCTGGCCTCATTGCCTATTGAGCTAACCAGCTTATCTGTTTCTGCCTTCCCTGGCACTGTGTCTCTGTGACCCTAAACAAGTCACATAGATGTGTTCCCTATGTCTTAGTGGCAGACAAAAACATCCCACTTCACAGGGGGTTTGTAACACTCCAGAAGTGTTTTGAGAACTTGACTGATTCACACAAAATGCCAAGTTCTTGACAGTGTGGCTCTGTTTTTGCAGTAAACATGGTAGCTCAAAGTAGCTCGCACATCTGAGCTTTAGAAGCAAGTTCCTCTAGGCAAAAATGGTTGTAAATAAAACTGCAATGTAAGGAGTCAGCCACCACTTCATATGACCCTATAGGAAATTGGGTGGGCACATCACTTCACATCGCCCTTTAGGAAGTGGTGGTGAATACTGACTGTCTTCAGGAGTAGATCTAACGTTTTCAGGATTCTGCTTTCATCATGTACACATACAGGAGACCAGTGGTTAGTACACAGAAGAGTGTAGTTAGTAAGTCTAGCTGTGGTCAAGAATACAAGCTTGGAAAGAGGTTTCAGACAAAGTTTTCTTTTGTTATCTGGCTAAATGAAATCATTTGCTAATTTATGTGTGCATATACATACCTTTAAAGAAACAAAGTACTTCAAATTTATGTGTAATTGAAAGATGAGTGAGAGATACAAAGAAAAGCCACTGATGACACACAGAATGTCCATCTTTGTGATTTCCAGCTTATCCATATTTCATATAATATTTTACTACTTCTGATAATTTCATACCTGGCCTCCCCTAACTTCTTCCATGCCCACTACCCTCCCCTTCACAATTTCATGTCTGTTTTCTTTTTTAAGCAACCCACTCAATCTACTCAGTCCAATTTGTGCTGGCTGTATACCCAAGAATGTGGCTGACCTCACAGAGGCTAAAAACAGACTTACCCTCCCCCTAAAAGCTATCAACCATCAACATCTCCTCAACTAGGGGTAGGGGCTTGTGAATTACTTCAAGATCTCTAATAGTTTGCTGACTGGCTTCATCTTGTTCACATCTTCTCCAAGCAATTACAGTTGCTATGAGACACTGAGCTCAGTTGCCCTGTCATGTCAGGAAACACTGTTTCACTCTGGTCCTACCAGGCTTTTACAATCCTTATAACCCTATGGCTGAGATGTCTACTGAGCCTTGGGAGGATGGGGTGTGATCCCATTTGTAGGTGAGAAACCACAAACACTTATTCCCTACACTTTGACCAGCTACGTGTTTTAATCCCTGCTCCCCATTGCCCAAAGAAGCTTCTCTGCTCAGGTCTGCTAGCAGCCTAGCTACTTTAAGCAGATAAATGATTCCACCCATGGTGGCAGGCTACACGAAACTCTGTTTTAGACTTGGAATCATAAAGGAGTCCAGGGTACTTGCAAGGGTGTTGGTGACCACAACACCACCCCACATCTTCTCAAGAGTAGGAATGGGCAGGAAATTTACTTCAGTAAGCTCAAGAGCCTAATCTTTGGCTTCTGCTCCATTTTACCCTTTGCCACATTGGCTCACAGAATGAACCTTAAAAATTAATTTTCTATGACTTAAAGATAGATGGATAAAGATAAATTTGCAGGAAATGCTGGGAAGCAGGAAATTCTGAGGGATAAACGACAGTTTAACAAAATTAGAGTCAGTCATTTCCAGCAGAACAGGCTTATCTGTTGATTCACCAGATAAAATACCTCTGGTGGAATGAAAATCAACACAGTACATCTTGTTTAGATTCCAGGCAAGCACATGGCTTCCATTCTATGGGCACCTTTACAAAACCAGGCTACGTATTTTCTGTTTTATTCATGTTCAGTCACCTCTCTATGCTTGGTGTCCTGAACATACAAACAAGACACAGTGAAGTAAGAAAAGCCTTCGCTTAATTCAGTTTCATAATATTTGCGTCATATTTCAGGAAAAGGTATTTGTCTTTAGACCTAACAATGGCTCACTTGTGCCTCCAATTCTACAAATAAGCGGTGTCCTACAGCTCTGGGCCAAGGGAAGCCAGTAGCTGTCAATGAAGATCCAATGGGAACAAGTTTACCCTGCACACAGCCTGAGGTACGGGCATCAAGAGTATGCTCTAAGAAGCAGCTTATAGATAGAAGCCAATCAAAGTGAGCCGACCATGCTAGGAAGAATCGGCTGGAGGGGCTGACCAAGAAGGAACCTGTACGTAGAACTCATTTGACACAACTCGATCGCCAGTCACCAGGGGAAAGTTAAAACAGATTATAGGGCTGGTAAAGGTGTTTTGGTTGGTAGAGTGCTTGCCTCGAATGCAATAAAAAATAAAAATAAAAAAATAAAAATAAAAAAAAACACCTGAGTTTGATTCCCCAAACCAAAACATCAGAAGTGGTGATGTATGCCTAGAATCCAACACTTGGGAGGTATCAGCAGATAAAGGCAGGAGAAGCAGAACTTCAAGATCACCCCCAGCTACTTAGTGAGTTTTAGGTAAGACTGACATGTCTGAGATCCTGTCTCAAGAAAATAAAGGTATGAAAATAAAGAAAGGAATCTGATTTCACCCCTGACCCACTTGTAATTGTCTGTGTTATCTTGGCTATGCCACTTAACCTTCCCCAGCCTCAGTTTTCTCATCATGGAAACAGTTACAGCTTCTTCCTCAGGTGTGGTGAAGCAAAGAATACAGCACTTGGTGTAATTAGAGTCTCCTGGGAGTTCTGCTAGTGGCCTCTTGGTTAGTATTGCTATTACTATTTACCTTGAATAAAAGGGAGAGAACTGTATGTAGTTTGTGGAGTGTTTCACATACTTTGTTATGGCATTTTGGACAATGCAAGACAGCAGGCACAGGCTGAAATCCAACTGCTCCCCCATTACCCAAAAGTAGGTAGTAAAGGTTAAAAAGGAAATATAAATGATTATCTGCAATTATATAGGTAAACAGCAGGCTTTAAAATCAAACCTGAGCAGCTTGCTCTGTCATGATAGTTGAGCAATTCCAATATAACTCAGTTTCTTAGACTTATTTACAATACCACATTGCAACATCTTATTTTTTAAATTTATTTAGATTATTGTGATCATTAATATTGACTGTCAAGTTGACAGGACCCAAAATCACCTAGGAAACAAGTCTGTGAGCATGCTTAGGATTGGGTTAATTAAGATAGAAAGCTACCCCTTAAATGTAGGTAGCATCAGTACATGGGCTGGGGTCCTGGGCTTTATAAAAGGGAGAGTGAAGTGAGTGCCAGCATTCCTCACTCTTTGTTTCCTAGCTATGGTTACAATGTGCTCAGATACCTTAAGCTCCTGCCACCAAGATTTCCCCCTCATGCTGGACTCTACCCTCCAACTATGATCTAAAATAAACCCTTTCTTCTGTATTTTGTGTTTGTTAGAGTATTTTATCACAACCATAGGAGAAATAACTGAAAAATATTGTTACCATGAGTAACTATGACAAACCTGACCACTTGGTTCATCTTAGTTAGGGAGGGTTATTGTTGCTGTGATGAAACACCATGACCGAATGCAAGTTGAAGAGGAAATGATTTATCTGGCTTACCTTCCATATCACAGTCCATCAGGAACCTGGAGGCAGGAGCTGATGCAGAAGTCATGGGAAAATGCTGCTTACCGTCTTGCTCCCATGGCTTGCTCACCTAGCCCAGGAATGTCTCCACTCACAATGGAATGACACCCCAGTCAGTCACCAATTAAGAAAATGCCCAACAGGCTTGCCTAAAATCATTCTGTCTTACGGAGGCTTTTTCTCAACGGAGGCTCCCTCCTATCTGATGACTCTAGTTTGTGTCATGTTGACATAAAAACCAGCATATGGTTCTTAGACTTCTTCCTTAAACTTCATTAGAGTATTTTTACCACAGAAACGAACTCAGCTGTCCTTTCTCCTCTTCTCAACCTAATAAACTGCAGTCCTTGAAGTTGCAGTTCAAAAATTATCATGAGAGCATTTATGAGATTTTTTCCTACAGTAACCAAGAAATCAGCCTCCTCCCATCACTGGAGTCACACTACCCTTGTTATCTCATTAGATTTTTAGGTCTGGCCAAAGCTTCTAAGCACTCCATTATACAGGGGATCTTAACTGGATATCCACAAATAGTTATTCCAGGATGCTCTGGGAACCATGCACATGACAACATTTGTTATGAAAGACAAAGAAAACAAAAAGAAGTGTGGGGAGGTCATTTTCTTGTTTTACCAAGTAATTTTGGTATATAGATAATTTTTATGCCTACTAGGACCTGTACAGGTACTGAGTACTCATCAGTGATGGCATATGACAAAACAGTTCATCACTAAGAGGGATTAAAGCATATGAGATGTGTCCTAAGGGCTGGGAGACTGGATACAATGGTAAAATGCTCACCACTCAAACATGAGGACATGAATCTAGAACCCTAGCATCTACATTAAAAAAAAAAAAAACTATGTGTGCCCACACACTCCTGTAAACCCAGTGCTAGGAAAGCAGACAGGACTATTCTTGGGGACTGAAGCTGGGAAGCCAATCTCCCCAAATCGATGAGATCCATTCAAGATCAATGAAATACTCTGGAAAAAAAACACAGAGGTGCAGAGTAATTGGGAAAACAATTAATGGTGAGTTTTGACCTAAATGTACACCTGCACAAACATGCATACTTACACTTGCACACAAGCATGTACACACATATGCAACATGCCACCCCACATAAGAAAGCATGAATACGTGTCCTGCTGTTACAAGGATGAAGACCTGTCTTTATTTACTTCAAGATGAGCCTCAGCTAGAAAAATGTCCAAGAAGCTAGTAGAGAAGAAAGAATAAACACCCTTGGCTTTGCTTTCTGCCATGAATGACAGCCTTAAGTACTTTTTGTGTAACAATGTTCTTGCCAGTGGAAGCCAAAAATGCAGATGTACAGTGCATTTTTCTTCCAAAGCTATAGTAGCATTGATTTTTTTATTCTAAGAAAGCAAAAGTGGGATTATCAAACTTTGGTTTTCTCTTACCCAGTAACCTGGTTTTAAAATGGTGTTAAGGTGAAATCCAGATAGCTCAGCATGAGTCAAGTTAGCAGATGGAATAGGGGACTCCAGTGTCCCTATAAACTGAAATCAACTGCTTCATGGCAATTATCTTTTAAAAAATTATTTTTGAGACATGTGATGGAGAACCTGATGCCTTGAAAGGTGAGTTCCTAGGTGCCAAGTCCTTCCTGGAGCTACAAACCCACCTCCCTCATCTCAGTAGAGGACTCTACAGATGAATCTCAGAGAGCACTTATAGTGCCTAGAAATGTATTATCGTGCATGATTTTTAACCAAAAGATAAGCTGACTAAATCTCTTCTGGAGACAACTGGCTATCATTTCTGTTTCCTGAAACAAAATGCCTTCAAGAATACAGACCCATTACTACTAAAGGAGCCCAGGGAACATGATGTCACTGTCTTCGTGTCCCTGTAGTTCTGTGATTAGCTCATGTGCTCATCATTGTGTGTCAAAAATCAGGCCGAGAGGTAAAGATGAGGCAAAGAGTTTGCCCTGTCTTCACTTGCCAGTTTTCCTTTAATATACAAAAACAAAAAATGAAAGTATATATAAACCTAAATGGTCTTTTGATCACTTGGACTCAATGGTCCAGCACTTAGAAAACTTGTTAGACAGATTTTTAGATATGGTTCTAAACCTGGAATGAAAAAAATATGAATTTAGTCTTCACTGTATTTTACAACATAGTTCATGGGGGCAGCATTGTGTTAATAGTGGACAACAGGGGCTTGAGAGTCAAGATCGATCTAAAACTGATGCATTTCATTTGAGGGAGGAAAATATTTAATGAGAGATGGAAGATAAGGCACACAGGGTTCAAGAAGAGACAAAAATTCTTAGTTCTGAGAAATCAGAGAGCAGTGACTGGCATTTCATCCCTGCAGATTCCAGTTTCTCAGGAGCAATACTTCACTGTATTAGTGATGGCTGAAGTTGAGCCTCACCACTTGGGAACCCAAGTTTTCTATAGGTTACCTACTTATAACTGCTCGATTCTCACAAGTATTTGTGTGATACCTATAACAGATTTTTCTGCTTTTTATTTGTTCGCTATTGTTTAGCAATGAATCACTGTATTATTCTTATTGTTTTCAGTATATTGTTAGTTCTTTGGGAATGTTGTAAAACATGCTTTTATTATATACATTCCCTTCCCAAAACCCTTCCCAAATCTAACCCCTTCTCTATCTATGCTACCTTGTGTCATTTTGGCTTTTTCCATCAAGACCAACTCCTGTTGCCCAAATTTCTTTCTTGAATGTGCAGCTTTCACCGAAGCATGGTCAAGTTACTCAAGGCTATGTATGCTCTTTAACAGAATGGATTCTTCTTCTCTGAGAATCTAACCATTGCCAATAGCTACTCAGTTAGGGTGTGACTTCCTGCCTTGCTTCCCTTACTATGTGAGGACTTGGCCTGGTGTGGACTTGGATAGTCTTTTGCATGTTGTCACAACTTCTATTAGTCCATTTGTGCAGATGCCCTGCTGTATACAGAAGACACTGTCTTCTTGTACTCATCCACTGCCTCTGTCTCTTAAACTTTCTACCCTTCCATTACACTGGTCCCCATGCCTTGGGAAATGGAGTGATGTACATAAGTTCCTGTCTTAGTTAGAGTTTCTATTGCTGCATCTAAACACCATGACCAAAGAGCAAGTTGGGGAGGAAAGAGTTTATTTGGCTTATACTTTCACATTACTGTTCATCATAGAAAGAAGTCAGGACAGGAACCCAAACAGGGCAGGATTTTGGAGGCAGGAGCTGTTGCAAATTCCATAGAGGGGTGCTGCTTACTGGCTTGCTCTTCATGGGCTTGTTCAGCCTGCTTTCTTATAGAACCCAGGTCTACTAGCCCAGGGATGACACCACCCAAAATGGCCTGGGCCCTGGCACATTGATCACTAATTAAGAAAATGCCCTACAGCCAAATTTAATAAAGACTTTTCTTTTCAATTGAGGTTCCCTCCTTTCAGGTAACTCTAGATTGTTGATTCAAGTTGACATAAAACTATCTAGCATGGTTCCGTTTAGGGCTGAACATTCTGCCATGTCATATTCTTTGCAACTTGGCTAGTTGTGGGTCTTCGGGTTAATCACATCTATCACAAATAAAATCTTTTCAGGTAGAAGTTGAGAGATACACTAATCTATGGGTATAATGATAAGTTATTAGGAATCAGTTTGATACCATGTTCATTTAGCAGAATAATAGTAATACATTTTCTTCTAGAGTTTATGGTCTATTTATCCATAGGTCTTTGACTCAATAATTGTGCCAGATATAGATTTCATCTTGAGGGGTAGGAATTAAATCACATAAGAAAGTGAATGATTACTCACACGACGTTCATGCTACTGTTGCACCAGTAGCCATATCTTAACAGGACAGTCATTATTGTAGCTCCCAGGGCTCACAAATGAGTAAGATTGACAATTACTTTTCTTACCCAGGGACACACGTAGCACCTTCCAGCACTAGGAAAGGTAGTCTGCATGGGTGGAGAACACAGCTAGCATGAGCTTGATTTTCCATATTCTATGACTCGAGTATGGATGTCTTCAGCAATAGGGTTTACCATCAAGTTCTACAAAGCAACCAAGAATACTGGCAATAGCCTATAATGTTTGGTCATCTGTGGGATCTCTCTGGCTAACAACTATAAAAGAAGTAACCCATCCCTGCCATTGTGCTTTTTATTTGCTACCCTATAAATACCATTATAGGGAAACTCCATTTTAGCTCATGTGTGTGTGTGTGTGTGTGTGTGTGTGTGTGTGTAGCTTCTGCAGTTGTGGATTTTCATATATGTTCTTAATAAGTGCTACAGTTTGAACATAAAATAGCCTCTACAGACTGGTGTATCTAAACTTGTTCCCCAGCATGTAATATTGTTTTGAAAGTGGCAAAACCTTCCTAGCATGGAGGCTAGCTGGAAAAGGTCAGTCTCCTGAGGTTGGCCTGTAGTTTGAGTTTTCCTGCCTGGCCCACAGTCAAGACAAATCTCTCTTACCCGCCAGTCCCATAGTCACTCAGACCCAACCAAGAAAGCACACAGAAACTTATATTGCTTACAAACTGTATGGCTGTGGCAGGCTGCTTGTTATCTACCTTTTCTATCTTAAATTAACCCATTTTTGTTAGTCTATACTTTGCCACATGGCTTGTGTCTTACCGGTGTCTTTACATGTTGCTTTTCATGGCAGCGGCTGGCGGTGTCTCTCTCCAGTCTTCTACTTCCCAGAATTCTCTACTCTTTTGTCCCGCCTATACTTCCTGCCTGGCCACTGGCCAATCAGAACTTTATTTACGCAGATTATCCTTTTGGTCTAATCTCCTAGGCTGGGCCATATGAGGATACACCAGCCAAGTGCTCACCTCTTTATCACAGAGCCACGTGAGCAGCCGTACACTCTCCAGCTTGATAGCATTAAACACTGACATTCTGAATGAAACTGTACCCCTCCCATAAGTTATTCATTCTGGGAATTTTGTCCCAGTGACAGTAAAATGAGCTAATATTCCAGGTTCCCAGAAAATAAATAGGAAACAGAAGCCTTTTTTACTTTCCATCTTTTCAAAATTAGAAAAATAACAACAAAATAATTTATAATAACTTACACCATAAAAGTTATATAGCTATGTTATTCCAATCTCCTTCTTGTATCTATATCTCTTATGTAGATTTAGTAACATGGGGTATAAAAGATCCATAAGCAGTCATTAGATTTCCTGAGGATGCTATTCTTTTTTTCAGATAACTGATTCACACATTTAATATTTGACATGTGTAAATATCATAATGCTAATGGCAATTTGTATTTTTAGTCAAATTAAACATGTTCATACTAGAAATGCATTTCACTTTGTATCTTACCTGTCTAAATGAAATCATCAATCCATTTTTGTATTCCCAATGTGAACCTCAGCTCATCAATGGGAAGAACATTGGGAAACGGATTAAGCTCTTTAAACTGCTGCTGCTTATTGGGTAGCTCCTACTGTGTGCCTAGTGTGTCAACTAACTTTGGCTGATCTCTCATCTTCTCAAAAATTGATCTTTTGTGGTTGATAAAGCATACAGAGAAGAGGAATAATTATTCCAGGCCAGCAGCTTACTAATGGCTGGACTAGTGTTGGCTGGCTTTCCTTGATTTTTGCTACTTAGGACAGAAATTCTCACAAAGATTTAGATTTGTGATTTATTCTAAAGCTCTTATTGCTGGATTGTTTTTCTGCATTAAAAAACCTTCAGTTACATGATGCATATGTGTGTATATATTTAAGAAATTTTTGAGATGTCATTTCAGCTATCAGATGAACAGTGGCTACAGAATTTAACAAAGTCCAGTTAGTGAAGGAACACCTGTTATTCACTATTGTATTGGTATTAGCCATGTTTCTCTAGAAGGATAGACTTTATATGATGAAAATATATCTATACCTATATATACAGATATAGATATAGATATAGATATATAACTTTCTTTAGTATTTACCCTATGCATCAGCAATTCCATTTCCTGGCATACACTGTGCCAAGATATAGATGTCCATAGTACTAAGTGCAAGATTTTCGAATGGAAAAACATTTCCAGAAAACAGTATTTCTGTCAATAAGACCTTTCTATAAAAAAAAATACCATAATGGTATACTGGAATATGGTCCCTGCGAGATATGCTGAAATGGGCACTCAAAATATGTAATGCATAGGAAGAGTATGTTGTATGTATATGTATGTATAAGAGTATATATAACGGTATGTTGTAGAAAATTATGGGCAACATAGTTCAAATTGTGGTAAATCTCCATACACACATTTGCATCCATAATCCTGAAAATGTTTATGTTATAAAACTAACCAGAAGCTAATACTGGTAGAGTGCAGGAGGGTGTGGTGATTTGAGCAAGAAATATTCCTTATGGGCTCAGGTATGTATACACTTGGTTCCCAGTTGGTGGCACCATTTAGGGTGGTGCATCAGGATGGGGCATTGTTAGAGGGAGATTGACTGTGGAGGCAGGCTTTAAAAGTATAATATAGCCTCACCTTACTTCCAATTCACTCTCTCTACTTTGTGCCTGTGGCTGTGAATGTGAGCTCTCAGCTTCCTATTCCAGCTATTCTGCTTGCCTCCTCCCATGTCTCCCTGCCATATCAGACTCTCTTCCTTCCTTCTATAAGTTATCTTCACCATGGCGTGATACAGCATCAATGGAAAAGGAAATAACACCAAAGGAAATATTTGGCTTTGACTTTTCATCATGTAGCCATGAGCAATATTTTGTTTACAATGCTAGAGAAGTTCAGAGCAAGATAATATAAAGCATTAAGCAAAAATTTCAATTTAAAATATAGAGCTCAAGAATGCATAATTAAAATTTTACTGCTTTTGCAACTCTAACTCATTACAAATATTTTTTAAGTTACACATAAAAACCTAAAATCTACTACACATTAAATATATCTTTTTCCCTAATGGAAAGTTTAATAACCAAAGAATTAACTTTAATATGATACTGCCTTTAACTGAATCTATGTTAGTTTTTTTTTAAAAAAGACTATACACATGGCATATTTCATACTGTACTATCACTCTGTTATTTCATTTTGTTTCTGAAAAGAATTGAGAAGGCTGAAGAGATGTCTGAGAGGTTAAGAACTGCTCTCTTCTTAAGGACCTGAGTTCTGTTTCCAGCACTCACACTGGATAACGTACAACTGCCTGTAACTCCAGTTCTAAAAGAGCCAACTCTCCTATGCCATCAAATGTTTGGCATCCTCATACAGGTCACACACACACAGGTCTCTCTCTCTCTCTCTCTCTCTCTCTCTCTCTCTCTCTCTCTCTCTCTCTCTCTCTCTCTCTCTCACACACACACACACACACACACACACACCACACACTGATAAATATGTTTAGAAGAGGCCAGGGACTAAATGAGAGGAGGAAGTTGGCAGTAACTTTTCTGGGAAGCCACCAGGCATTCAATGTAACTGATCTTGGCTCCACAAGAAGTTGAAAGCTGATTATGTCCACATCAAATGTTCTTCATGATCCTATGTAAACCTATGTTCTCAGTTGGACCAGTGAAAGCAAAGACTGCCAGTTCTTCTCACTTCTCTCTCCCTCCTTCCCTCTCCAGCCTCCCCTCCAACCCTCATTACTCCCACACACGCCCCTTTATTGATGAGGTTTCACTTCCATATCCTGAATCACTCTATGTAAAATACTAATTTTATCAAAATGTCAGAACATTGTGCAGAATAATCATGTTAAAGTGAACTTGGCAGTTTTATGGGTGAAAATGAGCTCACATACTCTTAAAAATAGAATACTAGCAGTTATACTGTTGAGCCCAGGAATACCAATCATGAGTTCAGGACTCACAGTTCATACAAAATTGCTGTGGTTATTGTATTATTCAGGGTTCTTTCTTTTTTTATTTGTTTGTTTGTTTTTCAAGACAGGGTTTCTCTGTATAACAATCCTGCCTGTCCTGGAACTCACTCTGTAGACCAGGCTGGCCTTGAATTCACAGAGATCCACCTGCCTCTGCCTCCCAAGGGCTAGGATTAAAGGCGTGTGCCTCCATTGCTTGGCTTCAGGGTTCTCTAGAGGAACAGAACTTTTCAGTACACAAGGCTAGATGTTTCAGCTGATCTTCAGTACACACCAGAATCCTGAATAAACAGGCTATGAGGCCAATGAAGGAAGGGATTTTCTACAAAGAGCAAAAGCAAGCCAGCAAAGATAGATAACTTCCTTCTCCCATGTCCTTACATATACTGGCTGCCTGCAGAGGGTGTGGCCCAGATCAGAGGTGGATCTTACCACCTCAAAAGATCTAGTTTAAAGGCTTATCTTCCCACCTTGAAGGATAAGGTTGAAAAATTGCTCTTCCCACTTCAAATGATTTAATTGAGAAAACATCCCGCACAGGGGTACCCAGGCACTCGGGTTTTAGTTAATTCAGATGCAGTCAAGTTGAAAACCAAAAGTCACCACAACTCCACCTCTTGTCAACTTAACACACAATATTATCTTCTTACATCTTGCTTGATATTCAAATGAAAACAATAACCATGCCACAATTATGCCTACTATAACTATCCCACATATGAACACATTACATATTTAACCAGGTCATAATTATGCCTACTATGCTATAACTACCCCTTCCAAACCACAAGTGCATTACAAATTTTAGGACAGGGGACACTGTCCCTTCAGGGATATTCTTTTAGTATCTCCAACTTAAATATGATAATCACTGATATCCTCTTTATTGAAGTTACATTACATATAAAGAAATTAAGGAAGGAAAACATAAATATCTGTATAAATGCATTTATAACAAAATATGACAGAAACACTCATGACGATAATAATCTGAATTTCTGCAACTAATCACATGGCCTTAGCTGGTATTTATAACTACCCTCCTCTACTATACATTCTGTATTTCCTCCACAAGTCTTGCTTCTTTTCCTGGAGGAGTGACCCATACCTTTATTCCTGGAGGGTCTGTGCCCTTTGTCATGCTGCCTATATTAGTTGTTGTAGTTTTCCATTGACTTGAATCAGAGGCATATACCAAAGACCAGCTGAGACTTCCAGTCTTGTGGCCTGAACAACTACTGGATCCTTGGACCTTCTGTTGGTAGGTAGCCATTATTGGACTAACTGGATCTGTTCCTCAAAAGAACTCTGGCTAATACAGAGTTTGGTAACAGAAGTAGTTCTAGAGCAACAGAAATATAAAAATGAATTGTTTAAGCGTCTGACATAGGCTTTTCAATTTATCAATACCTACAGTAAATGAAACCTCTAGAATTACTAAAATTTCTCCTAGAAGTTCAGCAAGTACTGACAATCCAAGGTGTAAACTATTTTGAAACTTAAGGAGACAGATGAATTTGACTATATCTTGATTCACTAGTTGTGAAAAGCAAAGAATTCGGTGACTCTGTATATAAAACTTTTGACAATTTGCAAAAAAAAAAAAGTGATGATGATGATTGGTAGCTCCTGGTATCTCTTGGATAAATTGGGGGGAAAAAAGAGTGAGCTTCATGATCAAATTAACCAACCTCTAACATCTCTGAATATGGTGAAGGACAGCAATGAACTCAGTGATAAAATTAACTGGCTCCAGATGTACAAAAGCAATCTAAACATTTTTAAGTGTGTCCTGGAAGAGCATTTTTCTCTCCAGCAGCTATAGAGCTAAAGTTGTGGGAAATCAAACTGAAGCACTCATTATAAGGTCAGCTGAATTACAGTGATAATTCAAGCTCTAGACTTAGAGGTTGTTGTCAGTTAAAGTAAGGGCATTAATTGGTAAAGAATGGGATCCTATAACCTGGGATGGGGATGTGTGGGAGGACCCTATGGAAGCTGAGATCTTTGAGCCTTCAGATTCTCAAGAGTTTATCTCACCTGAAGACATAGTCTTTCCACCCTCAGCAGAAGATGTACTCCCACTCCCAACCCCTGAAATATTGCCTTTTCCACCTTTTACTGAGGAAATTAATCTTTCATTGTCTGCTAAGCCAGCAGTGACTAACTCTGAAGTAGATACCAGACAAGACAATGCTAATATACCTCCGGGCTCTAGACCTATAAGGCTAAGTAGGCTCCTAGAGAAGACATAGAAAGTGTAGTTTATGAGGAGGTTCACTATACTGCTAATGACCTTAGGAGTTTGCCAATTCATTCAAGCAGAAGTCTGGAAATAATTGTGGGAATGGATTTTAAGGGTGTGGGATCATGGGGGAAGGAACACAAAACTGGATCAGGCTGAGTTTACTGATATGGACACATTGAGAGGAAATTTAAATGTAGTATGAAATCTTTTACAGTTTTCTTTTACAGTGTTAAAAGTTTGTTTGAATGGTTGGCTAAAGCATTTGTCAAAAGATGGCCTACTGGAAAGGAATTAGAGATGCCTAATATTCCTTGCCTTAGTGTTGATGAAGAGACTTAGGGCTTGGAGAAATTGCAATGCTAGAGTGGGTACACTGTGTAAAACCCAATCCTCCACAATGGGATGTAGTGGATAGCCATCCCAGCATTGGCCTGGAAGTTCCAACCCCCATTGAGGCTTCGGTAATGATCACGCCCACAAGGCGGGGCAGAGGAGGGAGTGGAAGACCGAGGATCAAGAGAAGGTCTCTCTCTTGGTTCTGGGATGCTGGACACTGGTGGTAGACCGAGCAGAGTTCTCCAGAGAACACCACCGGACTGCGCCATACCTTTGCCAGACCCTGCAACCTACCCCTTCATTTGTAAGTTACTCCACAAAATAAACCTCCCTTTTAACTACATGGAGTGGCCTTAATAATTTCACCAATAATGGGAAGGTCCAGAAAACATGCCATTCACTAATCCTACAAGATACAACATGGTGAGAGGGGCACCAGCCCATTTCTAGTTGTAGTCTTTTTCCTTGTTCCAGACCTTAGGGTGGGCGATGCTGCTGCTCAGTTGGACCAATTAAATGCAATAGGTTTGTTGAGCCCTAAATTAGCAGGAGTCAGGTGGCAGGTGAATTACCAAAGGCAAGGCAATAATAGTTATTGTAATGGGCAGCACTGACGAAGCAATGTCCATAATGGCATAATCTGTAATGGGCAACACAGGCAAAGAAATTGTTATGAGGGCATGACTTGTATGGATTTTCAGTACTGCTAATCAGTCATGGTGTGTCCAGGCATGAAATAGATAAGCCTACTGCATTTTTGTTTGATCTGTGTGAACAGAAAAACTCAAACAAATGAAAGAAGGACTACAATGGAGGACGGCAAAAAAGGAATCTCAGCCTGTGAACCAATTTCCAGATTGGAGCCTGTTTGCAGACCCAGACCCCTTGAATGAAGGGATGGCTAGGTGCCCCGGAGCAAAGAACTTGACAAATTATAGGAGTTTTACTGCTAGACTTTCTCCAGTCCTTCCCCAGAGGGACCTACAGCCTTTTACAAGGGTAACTGTACATTGAAGGAAAGAAAACAACCAGAATTTCTGGGGTCTATTTGATACTAATTCTTAATTGATGCTGATTCCTGAAGACCGCCAAGAAACATTGTGACTGTCCAATTAAAGTAGGGGCCTAGGGAGGTCAGGTGATTAATGGAGTTTTTGATGAAGCCAGACACATCATTGGTCCAGTGATTTCCCAAATTCATCCCATGTTTATTTCCCTAAACTTGGAATGTAAAATTGGGATAGATATGCTCAGAAGTTAGCATAATTCTCACATTGATTCCTTGACCTGTGGAGTGGGGGCTATTAAAGTTAGAAAGGCTAAATGAAAACCTTTAGAGGTGCCTCTACCAAGGAAAATAGTGAATCAAAAACAGTATCACATCCTTGGAGGAACTGAAGGCATTAGCGTCAACCCTCAGGGATTTGAAAGATACAGCGATCATGGTTCCTACCACATCCCTTTAATTCTCCTATCTAGCCAGTGTAAAAGACAGATGGATAGTAGAGAATGACAGTTTGTAGTTAGAGTTTTCCTGCCTGGCCCAGTCAGGACAAATCTCTCTTACCCGCCAGTCCCACAGTTGCTCAGACCCAACCAAGTAAACACACAGAAACTTATATTGCTTACAAACTGTATGGCTGTGGCAGGCTTCTTGTTATCTACTTCTTCTATCTTAAATTAACCCGTTTCTATTAATTTATACTTTGCCACGTGGCTCGTGCTTACCATTACCTTACATCTTCCTTGTCATAGTCGCTGCTGGCAGAATCTCCGCCCCAGCCTTTCACCCCCCAGAATTCTCTTCTCTCTTGTCCCGCCTATACTTCCTGCCTGGCCACTGGCCAAACAGAATTTTATTTACACTGAGCGATATCCACAGCACTTCCCCTTTTCTTTTTTTTTTTTTTTTTTTTTAGGAAGGTTTTAACTTTTACATAGTAAAATTAAATATAACAAAACAATTATCAAGCAAGAATTACAGTTACAATATTAAAGAAGATACCTTATCTATCTTATATTTGTGAGTCTGAAATCTTTATATAAAACTTATCTTTTATCATAACTGAGAAAATTATAGCTATCTAGTCTTCAACCACATCAAAGACCTCAGAAGGATATAATATTACCTGAGAAACGGGAGAAGGATGCAAGCAACTTTCGGGAGTCTTGCAGGGTAGACAGAGACAGCTGGCAGCCTGGACAGTCACCTAATGTTTCTTTGTGAAGTTGGGGCATTTGTCTTTAGCCCACAGGGTTAGAGTCTCTTGGTCACTTTTTTCAGTGTCCTGTAGAATGTCTTTTTTTTTTTTTTTTTTTTTTTGACAGACAAAACTCCTGAGCTAAACCAACCGGTTTATTTCAAAGATGTGTTGACCTCAGAATGGAAACCTGGATATGCCCTACATTGGAGAAGGGGTTTTGCTTTTGTTTCCACAGGAGAAGAAAAGCTATGGATACCAACAAAATTAATAAAAATTCGATTCGAACAGGAGAAACCCCTTGATGAGAAGTAAAAATTCATCCACCAATGTGACATCTCTTCAGGTTGTAAGAAAAATTTAACAATAAAAGATTGGGGTAGGGTTCTGTTTTTGTCTTTCCAGGATAATGGAAATACCCATCTTCCAGAAATCACAAGGCCTTGGATATCCGGATGTTTACAGCAGAAAGAAAGAATCTATTGGTACCAATCTACACAGGGTAAGATATCACTGTCTAACATCTATATCTCTATCAATCTAGAATAGTTGTGGTTCCAATTTAATTATAACCAAGCTGGCTTTGGAGATGGAATTGGTTCACTCCTTCTCTAAACCCAAGCATATTGCTAAAACAAAAGGTTAAGAGATTCTTGTGTCCCAAATCAGAAGAGCCCTCTGGTGTGGGACAGAGAAAAACCAATATTTTTATTTAAATCAGGCTGATTATATATGTGATCTCTTTCTAAAGAAAAAAAAAGGTCATATGATATAGATATAGTAGGATGAAAGGGTAGATTAATGAACTTACTTTTAAAGAACAACAACTTGTTTAAAACATCTTACATTGGTATAGATTTTAGTCTATTGATACAAACTTAAAGTTAATTTTGTTATACTGTATATATATTTCTACTCTCATTTGAGGTGTTATGTTTATGCAACTCATTTAGATTGTAATGGATAATTAAGAAATACAGATCAATTAGTCTTCTATGATAGTCAAACTTATAGTCATGTTAAGTTTTCTAGGTATACATAGATATATTTCAGATAGACAGGTAATCTTCAAACACTTCAAAGGTCTACAGAATAAGGCATTTAAAATATTTTTAAAATCTAGACTTTCTGGACAGTGAGACATATCTGCTCCTGGCAGCACCAATTTACTTCAGAGAGGAGGATGGGCATTGAAGACACTTCATATGGAGTTTATCTTTACCTTGGCAAAAATAGCCATTTGGGCAAGAAACTGTTCTTGCCTGGACTGCTTGATCCACTGGGCATGCAGGACCCATAGAAAGGTGATCACTGAACTTTGCTTGACAAAATGGTCCTTCAGGTACCTGCTTCACAGAGGAAATTGCCAGACATTCTACAGGACACTGAAAAAAGTGACCAAGAGACTCTAGCCCTGTGGGCTAAAGACAAATGCCCCAACTTCACAAAGAAACATTAGGTGACTGTCCAGGCTGCCAGCTGTCTCTGTCTACCCTGCAAGACTCCCAAAAGTTGCTTGCATCCTTCTCCCGTTTCTCAGGTAATATTACATCCTTCTGAGGTCTTTGATGTGGTTGAAGACTAGATAGCTATAATTTTCTCAGTTATGATAAAAGATAAGTTTTATATAAAGATTTCAGACTCACAAATATAAGATAGATAGGATATCTTCCTTAATATTGTAACTGTAATTCTTGCTTAATAATTGTTTTGTTATATGTAATTTTACTATGTAAAAGTTAAAACCTTCCTTTAAAAAAAAGCAAAGAAGTGCTGTGGATATTGACCTGTATAAATAAAATTCTGATTGGCCAGTAGCCAGGCAGGATGTATAGGCAGGACAAGGAGAAAGGAGAATGCTGGGAAGTGGAAGGCTAAGGCAGAGAGACGCTGCCAGCCACCGCCATGACAAGGAAGATGTAAGGTACTGGCAAGCCATGAGCCATGTGGCAAAGAATAGATTAATAGAAATGGGTTAATTTAAGATAGAAGTAGATAACAAGAAGCCTGCCACAGCCATACAGTTTGTAAACAATGTAAGTTTCTGTGTGTTTGCTTGGTTGGTTCTGAGCGTCTATGGGCCTGGCAGGTGAGAGAGATTTGTCCTGACTCTGGGCCAGGTAGGAAAACTCCAACTACAACAGTTGACTATAGAAAACTCAACCAAACAGGGTCTCCAACTGCAGCTGCTGTACCAGATGTGATATCCTTAGCTTGAGCAGATTGACACATTTCCTGATACATGGCATGCAGCTATTGATTAGCAAATGCCTTTTTCTGGGTACCTGTCCATAGGACCACCAGAAGCAATTAGCTTTCAGTTGCCAAGGCCAGCAATCAAACTTTACCGTTTTACTTCAAGGATATGTTAACTCTCCAGTATGGGGGTCATAACATAGTTAAAAGGGATCTTGATTATCTACTATTTCTCCCACAAAATATGACATTGGTTCACCATATTGATGAAATTATGCTTATTGGATCAAGTGTGCAAGAGGTAGCAACCATTTTGGCCTTGTGGGTAACAGGAAAAAGCCTCAGAGGATGGTAAATAAATCGACCTAAAGCTCAAGGTCCTTCTACCTCAGTAAAATTCTTAGGAGTCCAGTGTTGTGAGTCATACAGATATTCCTTCTAAGGTGAAAAATAAGTTATTGCACCTGGCACCTTCCATCACCAAGAGAGAAGAACAGTTTTTAATGGGCCTAATTGGATCCTGTAGATAAGCACATTCCTCACTTGGGTGTGTTACTCTAAGTCATATACCTAGGGTCTAGGAAAGCTGCAAGCTCTGAGTGTGGCCTGCAACAGGGGACAGCTTTTCAACAGTTAGGCTGCTGTGCAAGCTATTCTACCACTTGGACAATACAATCCAAATGGACCATACAGGACTTTTGGTGGCAGTGGCAGATAGGGATGATGTTTGGAGCCTTTGGGAGGCCCCTGTAGATGAATCACAGAAGAGATCTTTTTGGGTTTTAGAGCAAGCAAGTAAGCAGGACCCTTCCATGGCCTCTGCATTAATTCCTGCCTCTAGGCTCCAATCCTGCTGGATTTCCTTTCCTGAATTCCTTCAGTGATGGACTGTGATGTAGAAGTGTAAGCCAATAAGCCCTTTCCTTCCCCACTTGCTTTTGGTAATGGTATTCCATCATAGCAATAGTAACCCTAACTAGAACAGGTATCAAGTTCAAAGGGGACCAGTATTCACAGGATAAAGAAATTTAGAATTAATTTTTCAAAATTACCTTTTTAGATAGTTTATTACTATCTACTAGTCTACTAATACAAAGACACATGTTAAAGTGCACATATTGAGGCTTTGAGATGACTGAGTGAGTGAAGTACTTCCTGTGTAAGTGTGAACATATGAGTTCTGAGCCCTAGAACTCATGGAGAAGCTGGATGTAATGACATATATCTGTAACCCAAGCAATAGAACTATAACCCAAGCAATGGGAGTCAGATATATATGGATCTCAGGGTCTCAATGGCTAGACAATATATCCCCAAAGTAAGCTCCTGCTTTAGTGAGATACACTGTCAAGGAAAATAAATAGAGAAGCAACTGAAAACATCCTACACACACACCTGCAAGTAAGTGTGCAGGTGAAGGAGAGTTAGAAGGTAGACAAGGAATATAAAAGCAAGCTCCCTGACATGGTGGCTTCATGTGCCCAGAACTCATTACCAAACTGTGAGAAGGAATAGCAGGAAGGTATAGGAGCCAGTATATAAACAGGATAGGTAGGGGAAGGGGACGACCCACATGCCCTATTAAATATCCAAGCCAGAGCAGAATGTCCTATCCAGAAGGAATAAAGCTATTACTTTCACAGTTCTTGAAACTTGGACTTCTGTCTTTCTCTGACATTCAATTTTTTCTTCTTCCCTGGTAACAAAGTTGGCAATCCCTAGATGACCACTAACACCTATTACACATGCACAAACATGTACAAACATGCATGTAACACACACACACACACACACACACACACACAAACACATGCACAAAATGCATATATTATTCCTTTCAACTAATATAAAGAATCACTACAGAATAACCTGTGATAATAAACAAATATTAATGAAGAAGAAACCATTTTTCCTCTACTTTGAATCCACTAGGCAAAAATGTAGGTATGAAACTATTTCTAATATGCACCCAGAGAAACAGAAGACAACAGAGAGTGTTTCCAAAGTCTGATGTTTTTATGATGTGTATCTAAACAAACACTCATCTGACAAAGGAGAAGTAATTAACCCATAGTATTGATCAACAGAATCAGAAACTAATCCAATCTGCTTTCAATCAATTGCAGTTACACTCAGCATACATTAAAATCTTTCCAGGCTTCATGGCATTATGTTGTATAATATCAAGCTCATGATTTGCCTTCATTAAAAATATCTAGTAGTCAAGCAGACAAGATAAAGCCTGGGAATCAGATTTTTTCAAATGCCCTCATCACTCTTTATTGTATTTCTATTTGTTCACTTCCTTACAAGTAGATTAGATGCTAAAAACACTATTAGTTTGCCAGCTACTGATACAGAAATTTATTACTTAATTGCCAAATGCAAATCATTATTTTGCAAGGATTTCTGTTATGGCCTTTTCCTCTTAATTTTGTATTATATTTTCTAATGACTATGATTTTTCAATTATGCATCATAAGGCTAGCACAGTATTTGCATGTATTTAGAATCTAGCAATTATCCTAAGTGGACGGACACACACACACACACACACACAAACACACACACACACACACACACCAGCTTCTCACATTCACACTCACAATTCACTTCCAAAGTCATTCTTCTTTCTTTCCTTCCTTTCTTCTTCCACCTTTTCTTCCTCTCTCCCATCCTTCTTTTCTTCCTTTTTTTTTCCTTTATGGTACCTGGAACTTAACTCATAAATTTAAACACACTAGCAAAATAGTCTTCTACTAAGCTATTGTAACCTGACCCTTGTAACTTGTTTGTAGAACATCATCTCTTTTTGTGTGTCAATTACAGCTCAGTAAATATCTAACTCCTTTCTAAAAACCACATCGTTTTTCTGTAGTTGTTGTTGTTGAAAACATCATACCTATATAAAATGTTTTGATCAAGCACAACCTTCATTCTCTTCCCTCCAATTTTCCTCCAAAACCCCATCATTATCATTTTTAATTCCCACCTTCTTGTGGGGAAAAAAAAACTGAGTTCATTCAATAGTGCCTGAATATACATGGCTGTAGGATCATGTATTGGATCATGGGTAACCTCTCCAGGGTCACATTCCTGAAGAAAACTCTTCCTCCCTGTCAGGGAGAATGTTTTGTATGAAACCTGATGTTGAAAGGTAGTCTGCACCCAGGCAAACTAATACTGAGTTAGTAGGAAGCCAGTTACTTTATTATTTTTAATGCTCTGTTAATTGGGTGAATGTCTGTTTTTTCACCTCTGCAATTTAACTATATATATATTTGTAAATATTCTATGGATATTGTTATTTATGGCTCTATCAATGAAGATGAACAGAAACTCCCTATCATTTTCTATGTAACTCAATATTAATGTGATACTTGAGAAAAAATATATACTTGATGGAAATGGAAATGCAATTTGCTTCTGCAAACCTCATCATAAACAAAGTTATGTTTTATGTAAAATATTACCAGTGAGACTAATTTTCAACTTGGCATATTTTTTTCTTTCTTCTTTTTTTTTTTTTTTTTTGGAGCTGAGGATCAAACCCAGGACCTTGTGCTTACTAGGCAAGCGCTCTATCACTGAGCTAAATCCCCAACCCCTATTTTTTATCAGGTGCATAACCATGAAAGACCTTTCAAAGTAGATAAGTTTGTTTCAACATTCCATTCAGCAATACCAATGTGAGAGTGTTTCCATGATCAACAAAACATACCCATTTGCTTGCAGATCTTTACTGAATTATGTTTAAAGTCAATTGTTTTTAAATGTATCATATCATTCAATCTTTTCAAGACCTTAAAAACTAAATCTTAACTAGAATTATGGGAGCCTATGCTGAACCTGGTTACCTCTCTCCATGGAATTTGGATTTTGTTTTTCAGAGTGCTCAGTTACAAAATCTCTTTTCAACTTTTGCAGCCTCCATTCTTTCTAACTCCTGAACATTAGTTATTATGACACTCATCTCTGTAAGGTAGCCCACATATTGTATCTATTTCAGAACATTATCAGATCATTTCTTTTCAATAATTAACTTTTGAAGATATAGCTTTGACAAAATCTTAACAGGACTGGAGTGTGAAAGATGCAGTTTAAGGGAAAGCAAGCATTGATCCTAGATCTTGAGGTTAAAAGTGCCTATGATCATCTCCAAGTTCAAAACCTTGTACTGAGTCCTCATATTTTGTACTCAACAATTATTCAGTGGACTCATTCTAAGTCCCAGAAGTTGTCTGTCACACACTAGAGACAGTTATAATACAAGTCAGCAAATAACTGTCCTCAATGTGTGCATATTACAGGACTATAATAAGTATAGAAGTATAGACACATCATGATGTGGGTGAGTGAAGAAAAACAGGGCAGGCTTAAAGATGTTGGAGTATCTTCACTGTAAAGTCCTGACTTCTCAGTTTGGGTCACAAAGATTGCCTCATTTGATCATTTTCTGCTCTATGCTCTTCTAGCAAGCATGCTCAGTTTTTCCTCCTTCTGAAGTGTTTCTCTCTCATACTAACTTGTACTCACCCTTCTGAAAACTTTCACTCATTCCTTTCAGGGCATTCTGACCTCTCAGCTTCTTATGTGCATGCCAGAGCACTGTAAACACACTATAACATTGAAAACATACTATGTTGTCATTCTCAACATTCATTTATTTCATTTCAAACCTACAACAGACTCACTGAAGGAAAGAAATATGCTACTTCATAAGGATTTAGTGACATTGAATACCAAGCTCGAAAGAAGCAAAACTCAATACATGCTTTATGAGCAGGTTAATGTACAAGTAGGTGCTTAAATTTTTTTAAAAAGCCATTTTAGGTACACAAATTAAACTTGAAAATCAGAAATGGAAAGTCAATTTGAATACTTCAAAATATGAGTTTTAAAAATATAGTAAGTCATAAAAAATAAGATTATCATTTTTTTAAAGTTTACTTCTCCATAAAGCTAAATATTTTTCAAGATACAGTAGCTAAAAATTACAGTTATGGCAGGTTAGAGCACTTCCATTTTAAAAGATATAAATTTTCATTTCCTTGAAGATTATAACTAATGATAAATTACTAAAACATTACTAAATTTTAGCCAACAGCAAATTACTAAAAACAAATTACTAAAAGACATTCATTTATAGAAACTTGATTTTATTTAATCTCCGTTCTTCTCAGACTGTTAATCTTGTAACTATGACAGCCTTGCACTCAGTTTTTGATATAAGAATATATTTTGTCTCTGAAATTCAAAGTAGAATCTTTATTATTTCTATAGAATTGTTTCTGAAAGATGATGTCCAGTTTTTGAGTGATCGAAGAACCTATAGCCAATATTTCAAATGCTGTGAATAGATAGAGAGAACAAAGAGATAGCCACTGACATCTTTCCTCAGCACACATGGACCTCTTGTGGCAGATGATATAATATCTGACTGATTGCTATTAGCAAAATTAGGGTGTTTCCAGTTGACAGGTAGAGCGTTAGGTTCTTCAATGACAAAGGAATTAATGCAAACATCTTCCACAGCACACACACTGATAGTGTTCACATTTTCCATGTCCTCTCTCTCCTTGCAGTTCAGGTTGGCATAACAGTTGCAACGGAAGTTTTTGGAAAAGTACTGTAGGTCATCAAAGGTGGGACTGCCACGGATTTCATACTTTCCACTTTTCACAAATTGAATCTGAAAATTTTGGGGGCTCAAGTGAAGGTAGTCATCTGAATTCCAGTCTTTCCTCGAACACATGCCTTGACCCCGGCAAAGTGTTTGGCTACACATTTTGGCTGCCAGGGTGACGTTGATTAAGTAAGGATTCAGTGTGTTCTCCAAGTAATCACGTAAGGTCAGACAAGATTTCTGTAATGTCATAAGATAGAATATCAAGGCATAAGTTCTATGTGACAATATACTGCATCAAGCAACTCTTAGAAAACAAAGCAATAGACACACCACATTCTTAGGAAGTACTCTTTTTCAATTTAAAAAGCAATATTATTTAACCAATTATTTACAAAACATTCCTGAGTTTTGTGTGCCATTTCATGGCACTGAATAATTATTTGGTTGAGGCACAATTATCTTTGAATTTCCACAATTATTAAATAATTAATCTAAGAGATGGAATGTTTCAGCTTTTAGAATATGGGCTTGGAATCTCTCTTGCTCTGAAAGATGGAGTTAATACATTCATACATAACCTTCTGTATGACTTGGGAATATATCAAACTTTCTAAGTCGTAGTTTATTATTTGGATGACCCCAAGTCAAATTTATTAATTGAATTAATTGATAAAATTATGCTTGAGTTTTATCACCTGTAAGATAAGGATGTTTTTAAAGCCTGATACATGGAACTATTTTGAAGACAAAAAGGAAGATACATATGTACATGCTTAACATGAGGCCTATGATTTCTTCAATTAACCATAAAATCATAGTAAGAATTATAATTGTCAGACAAGTTTAAACAGCATCAAAAATAGTTCCCAAAGTGATGGCTCAAAACAAATGGGTTCAGATGGCATAGTTTATTTAGTTACATAATTGTGTATTCATGACAGTCAGTCCTTTGGCAAATTTTACAGAGTTTGAGTGTTGAGCATCTTAATACTGGTATAAATGAGGACTGCAGGTAAAAATTTATTAGGCAGCTTAGGAATCTTTGCTGGAGTTATAGAATTCCGGAATAGTTCTGGTTCCTAATTCCTTGTTATTTCTTTTAAAGGAACACTCTGCTTAGAAGCTATGCATTATGGTGCAATAGTGATACTAAACACTGTGGAAGTCACTGTCTGACAAGATTTAAGGTCCACTCCATGAGATGGAACCTATGCCTGACACTGTTCAAGTGGCCAAGGATTTGAAACTGGATAATCCATGGACCTAGGGCAACATCAAATATTACTATTCTGCTAAAGGACTGTAGCAATAAAATGACTCCTAATGATATTCTGCTATACTCATAGATCAGTGTCTCACTCCATCATATTTAGAGAAGCTTTCTTCTGTACTAGATGGGAACTAGTAAAGAGATCCACAACTTGACAATGTGAACAGAGTGAAACATCTTGTAACCATCTTATCTTGTAACACTCAATCTTAAATGGGATGTCTTTATCAAATCCCTCACTATAGGGCTCAGGGAATTATGATGAAGAAGAGCCAGATAATAGCCAGAGGAGATGAATGATGTCAAGGAAACAGTGTCATTAAAACACAATAGGACTTACACACATAGGAACTCACAGACTGTGGCAGCATGCATAGGGTCTACCTGTGCTCTTTCTTAGTTTATTTTTGTTTTATCTTTGTTTGTCTATTTTATTTGCCTGTTTTCTTAAGAGAGAGAAAGAAGGCATGGAGTTGGAAGGGTGAGGTGGTGAGCAGGATATGGGAAATGAGGGAGGAGAAACCATGATCAGCAATTTTTTGTATGAAAAAGACTTCATTTTCATTAGAAGAAAGGAGGAGGAAGAGGAGGAATAGATAAAGAAGAACAAGAAGAAAAACAAGAGGAACAAGAAAAAGAAAAAGAAAAAGAAGAACAAGAAGAAGAAGAAGAAGAAGAAGAAGAAGAAGAAGAAGAAGAAGAAGAAGAAGGAGAAGAAGAAGAAGGAGAAGAAGAAGAGGAAGAAGGAGAAGAAGAAGAAGAAGAAGAAGAAGAAGAAGAAGAAGAAGAAGAAGAAGAAGAAGAAGAAGAAGAAGGAAAAGAAGAAGAGGAAGAAGGAGGAGGAGGAAGAGGAAGAAGAAGAACAACAACAACAACAAGAACAAGAAGGAGGAAGAAGGAAGAAGGACAAGGAGGAGGAGGAGGAGGAGGAGGAGGAGAAGAAGAACAACAACAACCACCTGCTACCTATTAGAATATGACTCTAGCCCATACACCAATCCCTTCCAGTGAATAGGTTTGGATTTGGATATCTAGACTTTTCTTGTGGAAATGGTTTATTATTTATTTCCCAATTTCAGCTTATCTCCTACATGATTTAAGATCCCTATTCAAGGAGGGAATGTTATAAGATCCATAAAAGTCATTGAGGAGGGACCTTCCCTCTAGCCCTGGGTAAAGACATGATATTCTGATCTACTCCAAAGATTCACTATTACATACTGTTGTTTCTTTCTTTAAAAGTTACTCCTAGGCAGGCCTGACGCTCAGGAGTTGACCAACACAAACTGACTCCAATCAGCTGTGTGTGCTATATATTACATTTTGGGTTGTTTTTTTATTCTTTGTATCTGATTAGGTTTTAGTTTGTTAGTATTGATTTTTTTTTTTTGCTTTTTGTTTTTAATTTGAGAGAAATAGGAGAAGGAAAGGGAGGGGTGGAAAGGGAGGAGGAGAGATTAAGAAAAATTATGAAGTTTGGGTGAGTAAGGAAGTGAGAGGATCTGGGAGAAGTTGGGAAAGAGAAATATATTATCAAAATATATTTTATGGTAGGACTCACATGCATATACTAATTGCCAGTAAAGAACTTCTAATATCAAATATTTTCTTCAAGCACATTTTTTTAGTGTCCCAAAAGCACTGTTTTCATTTTTTATTTAGTTTTCCATTTTATTGAAAAATAGATGCTTTTCTCAGAAAATGCATCCTGATTATAGTTTTTTCCTTCTTCTACTCCTCCCAGTTTCTCCCCACTTCCCCTTCCACCTGGCTCTGTTCCCTCTCCCTTTGTGACTCACATTAGAAAAGAGCAGGCCCCTAAAAGGTAGTATTATAACAAAATAAAATATAATAAGAAAAACCAAAAATTATCACATTGATGTTGGAAAGAACAAAAGGAAAAGAGCCCAAGAGAAGGCACACTTATGAATCCCACAAAAACATTAAACTCTAAGTCATAATAATATATGCAGAGGACCTGGTATAGACCCGCACAGGCCCTATGAATACTGTTTCAGTCTCTGTGAGTTCATATGAGATTTGATCATGTTGATTTACAAGGTTTTGTTTCCTTGATATCCTCCAGTTTCAAGTGTGTACAGATTGTCAGTATTCTTTAATGCTGTATTCTCAGTGCCAAATATATTAAAAGTTATACCAAGTTCAAGTGATGTTGCAGATGCTTTCAGAGACAATGGTTAGCCAAAAGATAGACAAGTGGAATGAGTGTGATTTGAGGATCACCTTATATGTACTCTATGGAAAGATTTAAACTGGCTGTATAAGAGATATAATGTAAATATACCCACTTCAGCCAACTTCAAGTTACTAATCTAACAGTACTGAATGCAGAATTGGGAACTGAGCACACAACCATTACACAGTATAAACGTGTGACATGGGTAGTATCCATTCTAGGATGTATCCATCTACATATACCTAACATCTAGATCTATCCAACCCCATGCACTGAAGTGAACAGGAAATAAAAACTGGTATATTTTGAGTATTAGTTATTCCTTTTATTTTTATTATGAAAACATGTTTATATTTAATTTATATTAGTTATTGTTTTAACATTAATTTTATTTCTTTTTATATACTATACTGTGTCTTCCTATAATTTTACTTTTAATAATGGCTATGGTTAACAAATTCCTGAACAATAAACAATCAGGTTTCATAAGGTCAAACTGGTAGAACTGGCTTCATCACATCATTGGATCTGATAAAGTAGAGTGGAGGGAAACAGTTTTCTTTGTACTTGTTTTAATTCAGTTCTAGCATCTGCCAACGAACACAAAACTGTGCAATCACCAGTTTCTCAAGTTCTTGGAAATTAGAGGAAACGTGACAGGTGATCCATGGGAATACAGATCAGAAATGATGAATAACAAAGATAAAATTAAACTGATCATGGATTAAGGAAATTTAGCAGAAACATATTGAAAGAGTCCACAAGAGATAATGTTAAGACAGTGCCTTAAATAGAAAGCAGTGCCATCAAAGTTGAAGGCTATCTCTGAGTGAATCATACTGAAGATCCTTCAGAGACATGGCAGAACATCAACCTGTGTCTATTTTTCATTCACAGACATTACAGTGAAATGTGTTCCTTCAAATAGAGGAAGAGACAGAATCTTATTACAAGTCAGTACTTGAGACCTGTACCCACTTGCATAAGACAGGAAATCCCTTCCTGCCAAAAACAACCAAACACACAAGATGCTGTACTGAGATTGTACAGGGTCAGGCTTCTCTTGGGACATGACAGCTAAGAATTCCTTCTTCCTGCCCTTGATGAGCCCATCTGAACAAGAGAGGCTACAGCGATAAGACCTCCAGGGATCCTCTACTGCTGACCCTCAGATTCTCTGGGATGATAGGAGGCTTGCACCACTCTATCATAACACTCTAACCTGCACTGTTTGTCTCTGTAACTCTTATTGATAAGGATGACAAAAGTAAGGGGTAGCTAGATCATTCTTAGTAGATCTCTCCACTCAATGCGAGGAAGCCATGTTATTTGAGAAACTATACATGTGAAAGCCCAGTGGCTTACCATCTACTCTCTTTCCTGGTATACACACACACATACACACACACACACACACACACACACACACACACACACACACACACAATTTCAATCTTTTTCAGAGAGCCAGGGCTGCAAAACACTCTGCATGACCCTCCTCCATAGCTTGATCCTACATTTCCCACCTTATTCATTATTCATTGGCCCTAGTGTGGCAGTGGAAGGGAAAATGGGGAACATTTATGACTGCACTTTGGGGTGTGTGTGTGTGTGTGTGTGTGTGTGTGTGTGTGTATGATTATTAACATATTAAAGCTATAGAAATATCTTCATCTATTTCCTACTAATTCAACTTACCATACTTCGTGCTAAACCAAGAGTTCCCCACATTACCATTCCAGAGGCACCCAGAGCAACTGTTTCACCAATTGTATTCACAAGGTCATCCTAGAAAATATGACAGAAAGAAAGAATTATCTCAGAGGGATGAAGTGAAAGTATTAAACATTTGACAGTAATACCAAATTTAAACATGATGATCCAACAATTTAAATATTTCTATATTCTTTATACACTCTACACAAGCATTTTGTTACTGTTTTAAAATGGAGACTATCATTGCTTTACTTACTTCTTCTGGCAAAAGAACATATTCATTAAATAAAAAAGAGGAACAGTTAAGGGATAGTCTATACTACATATAATTCTTCATGGATACTAGCATCTCATAGGATTAAAATCGGGATTCAAGTGCTGGGCTAGGGAGATAGATTGGTTGATAAAGTGGATGCTGTGTAAGCATGAGGACCCAAGCTCCACCCCTAGGACCCATGCTCTAAAAAAAGGGATGGGGCATGGAGAGGCAAGCTTGCCAGCTTGCAAACCCAATGCTGGGAGGTAGTCAGGTAGATCTCTGGGGCTCACTAGCCAGGTAGACTAACCTAACTTCAGGTCACAGCAAGAGGATCTGATTCAAAAATCAAGGGAGACATAAAGGAATGACATTGGAGGTGAATGAACACTCACCCACACCAAAAATTTTATTGTTCATTTTAAAAGATTTAAAGTGTTCTCATTTTGCTTCCATTACAAACAGCACTTTCTTGATGTCCATATTCATAAACATTAAATACCAAATTTTACCCTTTGAATACATAAAATTCCATTCAGCACAGTTTGTAAAAATGATCTCTTAGCTGCCATGCCTTGTTTTACTTACCTGATTCAGGTACTGGGAAGTCAGATCGATAAACACAATGCGAGAATATACAAAAACAGGAACTGGATTATGAGGATCCTTTGTCTTAGACACCCTAATGGCCTCTCGTACCCGATTTCTGACATAGAGTGCTGCCTGTGGAGATGACTTCAAGTCACTTTTCAAATATATAGATGGGTAAAGGGCTGTGCTTTCCTTCCATATCCAGGAGAGAGCGTCATTTCTTTTCTTTTCTATATCAGGGCAATGTCCATTGTAGTTGGGGTCTTGAAATTTATTGTTGTAACAATCAGGAAAAAGATAAAAACCCCATAAGTGATTTGGCCGAAGTGATTTCCCCAATTTTAAAGTCTCTTCCATAAAATTTCTTGCTGCGTGCTCAAATTCTTTTTTGGCCCTCCTGGTGACTTCTGTTAAATTAAGTTGCTTATTTTGTTGGTGGACCAATTCAATAGACTTATTCCTGTAAATATCCTTGGGTTTCCAGTTTCTTGACCAGGTGGGCCTCCAGTCTTCCCAATCAATGATAGCCAAGCCTACATTGTCTATTGGCATGTAATGCTCGATGTCACTCCTTGATTTTGCCAAATGATTTTTCAGAGATCCCAACTGGGGTATCCCTCCATGAATACTTGTTTGTGAGTCATCTATATGAGGATAGAGGCCAAGTCGATCAGTATAAAATATCGTGACAGGCTGACCCGTGGCAGTTTTTTTGGGACTTCCCACTAAAGAGAACAAACTAAGATCTAGTGGCTCATTAAACTTTGTGAGACAAGCTTCAGTTGGGGCATTCCAGGCCCAGAGGAAAGGCACATTAGGTATAAGTGGCGGTGCTCTAAAATCTACAGTCAAGCAACATGGAAGCAAAAGTAAGACTAATACTGCCTGGAGTGCTCCATTAAACTCAAAAAAGCTCCCAGAAAAGGAGTGCTTCAAATCCAACACTCGCATTGCAGAGAATTAATTAGTATGCAAACACTTATTTCTTCTTACACACTTTGGTCTCTCCAATATTTGGTGCAAAAGGTGAGAAAGATAGTGACATGAGGCCTTTCTGAGGGATGAAAGTTTGATGACTGCCTTACAATGAACTATTCTTCTTGCATCATGTTTCAGGATTGTTTTGTGACAAGTTGTACAATCTATAACTAGGAAAAGGGAAAAAAACAGTAAAGGCGAAATTTATTACCACTGTATTTGAAGGTTTATTAAGTCCTCAGCATTGATTATAAGCACTTTAAGTCAATTTCAGAAGATAGAATCTCCTACTGTGTTTAAATCAAAAAGGGTTTTTTCTCTTATATATGATATAAATTCTGTAACAGCTAAGTTGCCTCTCCAAATCTCATCTTATCTCACAGATAACTAGCTGTAACTATGTTTCTGTTTTCCTTCTTATATCCTCAGATGCCTGAGCAAAGACAAGTCAAAAGAAAATAAACTCTTGTTTAGCAGGGTTGAAAGACCACTCTTGTCACTAAATGCCAAATTTTGAAAACAACTTGTCATACAATTGAAAATTTTTGCCTTTTCAGATTCATTTGTGTGTGTGACTGTAGGAACAATATTAGAAACTAAACCCAAAGTCTTGCCCATGAAGCAAATACTGCTACTACTAAGTTACATCCTCAGTCAATGTTTGTTTGAACAAGGTCTTGTTAAGCTCGCCTAGCTGACCTGGCACTTGGGATTGTTCTTTTTCAGCCTCCCGAGCATTTGGGGTTATATGGCTATGTGCCACCATTCTGGCTCATAATTTTTTCATTTCATCCACCTGTACTTGTTTTCTTAGCAACAACAAGGGAGAAAGAAAAAGGCAGTTTTTATGTTTACAACAAGTTCAAAAAAGTTCAAGAGCCCCTGAGAACCCTGAGGGACCAAATCTTACAGCAATGTCTACACGTAGTTAAAATTCACAAGCTACTTTATATCTTTACAAAAGGAATTGGCTCTAGCCTACCTTTAATAAAAACAAGATATGGATTTTGGAGATTAAACAGTGTTTGATAAGCAAAATTGCATTGTTATTCTGTAGTAAACTGAAGGATGATTAGTAAATTTGTTGTATAATGAATGAACCAAGAACCAGAAATTAAATTCCATGGACCAGTATGAAAAACCTACCACCTCTAACACATGTTTAAATGTTTTACTTTCAGAAGGAAAATATGGCAAAATATAAATATGTTGCCATGTGACGGTAGAGTGATAATTATACCCTTCTTGCTAGGAATGTTGTTCTTATCATAGCCAACTATTCACTCATTCTCGTTGTTGAAAAATAACCTCAAAAGAATGGCATAGTCACAATAAAAGGAAATCCTAACCTTTGTTAGTCTCATGTTTTAAACATAATGAATTATACTCTCCTATTGTCTAGAACAGGTGAAAGCCCCAAGAAGTTCATTGTTTAAACTCATACATACCTCCATATTAAAAAATGTAGAAAATTTTAATCTAAAATAAAGGACAAAATAATTCTTCTCAAATATCAAGTGTCAACATCAATGACTGACTAACAGATGGGACAAGGAAATTGAATAAAGGCTTAGCTTTCTATAAATGCCAGACTAGGCTTTTGTCTTTATGGGTCTGGTTCACACCACTCAATATAATATTTTCTTGTTCTATCCATTTACCTTAAAATTTCATTTTTCTTTACAACTGAATAGTATTGCATTTTGTATGTTAACCACAGTTTTACTATGCATTCATGTGTTGAAAGACATTCAGGTCGTTTCCATTTCCTACCTATCATGAATAGAGTGGCTAGTAACATTGTTGAGCAACTATCTGAAGTAGGATGTCAGACCCTTTGGTCATGTGTCAAGGAGTGGTATAGCTGGGTCATATGGTAGATTTAGTTTTAGTTTTTTGAAGATTCTCCATTCTGATTTCTAGAACGCATGAACTAAAGTGCATACCCACTAACAGTGAGTGCTCCTCTTTTTCCACAATCTCACCAACATTTGTTGTCTCTTGTTGACTTCAGCTATTCTGAGTGGGGTGAGATGAAATCTCGGATATTTTAATTTGCATTTATCTACTAACTAAGTGATTCTGAAAGCAATATGCATTATAGATGTAGCTCTTGGTTGCCTCTCAGGGTTTGGGGTGGGTCCCTAATGCTGAAGACGCTGCACACTTAGGACACAGGACTCAAATTATTTGAGCTGGATCTGACCTAAAAGCCTCTTTCATACAGTCTATCTTCCATAGTTCCAGAAAATATTATGCAAACTGTCAAGGGGAAAAAAAGCAATTAACAGTCCTATCCAGCTGCACACTTCCAGATCATGACAATGAGCAGCATGGCAAGATATTCGTGAAGGTGCAATAAGTGGCACTCACATGTCGGTGCCAACAACAGCCGTCAAGTGGGATTCAAGAGCCACTCAACAGGTCTGGTACTGGAAAACTAGCCAGCCTCCCCAGGGCTAGTGAGGTTTTGAACCTTAGAACTACGACTGCCACTTTTCTAGATGAATATAATTCTTTACTACACTCTGGATCTCATCATTATACCCACAGATAAGAGTAGCTGCCGTCCTTCAACAACAACATCTCCCCTTACAGAAAACAGAGACCATCACAGAAAACCACAACTGGACACAATGCAGAGATCAACAAATTGTGGACCATTCAAGCCCAACAGATACATTTACATCAATAGCTCCTGTATCCCTCCTACTCAAGGATCATGATGGGGCAAAAAAAGTTGCTAGAGCCGTACAGACGGCTCTTAGATACCAGGAAGTCTAGTGTAAAAAGTCTTTTCTAGAAATGTCTTTGTAAACAAGACTAGAACGATTACAATATCAATGAATATGTAAATGTTGGAAGGAAATGTTCACCCTTAGACAAAGACTGCAGGCAACTACTAACCAGTGGAAGAAGAGTTACCCTCCATTGAGGATAAGTCCCTATATTGGTTGGTCAATGCAAAGAGATCAACCTTGAAACCATATACTACACATATACAAACAAGCAAAAAATTGACTCATCAGGTCGGGTTTATATGTCTCTGTGCACAGATACATACATATGGATGTATATATAAATAAAATATATAAAAGAAAAAGAGGCTTCCAACTTCAGAGTAGGACTCATGGGAGGCATTTGACGGTGGGTGGGTGGAAGGGCCTGGGGGAAGGAATGGGAGCACATTGAGTGACATAATTTTATTTCAATTATAAATATTTTAAAAATAAAAATAATTTTTAAAGGCTTAACTAATTTAACAACAGGTAGCAAGTGGCCTCATCCCTCCTTTCAACTATAGGCAAAACATCCCTACTTGAAAAAAGAAGAAACAAAATTCAAAATACTTCAAAATCTAAAACTTTTTGAGCCCCAACGTGAAAGCACAAGTGGAAAATCCTACATCATTAATTTTTATTCTGTGAATTAAAACATTTTAAAGTGTTGTATAAAATTACTTTCAAGTAGGTATATATAAAATAACAGCATTTTAGTTTTCTTCGGTCCCATGCCTAAGATATCTTCCTGTGTATATTCAAATATTCTAAAACTATATGAAGGCTATGATCTGAAGCACTTCCGATTCCATGCATTTTAGGTAAGGGTTATGCCACCTGTATTCTACTACAGTTGGCTCCTACGTGTCTTCTTGTTCAACCTAGGAACAGTGTTCTCAATACACAACAATTAGGTCCTAATAGCCCCTCAAGCTCCAATGGGGGGGGGGGACTCACCCTGTTTCTAAAGCCAGCCACTAGACCACTCTTTAGTGGCTTTATGGCAAAAAAATCTGTTAGTCTCAATGTCTTCTCAAGAAATGACATGTTGATTGCATCCCTTTACAAACAGTTTTCTTACAAAATAATTTTAGAAGCAAGAGAATGAAATACATTTGAAATCCGAGTTAAACTCTTATTCTTGTTGTAAGGAAACTTTATCAATGTAATACACTCCTGCTTCTTAAATCCTTTGAGTTAGGCATCAGTTGACTGAGAAATCCCAAAATAATTTTGTTATAAAATTGTAAAGCCATCTGTACACACTTAATAATATAGTATTTACCACTACATATTCAAAAATCTCTAAAATGAGAAACTATCTAGAGTAAGTCACTGTGACACTTTAAAACCACATTTCATTTTGATATAATTTATGCAAATATCATAACCAGTTATAATCCTAGTGAAGCAACATGTAAATTGTCTTAAATGCTTGCTAATTAAAGTAAAATATACAACTAAAAGTTGAGGTACACAAAAGCATGTAAGCAGATGATTAAAGAATTAAATTTCATCTCTATGAATGCTCATTTTTTCTGACTATCTTTTAAATATTTTTTAGCTACTCTTGGATCCAACTGTCATATAGTTTTTCAAATAAGAAATGAAAGTAACATAAAGTGTAAAGCTAAAAATGAATCTGCCAGAACAGACTTGAACTAGTTGCTTCTCTTCATTGAGGAAAGAAAAATTACCAAAAAGTTTCTCACTCTTGTTCATTGCAAGGCTGATCAGGACTTCTGTGTTATTTTATGGCAAAGAAGTTGGTTATTGATTTTTGGTTGTTTTCTTTTTTTTCAATTTTGTTGTGTCTATTTGAAATGTACAAAATGATTTTATGAGAAGGTACAAGTTGTTGAGATCAAAACAGGCAAGTTACCATAGGATAGGCCAAACAAAAGGGACTAAATTTCTTGTATTGATTTCTGCTTTCTTTACAGCAAATGCTTTCTTTCATAATGAATGCTTTGCTCTAGTATATCATAATTAAAAGTACAGAAAATACAGACATAATTATGAAATAGAAACCATCACACTGCTGCATCTAGGACTTCGTTATAATATTCTTCATCCATGTAACCATCAGCTTGATGATGTTAGGAATTGCACGCAGCTATAGTCATTTTACCATTAAAATTATAGATTTTTAAAGATAAACTGTTGCTATAAATATAAACAGAGAACTTTCAGAAACATTGGTAAGTATTGGTATATAAAGATAATGTTTTTGGTGACAAAAAGAATCTAGGAGTTGGTGAGGCATAGAAAGGAGCAGGAAGAATTAGGTAATTCTCTGGCCATGCCCTCATTCTCCATTGCTGTTCAGTTAGAACACCTGAGCATGATAAAGGCCATCACAGGACTGAGCAAACAGCTGGTAGCCTTTGGAGCCTCACACTACCAAAATCAACTTTTACTGTAACTGGATCATATCCACAAATATCTAAAGACTCATTCTTTAAAAGATAGATAGATAGATAGATAGATAGATAGATAGATAGATAGATAGAAAGTTGTTTTGAGAGTAGACTCCAGTTTTATTGTTCTTGTACACTAAGGACATTGGGTACAGAGTACTAAAGTTCTTTATTTCAAAACAAAGATGGATGCCTACTGCCAGTTAAACACTGTAGGGATTCTAAACTGAGTTTAAGATGAACTTTTAAAAGGTAACATTAAAAGGACCAGAAAGATGGCTCTTAAACAAGACCTGAGTTCAATTCTCAGCATTCACATTGGGTGGCTCACAACTACCTGTAACTTTGGATTCAGGAGATCCAAAACTCTCTTCTGACCTCCATGAACACTGTATTCATGTGTACATACCCACATACCCCCACACACATAGACAAATAAATCTTTAAAAAAGATAAGCATTTAAAAAAAAACAGAAAAAGTGAACATTTCTTTTCTTAAAGCAAGGATATTTTCTAACATTTTTTTCTTGAACTATATTTTACAGATAATTTGACCAGAACTAGATTACACAAACTTGCTTCAACAAGAAAATTTAGTATAATGTTGCATTTCTTCTTTCTTCCCTTTTCAATTTCTCATTCTTCTTCCTCATCTTTGGCATCTTGGCATCTTTGCCTTAGCTTTCAGAATGTTGCCCCAAATATGTTTGGAAATTCTGGAGGCCCTCAAAGCCCAAGAAGTTCTATTTCTCCATCTACCAGGGATGATTATGGCAGAAGCACCTCTCACACAATTAGGTGAATTACAGGAAAAACAATGTGGAACATTACAGATACAGAACTTGATAATCATCTTCCCCAAAGCTAGGACAGCTTTTTCTCTATTTGATTATGACATAGAAGAAAAATAGGCAACTTACTACTGAAGTAAGTGAGTTTTCATCTACTGTCTCTGTAGGTCAGAAGTGCTTCCAATGTATTGGGTATGCAGTATTTAACACTCTGAGTAAGAAAAAGGTAGCCCTTTGACCAAAGAAAAAAATGTTTTGCAATGTTTATGATGGGGCAGAAAGACCAGTATTTCTGTGTGTGGCATGTGAGTCGTTATTTGTGTTTGGTGGCAGGGAAGATTAGCAAGAATGGTACATTAACAAAAGAATGCTATAAATGTTTTTATTAGTGTTTGAAATGAGTTCCAGGGTCCAGTGGTAAAGGCAGCTCCCATTGGCTCTTTTATTTGATGGGTCAGCATTTAAGTTACTGATAGACACATGTCTGCATTATATTACAGTTAACTTTAAGACAAATCAACATTCACTGCAAATGTGATTTCTTTTAAAACATTAGAATCAAAATTTTCAAAATGTTAAGGAAAGTGGTGCTTGACTTCTTGTCATAGAAAAAGAATAGTATTCTGAGTCCTGTTCCTTTCCTTGAGGTGGTGGTGGAGGCAGGTATCAGTGACCAGGGATACCAGCTTAGAGTTCTAGTGCAAAGGGGCACTGTCTTTCTATCATCAGCCTTCATGGTAAATGTTAATTGTGCTCAAATTCTCACCTCAGGGTATCAAATGGATTCTGGGTAGAGGGGTTTTCTTCACTTCCTGTGTCCCTGAAATACTTCCTGTCTCTTAATTGTACAAGATAACTCTTCATTTTTTTAAATCTCACTTATTGTTTCAATCTCACTCCAAAGCACAAGCTCATCTCCTGCTTGACATCTAAATTATTATTTCTAAATTAGTCCATGGAGGCTGTTACACTAAAGTGTTATAGTTTTCGGACTGGAAAGGTGTTTCAAGAGTTAAGGCTTGTCTTACTTCTATGGAGCACCTGATTTCAGTTCCTAGCCCCACCCATGTTGGCTCACAGCCAGCACTCCACAAGATTCCATACCTTTCTCTGGACTCTATAGGCACCTGCACACATATAGCATACACACACACACACACACACACACACACAAAAAAAAAAAAAAAAATAAAATAAAATAAAAAATAAATAAATAAATAAATAAATAAATATAAATAAATCTTAAGAATTATAGACTTGGTAAGAAAAACAAGAGAATTTGATTTCATATCATGGAATTGCAAGATCAAAATGAAAGCCACTCCCACATGATAGTAGGAATAAGCAAGCTCTCTGTGGCCAGTCTGAAACAATGACATTCAACCCATTCATGAGAGCTCTGATTTCATGTCACCACTTCTTAAATGGCACCACATCTAATTATCTCCTTGAGGTTAAGTTTCAGCAGGTCCATATATACATACATTCATACATATATGTATATGTGAGGAAGGACATAAGCTTTCATACTAATATCTTAAACATTAAATAGATTTTAACTTAAATAAGAAATATTATATTCCTTAATAATAGTTGCTTTTGACCTTAGTCATGAACTTGCTTCTTAGAAGACACAAATTTAGAAGAGAATTTAAAGAATATTTATACTAACCTAATCCTATATATTATAATAGCTGTCCCAACTGCCATCATCTCCCATCACTAATGATATATTGTAATATAATACTAGAATGCTTGTGCCATGAAATGGAACTAGAAATACTTACTGGTGATGCCAGTGTACAGGAAAGGGGGTTATGAATGGTATTTATCATTTGTGAATAATAAAACCCAATGTATGTGATTAGATTGAGGGAAATACTAGAAGATTGTGAGTTCTTAGGCTGAGATACCAAAGTATAGTTATCAGGTATCTATATTTAGAGCAGTGGTTCCCAACTTTCCAAATGCTGCGAGCCTTTAATACAGTTCCTCATGTTTTGGTGACCCCCAATCATAAAATTATTATTGTTGCTACTTCATAACTGTAATTTTGCTGCTATTACAAATTGTAATATAAGTATATGACATGCAGGATATCTGATACACAACCTCAAAAAAGGTCGCAGCCCACATGTTGAGAAGCACCGATTTAGAAGATGCAGAGTTGTTAAGAATGACAGTACACACACACACACTCTCCATCCCAGACTGCGAGTCAATGAGAAAAGAGAGAAGCAGCAGCAGCTAGAAAATCCCTCCAGAGCTAGAGCGCTTGGCTGACAGCTGAGCCCAGGTCCACAGGACTATCCCTACCTACTTCAAGATGGCAGTCTCAACATACAGGGAGTTTCGCCCGTACTTTTGGCCAACTGCCTGTATATCAAGTTTTTCACAGCCCTCTCCTTGGGTTTAGTTAATCTACTTAAGCAATTCCTAGAGCTAAGGGAATCAGGTTTAACAGTCTGTCATACAGATACTACCAAGAACAGGAACGGAGAGAACCATAGTGTTGTGTGGGTGAAGCATCCACAGCTTCACACTCTCTCTGGGAAAACCTCCATCCAGGACTTTCCAAATGGAAACTCCAAAAGTCTGTCCTTTCTGATTTCAATAGTGATTTCATTGCATTGGCATGATAGAAGCACTGGTAAATATGTCAAAATGAGATTAGACAAATAGAGTGTGTTCTGGTGATTGTGAACTGGGCAAGGCCTGTTGTTGTTCTTTGGATACTTGGTGCATACTTCCAGCATGCACAGTGTTAGGCAGGCAATCTCTGGAAAAAGGAGTCTTATGACCTCTTATCAGACAAAGAGAGGTCAGAGAATTTATGGACAATTCAAAGACAAAGTTCAGAGATAGTTAAAGTTTCCACAACATGTCTGGGAAAAGAAAATTCTCATATCGGGGGGGAAATTATGGATCAGGACCTACAGATGGGAAACAGTTGAATATTAAAAAATCCTGGTTACATAATAATATGTTTGTATATTAAGTGCAAAATACATATTGTTACTGAAGAGCAGATCAAATCACTTTAATAGACAACAATTTTCTAGTTCAACACACAGGTTTGAATTGTAAAAGTGGCTATGTTCTAATTAATTGGCCACAGGCAAATTACTTCCTCTCTGTATTTCGTTCTCTCAACAACTGGAAGAAAATGCTTCCCTCCTTGAAGAATGAATAAGTAATGTCAATGAATGTCTTAACTACCAATTAAATATTCTAGGTTAGGACCAATAGTATCAACATTGAGATAAGACCAACTCTCAAATTACCTTGTCCAAATACTTTACTTCAGTATACTTTAGAGCTCTTATACGTTTAACTACAAAATGTGAGTGATAAATAACTAGTACACAGGTTTTTTTTGTGATAGTGCAGCAAAATAGTGTGCATAAAAAAAACATGGGCATAACACTTCTGGAGGGGTTGAGAACACATCACCCTTCAACACAATGTTTGCCATTTTAAAGGGACTAGAGCTCCTAAAAAGGACTGAGCAAAAGCCGATGAGGGGAGGGCTCTCTCATCTCGCCCAGGAGATAATATGAACCACATACTGGATACCCTCTCCTGTATATGAAAGAGGAGAACATCCTACAGGTGGAGACTGGGAGCAGATGCTAAAATGAATTTGTGCAATCAAAACTCTGGTGTGTTCTTTATTGACAGTGACTTTGCCCCAATACATCCTAGTCACTTCCCTATAAGTTACTCTCTCTAAAGGCGTTTCCTATGTCTTGTTAGTTTTTCCTAAAATTCTTTGTGTAAAATGTTTCTTCTTTGAAATTTTCCTGTGCGCATGAAAATATTAAATAAATTTTGCTTGTTTTGCTCTTATTGGCCTATTCGTTCAATTTATCATTTGATTTCACCAGGATAATTCATCATCATTGTCCAGGATACCCTGCTTACTCCTGAAGCTACCGCTGACATCTTGGAGGCATTAGAGTCAGGCAATGGCAAGAAATTTTTAGATCAGCATCCCAAGTATCTGCCTGCAGAGTGTGGTCAAAGAAATAAAATTATCACTGGACCACTCACACTGAGAAACAAGAAAATTGCCCCAATTAGTGAATTAGTGAATCCGTATGGGATTTTAGAGTCTGTCATGCTGATGATAGTATTTGAAATCTAGGGATTTTTCACTTTTTCTGATATTCCTGTTACAAATGGGAATATAATGCTGGTGTTTCAAACTATTCCTTTTCCTTCTAAGCAGTTTATCCACCATCACAATTTATCCACCATCAAGCCTGCACCTGGGAAGACAAAAATCTCTTGAGAATAATCTGACATATTTGCTATTATATGCAGCTGGAAATTGACCCCTTGTTTCCTTTCTCCGCCCAGTTTGCACACACTTACTTTATACTGATTATTTCCATTCAGGAAATCTGGGGGAAAATATATAAGGTTATTGAACAATCAGCAGGTGGTTCTTACCCTGGGCCAGAAAATGTTCTTCTAGTCTGTTTTGTTTTAGTCATTGGTTTGCACTTATATTTCCCCCTGGATACGATACACACACAAGGAGTGAGAAATAAGGAATTAAAATGTAATTGATTCTGCCCTCGCATTAGAATTCTGAGCAGATTCTTTCCTGTTTCACTAACTGTAAATATTATAAACTTTCAGGAGGAAACCACTCTGCCCTCGTAAGGTCTCACAGTGTTCTGATGATGCCCCAGATGATCCTCCAGACCTGTCTCCTGCCCTCAGCTATTCACACTGCAGAGTTATTCACCACATGCTCCGTGGAGGGACAGAATGTAAGCCAAGTCTTCATGCCCACACTATGACAATGCAGAGACATTAGTAACTGAGATTACTCCTTACCTTGACATTCCATTATAGATTGGATTTGAACAGGAAACTCATTTTTTACTATAAATAAGCTATTTGTTCACAATAAGTATTTATACACAAAATAATTTTATAATTGATAACATCCTTAATAATCAGGACAAGTAAAACATAAAATCTAAACATAAAAGTAAAAAAACAATACTTAGGAAAAATTTTCAGTCAAGCAATTGGGCTTAAATAACTAAAATGGACCTGCGTTATAATAATAAAAACTGGTTTTGAGCATAAATGCTTCTGGTGACTTTATACTTAGCAGTGTCCCCAATAAAAGAAAAAATATATAATATGTCATATTGTGGGTGAACAAAGGATGGCCTCCATTGAACAATAATTCTTGTTATCGCTTTCAGTCAAGAAGTCAAGAAGTTTAGGAAATACCATGCACTGTTACCTTGCTTGGAAGGGCCTTATGAGGAACTCCTCACCACCTGCACTTCCATTATAATAACAGACACTCCTCCTACATTCAAGTGAAGCATGGCCTAGCTAGACTCACCAACATTCCCAGAACAGCTGGAATACCATCTCCACAGGTGACCTCATAGAAAGGATTTCAGAGTCAGTTCAAGGTCCTAGAAGCTGATGACATCACAAAGTAGACAGATTTTTTTCCCAAGACCACAAGTCAAGAAACTTTACTTCTCTCTTTTGCCTCTTTTAGACTCTCACTTGCCTGAGGGAGAAAATATTCTTAATACAAATCTTCCTCTCTCCTCAATCTATCCTGCTCAACCTCTGATCTTCTGGGAGGGGCTTGGTTTCAAACTTGTCTTTCCTATCAGCCATGCTGTTTTCCTAAGTGAGGCACAATTTTTATAGTGCCTTACAACAGCTGTTCAAACTTTATTCATGTTAACTAATCGGTCTGATTTTTAGTAATGTCGGTATAGAGCTAATATCAAAAATCTGAATTATATTAGTCCCTGCCAGTATGATCATCAAGTAGACTCATGGTAGCAGATGGATAAGTGAAGGGATAACATCTATGACCAGACAAGAACATCCAGCAGGTGAGACCCTAATGCCTAAGAAAAAAACTCATGGAGTGTTTCTTGTTTATAGTCTATTATTCTCCAAAATTATCACCCTATAAATACACAACTACTGTACAAAGAGAAGTGTTTGTAGTCACTGGGAGAAAATGCTGCTTACTAAGATTTATATGACATCTATTTTACACATGTGAACAGAAGACACCAGCACTACCCATCAGACAACTGAGATTCAACCATTTGATTGAACTGGCATTTTCACAAGGTTAGGAGATAAATTTAATTGAATTTGAGGCAGTGTGCTTACATTTGCTCTTTTCGATGAATTTTCTCCTAATGTACCTTCTCTGCTTCTTTCGCAGAACTCCCATGACTCAGATACTTAGCAGCTTTGGCCACATGGTTCTGGCTGTAGAGTTAAGGATAGAAGAAAGGGACTCTGGAATTTGCCTCTGAGTGATGTGTTTACCTAAGTTACTCTAATACTGATTAAAAAAAAAAAAAAAAAAAAAAAAAAAAAAAAAAAAAACAAGAGTCAGATACTGGGGTAAAAACCTGTTAGATCCAAAGAGCAATGAAGGAACAATCAGCTGATCCTAACTCTCCACAGTTCTCAGATCAAAAAGGACCACGCATCTCTCTAATCCCCTTCCTATATCTTCCTGTGCCCCAAACAAAATTCAGGTCAGTCAACTTGTTGACTCCACCCTCTAATTCAAGGTAAATTTTATTGTCAGTCACAGAGTGGCAGGGCAAACAAATATCCTGCAACATGCAAGTCTAAGGAAAGCTGCTGAGTCCAGGCATGTGTCAGGGGTGTCCCTGAATGGAGGCCCAGGGAGGCCATTGTGTGAAGCTGTGAGGTGAAGCCTGGATTGTTTTGGAGACCCCAAGTGTTAGAGATACCAGAGCCGTGGGATGTGGGATACCTGCTAAGGAAACCTGCTAACAGGGAGTGGAATCAGCTCAAGAGAAAGAAGTGTGTTGCAGTCAACAAAGCTGATAAGAGTTGGAGATCTGGCCAGGAGGTGATGGTACAATGCCTTTAATCCCAGCACTCAGTAGGCAGATCTCTGTGAGTTTGAGGCCAGCCTGGGCTACAGAGTGAGTTCCAGGACAGGCTCCAAAGCTACTCAGAGAAACCCTGTCTCAAAAAAAAAAAAAAAAAAAAAAAAAAAAAGAGGTGGAGATCTGAAGAGCATTTTGACATCAGATATGGAGATACAGGGTTTAGACTTTGCCCAGCTGGTATTCTGTCTTGCTTTGATCTGGTATTTCCTCACTTTACTCCCTTCCCTACTATGTCTTGCCATTGGTAAAGCTCAGGAATTTAGTTCAGCACTTCATGAGAGGAAAGAAAACCAGTTTGGGTAAGGCCAGAACTTCAAGAGAACAGAACCATCAAAAGGCTAGGTTGATCAGGCATACTGACATATACCTGTAGTCCCAACTCAGAAGCAGGTGGACTGCATCAATTTGAAGGCTAGTATGGTCTACCTAGTGAATTCCAGACCAGCTAATATCATGTAAAGAAACATTGTCTCAAAACAAGGGATAGGGGTGGGGAGTGGGTAGGTGAATGAAATGTGGACTGTTTTTTAGCTAGCTTTAGGAATTTAAAGGAAGGTCTAAACTGAGGGAGAGAAATTTAAAAATCATAAAAGTGAAGAGTGGAGTGAGGTGAGATAGAAACATGAAGTAGACTTGTTAGAGACACCAAAAAATAGACACCAAAGACCAGAATCAGAGTTCTAGCCAAAACCAGTTGTGCCTAAGAACTCTTGATTCCTTATACCATCAAAATCTATCAAAAGCTGAGATTCACTGTAATTATAAAAAAAAAAAAAAATTCAGTTGCCAGTGATTCTCAGAAAGAGTCGCTTTCATTTAGCTATTGATAGAAAATGAGGAATAATATAATCATATGACTGTTTAAAGGGTCTGATGCCTCAAATGTCTTACTTCCTCACACACAGAAATGATGCGATAGATTTCCCATAAATTGCCTTGACCCACAGCCCATGAGCTGGTCTGCTTTTGTCTCTACCCACCTCATATCAGTTTTAGTCTGTGGCATGGTCTTCATTTCTCTGATGTAGGTGGTCTGATGTCCTGTGACTACCTCTCCTGTTTTGACAGTGTGTTTTCTTCTCTATAGTCTTACTTAATGATCCCTTTGGCCACTCTATGAGCAAAGTCGGACTTCCAACATTAGAGACAAGGTCTCATACATAATTAGTTTGGAATTCATTAAATTCTACTTTATAATTCTGATATCCTCTTGATACTTGTTAAAACAACTTTTTCTCTTAACTCTAATTCTATAATTTACTTCCATACTCTTCTGAAATAATAATTTATACATTACTACCCATATATAAAATTTTATATTTCTAAATTTTACTTTATGCTTTTTAATATTTGCATGTAAAGTAGTGATTTTTTGAAGTGAAATCCAAATCTAAACTTGAAATTCATGTTATTTCATTTCATATGTCCCTTATACTCATAGACTGAAAGTAATTGCACACAGTATTTGTTTGACTAATCACTTAAGGCCAAGTCTGTAAATGTCCACTGACAGTGACACCTTGTAACTGGACAGAAGTCTTTCTTGGTTCCTTAATTCTGGAAGGAAATAATCTAGCCAGAGATACAGAGACAGAGACAGTTTAAGCAGAAGTTTATTTAGTAAAACAAAGTGACAGTGTACTCCAGAGGTTTAAGAATCATGTTGAATCATGGTGTGGGTCGGGTGTCCTGCTGGATTCTGTGTCCTGAGCTCCTAAGAAGTTTATTATAGTTCCTTCCCTCTTGTGATGTCACTGTTAAATTCCCCATCTTTTGTGTCCAATTGTACTGCACTTGATTTAGGGCCAAGATGGCTGTGTAATTTTCTTTCCATGCTCTCAATCAGCATATTCGTTGATGTGCATGAATGGCTGTTGAGAGTGTTCTGAGAACTTTGATTTTTGATGCAGTAGGAACAATCTAACTGCAGCTTCAAGGATGTTAACCATGAAGAGCATTTTAACTACCTAGAGACACAACCATCATGAAACAACTGGTGTTTCCCTGGTTACTTCATATATAACCCCCAATTCATACACCAGGCTGTACTTGTCTGTAGAAAGGGTAGATATATATGACACTATCATGCTTATGCCTGCCTGCCTGCCCTGAATCTCTGTACTCTAAGATTTGCAATTCAAATCTTTCAGGGTAAGAGCATTGAGCTTGTTCTATAACAACTTCCTCCTAAAGGATTCCCTGTCAGAAAGGGGTGAAGATGCCTTACCCTCTTAGATTGCTAATAAAAGGGAGCCCAGATCTTCTAGGCAAGGGGTTAAATTCTGGGAAATATTGTCTTCCTATTATCCAAAGTCCAGAATTGAATTATCTACAGGTAAGATTCCAAAATTTGCAAGTATTGGTTAAAAGAAAAAAAATTATTTTTATGCTTAAGAGTCCAACTGAAAAAATAATCTAGCTTGCAAATATTCCACAAGGAAGGCAGAACAATGAAGTCAATAACCTGAGCATCTGGAGTATACTGATCACAGTGTAGCTTCTCTTCACAAGTGGTGAGGCTTAGGCAGAACTTCCTATTTAAGAAACATCACACAGTCTCAGGTAAGAAACTTTCTAGTGAAGCCAAATAATGGTATGGCTGTTGAGGACACCAATAAATTTCTGAAGTACTGGAGGATCTCAGAGGCTCTAAAGAATAAATGAATATATGAGTATCCAAAACATAATCATCAATGCATAGAAAGGTGAAATTTCTTTGAGATGAATTATAGTTGTGGGGAATTTATGAATATGTGCTAAATTAGAAGATATGGTTGAGCATGTGGAGTAAAATTTTCAGTTACATTATAGAGCGTTCTAGTTCTAAGCCTACTCTCACATCCCTCAAGAAAGACAGTTCCTGAGAGGGCAGACATTTTGAAAGTAATTTTAGTTTCATTGCTTTTATTATAGGCCCATTATAAAGTATGGTCCAAGGTGTTCCACTATTGGTAATGGGCTCCAAAAAGTCAGCTCATGCACCAGGGATAGATCCTGATCCCACTGCCAGGGACCCTTCAAACAGATCAAGCTGCATAACTGTCTCACTTATGCAGAGGGCCTAGTCCAGTCTCATGGAGGCTCCACAGCTGTTGGCCTAACGTGTGTGAGTTCCCACTAGCTTGGTTCTGGGAGGCCTTTTTGGAGGAGGGGATGGGGATGGTTCCAGGGGGAAGATGGGGAGTGGGGAACAGTAGGAGGGATGAGAGGAGGATCTGTGATTGGTATGTAAAATGAATAAAAAATTTCTTAATAAAAAATCATAATTAAAAAAACTATGGTACATTTTGTTTCAATACTTGAGCCCTTATAAGCCTCCTAAATTTAAATGACTTAATTTTATAGAGTAGGGTAGTTACATAAGGAAAATCATAAGAATATCTGAATTATTCTGGGAGCTTGAAAAAGGAATGAATGGTAAAGAGTATTAGATTAGCACTCAGATACCAGGACCCACATCAAACGACTCACAAGAAATCTCTGAAATATTCTAGAACCTTCTAAATGGAAAAACAGAGGTAGGCTTTGGCATCAATCTCCTGGCCAGAGCTATATAATCAGTATTAGATGGGGTATTTCAAAGTTGAACATCTGTAGGGACTTAGGCCCTTCCAATCACTGACTGGGTAGTTTCAGTTTGCAAAGTATATGAAAATTCTACATATTCTGAACTCAGTTTAGACATAATTTTGATGTAGACAATGAGAATAATAAGCACATATACTCTTTGAAGTTATTTAAGGATATGCCCAACACTTTTACTGACCTGTAGAATCTGCAGTTTCATTTATGAAAGGGCCAAGGAAGCCATGGGTTCCAAATGAACCTGGTGGCAGCCACAACACAGAAGGATGAGCATTATGAGTAAGTAGCAACTCCCTGTTAGCTCCTGACACAGACAAGTCTGGAGCAGAGTGGGAAGCACAAGGGTCCCAACAAGCAGACAGAGGCCGTGAACTGAGGCTCACTTATGCTGTGGTCGAGAATTCCACTCTTAATGGGGCCACATATCTGTTTTGTATGAGGCACTTTAAATCCTCTGTGGGTTCACAGTTCCTGGAGGACTGTGGTGGGTCTTCTATGGGTCTGCTGGAGGGGAGTAACATTTGACTTGTGAATGAACAATTCAGCTGGAGAGCCTAAGCATCATAATTGCTGAGAGTGGAAAGCAAGGCAGTGATAGGAACTTTCCTGTTGGTCCAGGGGACCAGCTTTCTAGGTCTTGATAACCACTTGACTGCCTGATTAGCAAAGGAGAGGTTTCATCTCCCCAAAGAGGCCAACAGTGCATTATGCCATAGGCCTATGTGGCCTCTTAACCCCAGAAAGACCTGTTGAGTTAGACTAAATTTCAGAACCAAACAGAGTCATGGTGAAGCATGACCTCCTATACAAAAACACAAGGGAGTTAAGTTTTGATGGGAGCCAGGTCTTGGTCTGTATTCTGAAAAGAACCAAGCCAGGGCTGCAATGTCATAGGGCAGAGTTTACTCAGGGGGTGCTTTCAGGAATGACTGGAAGACTGAGTGTTTCCTTGGGATTGAAATTTCCATGAAGAATGTAGACTCCTTTGCCACCTGGTAGGAAATCTGGGATATGGAAAATGACACCTTTTCATTTTGTAGAAACCAGGGAAGCACAATACTGGGGATTATTTTCTTCATGAACAGATTATCCAGCTAGATAGTCTTTTCTGTCCAGGTTGGAAGTTTTCTATACACAGTAAGGCATCAAATCATCACAAGTACTGTACTTACAGCCTCAGCAAGAGGGTGACTGATAAAGTGCTTCTCCCAGTTTTCTCAAAGACATGAGCACCATCCATTGCCCATGCTGAACCAAGAGAGGGCACCTTGAAACTTGTAATCACTTTGCTTATATGCTAAACAGATTTCCATGGATTTACTTTTGTTTGTGGAGGGGTGAAGGAGAAAAGGTCTTTCATGATCTTTTCACTTGGTCTTTTATTTCTGTTTTTGTTTTGAGACCTGGCCTCAGGTAACCCAAGCTAGCTTTGTTCTCACTATAAAGCAGAGGCTGGTCTTAAACTCCTGATCTTCCTGCCTTTAATTCCTAAGTGCTGAGATTATGGATATGTGCTACCACATCTGGCTGTCTGCAGCTCTTCCAAGTTCCTTCCCTTTGTGTCCTTTAATTTTTTGTACAAAACAAATCTATTTTCTACTTCAAGTCTTGTGTCACCTTCAATATCTGGGTGTGGCCGAAGAAGGAGGAGGGAACAAAGAAAAATAAAGTACATGATGAAGACAACGATGATTTTTTTGTTTGCTCTGGGCAACACTTTTATAATTATTTGTATTATTTTTTGAGATTATAATATAATTACATCATTTCCTTCTTACTTTTATTAATTCTAAGCCCTCTTACTATTTTATTGCTATGAGGAGGCACATGACCAAGGAAACTTGTAGAAGGAAGCACTTAACTGCAGTGCTCACAGGTTGAGAGTGTTAATCCATGATCATCATGGCAGGAAGCATGGCTACAGGTAGGCAGACATGATGCTGCAGCAGTAGCTGTGAGGTCACAGCTGATCAGCAAGTTATAGGCATAGAGAGAAGGACACTGGAACTGGTGTGGACCATCCCCAGTGACACACCTCCTCCAACAAGGCCACACTTACTCCAACAAGGCCTCACCTCCTAACCCTTCCTAAACAGTTCTACTAAGTAGGGAATAAACGTTCAAATACATGAACCTGTGGGGGTCATTCTTATTCAAACCACCTACTTCCCATATGCTCCTTCCTTTCATTAATTGTTTTACACATACACACACACACACACACACACACACACACACACACACACACGGGCAGGGGGCAGGATTTGAATGGAGAGGTGTGCTAGACATGAAAAATATAGCATCTAACATCTAAAGAAATACTTTTTAAAAATAAATACTAGCCATGACCATTATGTTTATTTGCTGTATAAACAGTCTTATTATGTAACTGTGGCTGACATTGTACTCTTAAGTACTTCTGACTACCCTCAAAGTCATGGCCGTTGTCTTATTACAGCTTCCTGACTGCTGGCTTACAGGCATATGCTGACAGTCTTGCTCTGAATCATAAAGAGTTTAACCACTTGATAATATTTTCACAATATTTTAGAAAAGAGGAAGCTCATTTTATTGTGCTTTACAGGGTTGCCAAGGGCAGAGCACACTTCAAGTTGACAACATAACTGAGAGCTGCTCACCTGAGTTTACTTGGGTCTTGATAGACTAGCATTCCCCACCCCTGCAGTAACCTTTACATCCATGCCTGCAAGTAGGTCATACAGTAACCCCCGTCACCTGCTTCATGCAATCCAGGAAGGGCCATATCACACAATGAAATAAAGAAACAGCCTGTCTCCTGTCACAGGACAATGGTCACTTGACACTGGGTACCTCTGAAACCGCAGGTTCAGTGAATTGACAGGGTGGGAAGCAGCAAATGTATCTGTCCCAGGCAGCATGAATCCATCTCATTCTAGCCTTCAGGGACACCAAGGGGAGAGCTTAGTCTGAATTCACTGATGATACAAAAGAAGCCTTCCTCACAGCTCTCAGAGGTGGCTTTGATGATATCTTACTCAGCCAGGCCAACTGGACCTGGTGGAACCACAGCTTGTTGGGGAATATTATTTTAAGGTGTGTTACTTCTATTTATATTGCATTTGTTTAACTCTGTGAGCTGTGTTACTGTGCCTGTGTAAAACACCTGATGGTCTAATAAAGAACTGAATGGCCAATAGCAAGGCAGGAGAAAGGATGGGCAGGGCTGGCAAAGAGAAGATAGAGAAGGAGAAGAAAAGAGATGGAGGAGTGAAGAGAAAGAAGTGGCCAGAGAAGAAGGAGGATCCAAGGGCCAGCCACCCAGCTACACAGCAAGCCACAGAGTAGGGTAAGATTTACAGAAGTAAGAGAATGGGAAAAGCCCAGAGGCAAAAGATAGATGGGTTAATTTAAAGTTAATAAGAGCTGGCTAGAAACTAAGCCAAGCTAAGGACGGACATTCATAATTACAAATAAGCCTCTTGGTGTGATGTGTTTGGGATCTAAGTGGCAGGCCCCCTTAAAAGAGTAAGAACCCCCAAACAATAACAACAATGTCTGACTCTTAATGTAGCTGAGCTGGGAAACTGGTTTTAGCTGGGATCCTTCTGTGCTGCCACTTCCGCTGAGGACTCCATGGTTTGTGTCTTCCCTCTTTCTTTTCATTAAACTTATTTCAACCACAGATACTAATCCTGAGCAGTTAGCTCAGAGTCAGCTTTCACTCTTGGGTGGATATCACATAACTTCCTAATATTAAAGATCTAGTAGGAATTACATCACGTAGTTCTCTCTAGACATAAAAAATAAGAATGTAGTAGACCAAATGCTGAATAGCTATAGAAAATTTAAAAATCTCATTTCCCTAGGTAGTGTTGCCATTCAATTCCTGTGTTGTGATTCTAACACTGAGGGTGGTGTTAGTAAATAAGCCTTTTGGGAGATGATAATACCACAAGGGTAGAACCTAGTAAATGGCTTTAGTATTCTTATAAGAGAGATTCCTGAGATCAGGCATGATCTTTCCACCACATGATGACATAGTCAGTGCTTTTGAGCAGAAAGAGGGACCAAAAATGAAATCTGCTGTCCCCCAACCTTGGACTTTCAAACTTCCAGAAAGAGAAAATTTTGTTTTTAAAAAGGCACCTAATATTATATTTTGTTACAGTAATTCAAACCAGACAAAAAAATGCTGCAAAGTACTATTTTAGTTGACAGAAACATAAAAGGAGAAGAAACCAAAAGTCTTAAAAAATTACATTCTCCAATGAAGAATGCACTTGATGGATAAATACATCCTTAGTAGTATAAAATATGTAGTGGATCAGTATCTTAAAAAACTTTGCATTCCTATGAACACTACAGCAGTATTCAGAAGAGCTGGAATATGAAAACAAACGTAATGACCTGTGACAAAAGAATAGGAAAAGAACAGAAATATCTTACCATTTCGAATAGCATGGAGGAACCTGACCATTATGGTAAGTCCACTAAGCCAAACACATAAAGACAAATGCTCCATGATCTCACTTATATGAGACACCTCAACTGGTTAAATTCATGTGCACCAAGTACTGCACAATAGTGGTTGCTGAGAACTGGGCTGAACAATGGAAAGATGCTGCTCAAAGTGTACAAAATTTCATCATGGCAGATGAGTTTCAGCACAGTAAGTGACTATTGTATTGTACTGTGCCAAATACTTGAAATTTGCTAAAAGATTAGTTCTTAAGTATTCTGAACACAAAAATAAAGATAATGGAATCTATGTGAGATTATGGGCATGTGAATTAGCTTGATGGCAATTATTTCACAATGGCATATTTCAAAATATCAAATTGCACACTTTATATTGTTTTTGTCAATCCCAAGCTATGAGCTGAGAGAAGAATAGAGTCATAATAAGGCAAGGGGAAAATTAGTGATGAGGTCATTCAGTTGATATTTATCCATATTATATGCTGCTAAAGAATATTCCATTGTATATTTATATCTCAGCTTATTTGTATGTTTATCAATTAATGCATATTTGGCCTATTAGTTTGGAGAGAGAGAAAGAAAGAGAGAGAGAGAGTGTATGTGTCTGTGCATTGCTATTATGAACATTCAAAAATTATTTGTAGGAGGATATATTTTTATTCTTTCTTGAGTAAGCACTTGGACATATGTTTATAACAAAGAGTCAGACACTTTTCCACAGTTGTGGTAGCATTAAACTCCTACAAGCAAATCTGTACAAGGAAATTGTTCTATACCTTAGCAACCACTGGACACTATCTACATTGTGAGGCTGTAGTGATGTCTTACTATAATTCCTATTTAACTACTCTCAAATATTATTAAAGACTTGCCTTAATAATCTTCTTCCTAGGGGCCCAGAAGAAAAGCTATGAAAAGTATCTAAGTACACTGAGCTCTTAGTCTGTCTACTTTATTCCTCTGAGATAAAATCCTATCTACATATCTGCTGTTCCTTCGAAGTTCTATCATAATTCTCTCATCTTAGTTCTGCCTCATCTTGATCTTTCTCCTCTCATTCTTCTCCATCTGCCTCTTCCTCATCTTCCATCTCATCCTTCTAATTCTCCAGTCAAAATTCTCTCCAGTCAAAATCTTCTCTAAGTCTCTGAGATTTACAATTATATACCCATACAATAGCAATGCTCTAGCCAAAGCAAGGTCACCTGGCTTGAATTCTTACAAGGTCATAAAGGCAGACAAGAGTTTTCCTCAGTCAGTGACTGTCAGGCTTTCTTTTACAGCCCAAAAAGGAAGTGGTGAAGGAAGAGGTCAACTGATAGCTAAAATCAGTTAATATATCAAAAAAAAGGGGGGAATTTATGTGCTCAAACTACATTCCTAGAAGTCGGTAGGTAAAAATATTAGGAGTCTGTAATGTTAGTAAGGCTGTTTAAGAAAAAAAGGGTCTCAGCTTAAATTGCACAAGAAATAAAGCGATTTCTTTATAGCTTAGTTCAGGAGATTGTTTGGCCTTGGATGCTTGATAGGTATTTTAGATAAATACACTGTTATGAGTTCTTGGAAGCACACATAGCATATAAAAAATCATTGTAGGAACCAGCATATAATATATATATATATATATATATATATATATATATATATATATATATATATATATATATATATATATATATTTACTAAAATATCACCAAGACTTCTTAAGCTATGACTTGACCTTCAAAAAAGTCCCTGACCCTTCCAAGTAGTAGCTTTTGTCATAGTAGCTGGATTCCATTCCATTTTCCTCCTGCTTGCAGCAAACTACAACAACCCTGAACAACAGAGATCAGAACAGGACTTATTTTCAATTGTCATAGGTAAGTTGCTTAAGCTCTCCATACCTGATGTTCTTCTTCCTCCAATTGTTGCTAATTATAGTACTGGCATCATAGAATAATTTGGAGGATTGGTACATATAACGATAGAAAATTCTCAGACTAGTGTCTGATGCATAGAAAGTGTACAATGAAAGTTTTCAATTTTTGTTACTGCTTAATTTAGCTTTAAAAAAGTTTAGTTATATCAAATTCAAGTGTCATTTGCACATATCAAATGCAAACTTTAGTCCTATCACAATGTCAACCTTCTTAAGCTATTCCTGGAAATATTTTACAGTGTGGAGAGGCCACCAAAACAAGGAATCGTGTGGGTGCATGTTAATTGTCCTCACCTCTCTGTATCCCAGATAAATATAAAATGTCAGGAAGCAGGCAGATGGTTTCATTAAGCTGATTTCTGTATGGCTAATGAAGAAATTAGTTCAAGAGTTCACATATCTTGGCAATGTTGGGGTTGTTATAGGTCAAAGAGAAAGAGATTGGGGAGAAGAAACCATCAAAAATTTTGGGAGAAGAGAGGAAGTACAAGGAAACACGCCAGGGCAACCAGACAAACCAGGTGAAGCCTGGAAAGGGCTGAAAAGGCATCATGGAAGCCCCGGGATAGAAGACTGACTCAGTAAACAGTATATAGAAGGTTAGAACAGCAAGATATAGATCAAACATGAATACCAACTCATGCAGAAAATTGAGTCCCTATGAGAAAAGAAGAAACTGATACCTTCTGTTCACTAAAGGTGGAATCTTTAAAAAAATAAACCAATGCCTCCAACTGAATTGTAAGCTCAAGGAGGCTCCCAACATTGGAAGCAAATATCTCTACAGAAAAAATAAAGTCTCTATGGTATACTGAGGAAGAATACATTCACCAAGGACAGGTTACAGATCCAAGTCTTTAATAAATAATATCCCACTCTTTACCTTTACCTTTCCATTCTGGCCACGAAGCACTGTAGTCTGGGCCATTGTGCACCATGTTAACTTATGAACTTTTGCCCCTGGACTAATTATGCTGCTTCTACCATTCCTCATAAACCTCTTTCTGATTGTCCTAATCCACTCCCCCAACTCCACAACTTCTACATTCAGCCCCTCTACATACCTCTTATTCCAACACTTGGACTTTGATCCTTCACTTTACTCTTTGCCCCACCTTACCTCCCTCTTATCCCTTTTTGCTGCCCAGGCCTCCTCCAAGAAAAAGAACAAAGCATAAGTTTAGCCTGTCTCCAGAATTTTTTTCATGCATACATCTGTGTGTCAGACATTTGTATAGATGTTTCTCTGGAAGCTACAATAGGCTTTCCAATCCCCTGAAGCTTAAGTTACCAGCAGTTGTGAGCCATGCAATACGGATGATTTATTTTGAACTCAGGTCCTCTGGAAGATTTGTAAGTGCCCTTAACCCTTGGCATTCTTTCATCACAAACCTGTTATGCCATACATGAAAATAAAATAATATGGTTTACTACACCATGATAGCCCATAATGAAAGTTATCAAAAATGACCACTACCACTCATAAATATCAAAAGCCTGTACAGAATCCCCATTAGACTTCCCTACTCAACAAATATTTAATGGGCTCTTCCTAAGTCCCAGGTACATTTTGTCACATTATAGACACAGTGTCTTGACCTAGTTTTGTCAGCCCTGCCCATTTCACCCCTAATCTCCATGCTTGAGCCAGGTAACACATCCTGTATTGAGCCCAGACTTACGTCCACCTGATTTTCTCCCACTTATGCTATTTCCAACCTTCAGGCACAGCCCAACCCACTCATTCTCTGCCCAGGTCCACGTGCCCAAGTATAATCATAAAAACACAAATAATATGAAAGGTCAAAGTACACAGCACCCTTCAACTACCCAGTACTATAGAAATATTCTTCAGTGCAAATTATTTGAATGAACCCCCAGACACAGAATTTAAAATCACAACCATAAGCTTCATCAAAGAATTCAAAGACTTTAAAGAGAATACAACAAAACAGTTCAATGAACTTAAAAAATAAGCACTTAAAGAGAATAAATGTCTGAATGATGCCAAAGAAATCATAACCAGAGTACTGAATGAAGTGGTGAAGACAATCTAGGATTTGATAATGTAATTAAATAAAAAGGTGTGAATACTGAAGAGAATTCAAACTGAAATGGGTGTGGGACTGAGAAACTCAATAACCCAACTAAAGCATTCAAGGAAAATACTACTGGAATGGACCATGCAGAAGAAAGAATATCCAGGATTCAGATAAAATAGAGGATTAAACCACACAAGAAATAATATGAAAAAGTTTTTAAAGCACAGGAGAGGAACATGTAGGAACTGGGGGACACTATCAAAGGACAAAAACTTCATATTATAGGCATAGATGAGAGAGAAGAATCAATTCCACATCAATTCCACATCAAAGACCTATCTTCAACAAGTTCATGGAAGGAAACTTCCCCAAATAAAGTAAAACAAAGCCAAAAAGATACAAGCTCATAGAACACCAAATGAACAAGACCAGAAAACAAATTCACCCCAGTATATTGCAATTAAAACATTGAATATGAAGAACAAAGAAAGAGTACTGAAAGCTGAAAGAGAAAGTAACACAGTCACATCTAAAAAACCCAAACCTTAGACAAATAACTACAGGCAACTAAGGCATGCTGAGAGTGGGAGAAATTGTCTTTCCCAGGGATGAGCCTCCTAATTGGTTATCCAATACCAACTGGTCAGTACTAAAGTTATATACATACAAGTAAAATATAGATAAATCTAAATAAAAAATCAGCTTGAATTTACATATCTATCTGTTTACAATAGCAGTTAAATAAAGAGAGGCCTTGAATTGAAGAGGAAGCAAGGAGGACATGGGTAGGGTCAGAGGAAGAAAAGAGAAGGGAGAAAACTATGTAATTATATTTTAATTTAATTAAACAATAAAATTAAACATAAGTAAATAACTTTCACTTCACCTCTCTCAGAAATCTCTAATGTCCTCAAACTTTTATCTGCATGTCAGACCACACTAAACTTATTAGAGCATTTAAAACACTATGTTGTCATTTTCTTTTTTTTATTGAAAATAGATTTTTCTCTCACACAACACATCCTAACCACAGTTTCCTCGCCCTCCACTGCTCCCAGCAATCCCCCTCCCTCCCCCAGATCCATTTCTTTCACCTTCAAACAACAAAGTCACATTTGGCAATACAGAATAGCAAGGTTGAGAGAAATAGTCAATAAATGTGTTATGAAACAAATGAATGATCATGTGAGTGATTAAATGAAAATGGTCATTTGGGGAACACAAATTAAACTTGACAATTAGGAATGAAAACATAATTAGCTTACAGTATAAAAGTGGTTTCTGAGCCAGGCGGTGGTGGCGCACACCTTTAATCCCAGCACTCAGAAGGCAGAGCCAGGCAGATCTCTGTGAGTTCAAAGCCAGCCTGGGCTACAGAGTGAATTCCAGGAAAGGCGCAAAGCTACACAGAGAAACCCTGTCTTGGTGGTTTCTGAAAATGTAAAAATACATAAGATTGTCATTTGTAAAGTTTATCTTACTATAAAATAAAGATACACAAATTTTATTTTAAAAGTTACAAAATTCACAGTTCTGTAATTGGGTTGACTAGCACACTTCAGAATACTTTAGTATACGTTTTTACATAAGGAGTTTTTAATACTTCCTTGATCACTTTTTAAACTATGACAAACTACTAATAAAAGCACTCACTTACAGTAATTTGATTTTATTCAATCATCATTCTCCTGACACAAAAACCAATATCCAAGTATGGCTGCCTTGTTTGCTATCAGTCTTTCCTAGAAGAATAGACATTTTGCCTTTAAATATCAAACTATAATGTCAATTATTAAAATAGAATTACTTTTGTAAAATAGAATCCCATTTTGCATTTGAGTTAGCACAAGACTAACTAGTCTTTTTAACTAACTTTTGTTAACTAGTTAACAAAAAATATTGGGAGCAGATATAACTAAGGGGTACCCGCTGATACCTTCCCTAGGAAATTCAAGGGCCCCTAGAGCAGATGATAGAGTATATGAGTGAACGCTATGAAAAAGAGAAAGCTTTCTCCAGGTAGGAGAAGAATGCTTGGTCTGGTTCTACACGGGTATTTATACAAATACCATTGGCAGTGCACACTTTAACGTTTTTCACATTTTCAGTGTCAGATCTCTCATTACAATCCATGTTGGTAGAACAACTGCATTTAAAGTGCTTGGAAAAGTACTTCAGGACTCCAACCGTGGGGTTGCCAACTACTTCCAAACTCCCATTTTCTCAAAAGTTTAATTTCTAAGTTCTTTGGATTCAACTGAATATAGTGATCTGAATTCACATCTTTCCTTGTGCAGATGCCTCAATGACTGCAAAGTGTTTGGCTGCACATTTTGGCTGCTAGGGTGGCATTGATTATGTATAGATTCAGGGTAGTCCTCATGTATTTATGGAGGGTTGGACAACCTGTCTGTAAAATAATAAGACAGTCAGTGTAGCAAGGTGCAAGTTCCTATGTGAACAGATATACTATAAAAACTCCTAAAGAATAATGAATTATCCGACTGAACAATGATAGGAAATACTCTTTTTCACTCAACAAGCAAGGTTATTCCAACTATATTTTAACATTTGTAAATTTTGTAGGCCATTTCATGCCACTGAAGAATTGGTTAGTTGAGGCTTAACCTATCCTAGACTTCATCTTTCCCAATGATTCATGGATTAATCAAGAGTATGGAATTTTACAATGGTTAGACTATGGGCTTTGATGTTAACTCGCCTAATAGTAGTATCACCTTCGTTAATAACCATGTCTGCCAATCTAGGATACCTCAGATTTGTAAATCTGAGTTTGCTATTGGGATCACATAAGGAAAGTTGGTTAATTTGATTATGATTCAGTTTCATCACTTGAAAATTAGGGATGATGTTGCAGTCTGCTTCATAGGCTTATTGTGAAGACAAATGATAAGATGTATATGGAACCTACCATTTCCTCAGTTAACCCTCAATAAATCATAAATAATTTTAATAAAAGTCACATTGTCAGATGATTTAAACATAATTAAACAGACTCAAAATTGATGTCTCAAAATAATAAAATACATTCAACTGTGTATGTTTTAGCTAAGTTATATACAGTTAAAGGTGTGCATAATGACAGTTCTTTGTTAAACTGTGTAGACAGAGAGAGAAAGAGCAGAAGTGGTCCATCTTAACATTACTGTGCTCTAACAATTGGTCACTGGCCATTGAAAAACATTGTTGATCAAGATCTGTCATGATCAACAGTTCTACTGGGTGAGCCCACTGTGGTAGCACATGGGCAGGAAAAGGAAAAGACCTTGGCACCTCTGACTCGAGTCTATTTGCTATTTTCCTTGTGGTGAGACTCCATTTTTGGTTCAATAATGGCCTGGCAAAGATATGTGCCCTTCTGTCCCCAAAGCCTGTGACTGAATGAGCTTACAGTGGAGGAGACTGTGGCTATGATTAGAAGCATGTTGAAAGGGCTGTAAAGGGAAGTAGGTGAAACTGAGCCTGAAAAGCCAGATGCCAGGCAACCTTCCACTATGGCTCTGTTTCAGTTCCAACTTCCAAGTTCCTGCCTTGAGTTTCTGCCCTGTAATCCCTCAACAATGGACTATGATCAGGATGTATAAGCCAAATATATTCTTTTGCCTGTAAGTTACTTTTGATCAGAGTGTTTTGTCATAATAGAAACCAAACTAAGAACAACTAATATAGCAGGTTCATATGAAGCTCTTCTGATATTCCAGTCATGTGGAATGCTGTATATTTTAAATGTGATTTACTTCTTGCCATTCTGGTTGTACTTTAATTAGAAAGTAACCATCCAAGATACTTTTTCATAGACTCATATCTCTGTGTTAGTTGCTTTTAAAGCACGCCTATATTTTAATTTTTATGTAGTTTTTCCTGAACACTATTATATTCTAAGTGTTTATAGATTGTGTCAGTATTCTTTAATATTATATTCTCAGTACTAATGATACATTAAAAAATTATACCAAGTTTAAGGAGTATTGAAGTTGTTTGCAGAAACAAGGATTAGACAAAAGGAAGATTACAAGAATGAGAATGATTTGAGAATCATCTTTCATCTTCTCTATGGAAAGATTTAAACTGGAAACCTAAGAGATACTGTATAATTAAACCCACACTGGGCAACTTCAAGTTGCCCATCAATAACACTGAATACAGAGTTGAGAACTGAGCAAGCTACTATTTCACAATATAAGAGTACAATGTGAATAATATCCATTCTAGAGTGTTCCCCCAATGCAGACACAACAGATATACACAATCTCAGGTACTGAGGTGCACATGAAGCAAAATAGATGACATATTCTAAGCATTAGTTATTTTTGTATTTGATGGAATTTATTTATCATTCGATTTTTATTAATGGCCATGTTTAATAGCTGGCTCATGAGGATCCCAAATATTAAAAAAGCATGTCTCATAAAGTAAGACTGGTCAAACTGGCTTCATCACACTACTGGATCAGATAAAGTGGAGTGGAAGGAGATGGCTTACTTGACACTTTTTGTGAATCAGTTTTAACAACTCGGGGAAAGGCCATGAACTGGCTGGTAGGGAGACTGAGAGGATGCTTCATGTGAAAGTATAAGGACCTGGAATTTATTCTCATAGCTAACTTCCAAAAGCCAAGTAGAATGTCATTTGATTATATGCCCAGCACTAGAAAGACAGAGACAAGTCAATATTTTAGGCTTTCTGGCCAGTCAATAGAGCTGAACTGCTAAACTCTGAGTTAAGTAAGAGACCTCCCTTAAAAGATAAGGTGGAGAGCAACAGAAGAAGACTCAATATTGCCTCTGTGTCTACATACACACACACAGACACACACACACACACACACACACACACACACACACACACACACACACTTTATACTTTGCATCATCATTTTCTCAGGGAATCTGAGGAAACATGAAAAGTGCTTCATGAGAATTCTGAGCAGAAATGACACAAAACAAGTGTGATGATGGAAGTAAAGCTCATCATAAATTGGGGAAAGTCACTGAAATATGGAGAGCCTATAAGGGACAATACTAAGACAGTACCTAAAATGGAAAACAGTGACATCGAAGTTGAAGCCTACCCTTGAATAAATTGTATGGCAGATCTTTGCAGGGAATGGTAAAACAATGGACAGCTGAGATCAATGTGACATTAAAAACAAATGTGACAAGGCTGTACAAAGTATCACAGCACGGGCACCAGATTTCCAGAAGCCTGCCCATGCACCAGGGACAGATCCCCTATTCCTATATTTTTTCAGCAGTAAATGGAACCTTCTCCAAAACTGGTCACATCATAGGACACAAGCCAAATATAAGAAGTGAAAAATTGAGTCAATTCCTTGTCTCCTATCAGACCATAATGCAATAAAACCAGAAATCAACCATAAGAGAAACTACAGAAACCACAAAAAATACTTGGACACTAAACAATGCTGCAGGAAAATGTAATGGAATCTAAAAATAAATAAATAAATAAATAAAAACAAATGTGACAGCTGAAGAGTGACCCTCCCAACCTATGCACTGTGGATGCCGAATTGATTTCTCCTTAGAGGAAGAAGTTCTCAATTCTTTTATTTTTAAAGGAGGTAGTATACAGAGATCATAAACAGACCTACCACCAAATTAATATCCTTGGGAAAGGTATTTATAATTTTGGAAGAACAACATGTAGTGGGTAGCCATTCCAGCTTTGATCTGGAAGTTCCAACGTAACTGTCAGGCCTACAAGGCAGGGCTGAAAGAGGACCCTGAAGACCTGAGATCTGGATGAGTGAGCTCTCTTGGTTCCTGGACCCTGGACACTGGAGTTAGACCAAGCAGAGCTCTCCAGAGAACACTGCCAGACTGTGCTACACCTTTCCCAGACCCTGTAATCAATCCCTTCACTTGTAAGTTACCCCACAAAATAAACTTCCCTTTCAACTACATGGTGTGGCCTTAATAATTTCACCAATAACAACAGCAAGAATTTGTAATATACCTCAGAAGGTTATGATTTTAAGATAATTTTCTTCAACTCAAAAGATTTTACCCAGAGATAGATCCCATTCCCTGACTTGCATTTTCTGTTACTCACATTCTATCGATGATCAAACTAAAGAGAAGAATGTTATATGAGATGGGTTTTTGAAAAGTAAGACTTGAGAGAATCTTGCAAATGAAGCTGTTTCAGTGCTTTTATGTGATATATTGATGTTCTCTAAGAAACAAATGTTATGCTACTCAAAAGCCTGTCTTTGCCTAAGAATATAGCATCTGTTCTCTACAAGAACAGGACGGGACTCCTGGGCAATGAGCTTCTCTGAGAATCTCCATGATGTATTCATCATTTATATTCACACACACACACACACACACACACACACACACACACACACACAAACACACAAAAACCCCTTCAGCCTCTGCTTAGCCATGTAAAACTCTCTTACATTGACACACATACACAGATGCACAACATATATGCACAAAACTCTTTCTTTTATACAAGAGACTAGTAAAAGTGAGGACAGGACTTGATATGGGGAAATAAATTATAGAGACCTGTTGTCTGACATTAAACATCATGCCAGAAAACTAAAATAGTAGTCCTGGTTTTGCTACTTACAAACAATGGAGCCTAGAGAACTTCAGTTAATCTCATCAAACATCTGATTCCTCATGGGAAGATAGTTTCAACATTTTCTAGTTCATAACAAAAAAAAAAAAAAATACAGCATATCTGAATTTGGCAAATACTGGGCATTTACTTATTGCCAAGCATAATGCTATTTTCTTAACACAAGGCCCTGATGAGCATTAAGGATAGAATTATTTTCTCTTTCCTACCAATACCTTACCTGTGCATGATGTGCTACAGATGTAGAATCCCATATTACAATTCCACTGGTCCCCAGTGCAACTGCTTCACCGATTGTATTCACAAGGTCATTCCAACAAAGAGTTAGCAGGGAGTAATCATTGGAAGCATTTACACAGGACAAAGTCACCAAACTAAGTAGCTGACCTAACAATAACACTTTAAATACTTCTACAGTCTTTAAAGCTTCTCCTCAGGCATTTTACTTTATAATACTTTACTATATAAGAATTTATCATTGTTTTAATGACTTCTGCTAGCAAAAGACCCAGATCCCTGGGAGAAGAAGAAGAAAAGGAGGAGAAGGGGGAGGAGAAGGAAGAGGAGGAGGAGGAGGAGGCGGAGGGGGAGGAGGAGGAGAGGAAGAGTATTGGTGAAATTATTAAGGCCACTCCACGTAGTTAAAAGGGAGGTTTATTTAGAGGCATAACTTACAAATGAATGGATAGTTAGGTTGCAGGGTCTGGGAAAGGTATGTTGCAGTCCAGCGGTGTTCTCTGGAGAACTCTGCTCGATCTACCTCCAGCATCCAGGGTCCTCAAACCAAGAGAGCCCCGGCATCCGGAACTTGGGTCTTCAACATCCTCTCTCAGCCCCACCTTATATACATGACCATTACCAAAGCCTCAATGGGGGTTGGAACTTCCAAGTCAAAGCTGGAATGGTTACCCACTACATGTCCCCCTTTTGTCTAAATAAGAAGGTTCCAACCTAATACAAGACTATATACAAAGGGATGGTTATCAAATATTGTCCAGGAGTAATGAGGGATAATGATCTAGATAAGATGGAACTACAATCAATGAGAACAATATCAAGCAAGAAACACATACTAAAATCCTAGAGTGTGGGTAAATGGCATGTTACAAAGATCATTCTAAAAGGTGTCCTATCCTAAAGAACCTGAATCTAATACTTAATATGTTCTATCTAAGATATTAATATACTAAGTTGTAACTATAACTGCTAGTCTTCAACCTCATCAAAGACCTGAGAAGGAATATAATAATACCTGAGAAATGGGAGAAGGATGCAAGCAAATTTCAGGAGTCTTGCAAGAGTAGACAGAGACAGCTGGCAGCCTGGACAGTCACCTAATGTTTCTCAGCATCATTGGTGCATACAAATTGGCTGCAGGCCTAGAGTATCTGACAGATATTTTCAGAAGCAGGAATTCTGAAAGACCATCTTACCCTGTCTTGGCAGAGTTAAGAAGTCACTTTTCTTTGTGTCCTGCTTGTCCAGAAGGACAGCACTCATATTGTCAGCAGTTGAGGCAAGAGCAGTTCTTTGCCCAATAGGCCATTTTGTGCCAAGAAGACAAACTTCAAAATGGAAATTTCTTAGAAGCCCAACATTCTCTTGGGATCAAATTGGTGCTGCCAGAAGCAATTGTTTCTCAGGTCAACAGAATTCTAAGTTATTTAAATGCCATATTCTCTAGGTCCATGAAGTGTTTGAAGATTACCTGTCCATCTGACCTATGTATCTGTAAATCTAGATAACCTAACTAACATAACTATAGAGACAACAAGCATAGGTGACTATAAATCTATAAGTCTTATCTACCAAAATAATGTAAGGACTAAGACTTAGGAGAGGAAGGAGAGGAAGGAGGAGGAGGAGGAGGAGCAGGAGGAGGAGAAGAAGAAGAAGAAGAAGAAGAAGAAGAAGAAGAAGAAGAAGGAGGAGGAGGAGGAGGAGGAGGAGGAGGAGGAGGAGGAGGAGGAGGAGGAGGAGAAGGAGAAGAAGAAGAAGGAATATTGTTTACATTTTGCAGTTCTTTCATGGCTGCTAACAGATCATATGATTATATTAAACACTAAAAATGTAGTAATTTTGTCTCCTTTGGAGAACGTAGAATTACTGATGTGTATGTTCCTAAATGATGCATAAAGCTAAATTACACTTTTGAATAACATTACATTCCTGTTGACACTATTTCCTGCACAATAGCACAAAACTGTAATACTTTGATTTACTCACAATAGAAAGGAATTCTCAGATTTGGTTAGTAAAAACAATGGGTGTATACAGAAAGATGGGAAGTGGATTGTTTTCCCCACACACTTTAGATATCCTGATGCCTTCCAATATACGGTAGTGATTGTAGAGTTTTGCATTTGGAGATAATTTCAATTCACTCCTCAGATAGGTCGATGGGTAAAGGGCAGTGCTTTTTTCCATATCCAGCCAAGATCATTATTTCTGTCTATTTCTATACTAGGACATTTTCCATCATAGCCTGGCTCTAAATAATTATTATTATAACAATCAGGAAAAAGATAAAACCCCCATAAGTATTGAGGCTTATGTCTTTTACACAGTTTTAATGTCTCTTCCATGAAGTATCTTGCTGCCTTTTCAAATTCCTCTTTGGCTTTCTCGATGGCTTGTGCAGTGTTCATACCTGGATTTTGGGTCTGTACCAACTGAATAGACTTATTCTTATAAATATCCTTGGGTGTCCAGTTTTGTGTCCAGGTAGGCCTCCATTCTTCCAGTCAATGATAGCTAAGCCCAATTGGTCTACTGGAATATAATGCTCAATGTCAGTCTTAACTTTGTCCAAATGCTCTTGCAAATTTCCCGCCCGAGGTACTCCTCCAAACACTTCTGCTTGTTTCTTATCTATATATGGATATTTTCCAAGTTGGTTAGCATAAAATATTGTGACAGCCTGCCCTGTGGCAGTTTTTCGGAGACTTCCGATTAAAGAGAAGAGGCTCAAATCTATTGATTGAATGATCCAATACAAGCCTCAGTGGGGACATTCCAGACCCAAAGGAAAGTCTCATTTGGCATAAGTGGTACTGCCCTATAATCCACCACAGTCAAGGAGCATGGAATCAGAAGGAAGATTATTAACACAGGCTGGAATGTTCCACCAGACTCAACAAAACTCCCCAAATAGAGGTGCTCAAATCTCAACCCTCCCATTGAAGAGAGTAATTACTGTGTAAACACTTACTTCTTTTTGCACACTTAGGTTTGTCCAGTGTTTGATGCAAATGATGAGGAAGATAGTGACATGTGGTCACTCTGAGAGATGACGGTAAGGTGACTGCTTTATATTGAAGATTGCTCTTCTTGTGTCACATTTCAGGAATGTTTTGCAGTAAGTTCAATCATCCAGAACTGAAAAAAAGACAAATATGAAATTCACTGTTCACTGTAGCAGAGATGAGAGCTTTACCAATTCCTCAATGTTTTATGCAGAGAACTTAACTCAATTTCAAAAGATAAAAGGTCTACTATTGTGTTTAAAGCAATTAGATTTTTTTCTCTTCTGTATGATACAAAATCTGTAACAGTCAACATTAATCTTCTAAAATCATCCCTGATTCCACACAGAACTGACTGTAACTATTTTCCCTTTCATTATGTATATAAAATATTGTATCTAGCAATGCTTTAGCAAAAACCAGTTGAATAAAAATAAGTTCTTACTTAAATTCTTTTTTTTTTTAAAAAAAAAAAAAAGCACTATGTAATGATATACTAAATTTTGAAAATAACCTTTCACAAAATTAAAAAAATTTTCGGGTATGAAAGGAATTATTTTTAACTTTGGAAATCATAAGACCCAATGCATGCACTTAAATTGAGGGAACCTTTTGAAGTCAGCTATGAAAACATATACACTCAAACAACAAAAATGGATCCAGGAAGTTGTATTTATGTGTACAGCATAATAATCAAAGAAAAAGAAGCTACTGATTTGAGAATGACGGGAGACATGGTAGTAGTCAGGTTAGAGTATTTGGGAGAGACTGGAAGGAGAAAAGTGAAGGGGGGAGGTCATGTAATCTTTTAATTAAAAATCTATAAAAATTGAAGATCATGCATTACTAGCCCAATAATGCCAAAGAAATACCTACCAGGAGTCTTGATTTAGGTAATGCAGAGGTGTTTGGGGATAATACCAATAAGCAAAGTCTCCTTCGAAGACTGAGAGTCAATAAAAAAATTAAAGAAGAGGAGAAACTTCTTTAGCAGAATTCATTTCAATTTGTAGAAATTTAGGAAAACCCATACAGTTGCCCACACACACACATACCACTGATTTAGGTTCTCACACTTCCAGGTGGAATAATCTAGATATGTTAATTGGAAAATTAAAAAAAAAATCAATGCACTTTGGGGTATCAGATATTTGTGGAAGACATTACCACAAAATAAGGGTGAAACATCTGTATTTACAATTAAATGAACCCTTTGTAGTACTCAAGAGATTGCTATGTGCTGTTTTAACCTCAAAAGTGATCATCTATATTTTGTTGACAGAAAAATAGGACAGTGAAGTTTCCCCTTTGCAGAATGGTTTAGTCAAGCTCTACACAATGAGAATGTCTTTGAACAAATCTAACTAGAAAGAATACTTCAAAGCACAGCCCAAATGTCACATCCCATTCATTGTAGGTAAAATTGAGCTAATTGCAATCACAATGACCCAAGAAAGTGACAGTCCACTCATAGCACTTTGCCACACCTTGTCAGGGACATACCTGCCACAAATTCAGTCTAACAGTTGTAATGGCTATTTCAATAATAATAATAAATAATGACTACTGAAGTAGATAACTGAAGGTGGAGTAAGTTAGGATGGAATGGGCTAGAGTAGGAAGCCCCAGAGTAGCAGGGCGAACAGGAAGGGTGCTATTCTATGGATGCTTTCTATTGGTCATTCTGTGTTGGGAAAACAAGGCTTCTGGCTTTTCTTCTGCTCTTGCACCACATGCAAGAGATACAAGACTTCTGATTGCTCTCCCACTCTTGCTCTGTGACCTTTAGAGACATGGAGATCTCTAGAAAGAAAGCTATGAACTCTGAAGGGAACACTAAATGAGTGTATTCTCATCTAATATAATGTGACACCAGCTACCTAGAGATAGAGCCCATAGGCTGGCATCTCAGTCACCAGGTGGTCTCCTCCGCTTCAGATGACAGTCACAAGATATAGGCAACTTTGATCAACTAGCTATACAGGAGACTTCTTACAGCCCTCTCCTTGTGTTTAACAGAAATCAAGCAAACAGGTTAAAGTGTTTGTCATAACAGATGCTACAAAAGATGGATGAAGGGGTACAGATGGTCAGATTGGGAGAAACAGGAAAGAACTTCATGTTCTTTCCATTCAGGACTCTCGATCTAAAGTCTGAAAGTCCCCCACACTCTGTTCTTTTATGCTTTTATAGTGATTTCATTGAATAGTCAGGATGCAAGCATTGGTAACTATGTCAATATGAGATTATACAAAATATAAATGATCAAATGCTTATAAACTGGCTTTGGGAGGGTAGAAAAGGATTGTCATTCTTGTTGGCCTCTTGTAGAAACTTCTACCATATGAAGTGTGGAACACGGTACTTGTAGAAAGAAAATAGCCTTGTGATTTCTAATTAGATAAAGAGAAGTCAGAGGATTTATTACCAGTTCAAGACAAAGCCCAAGGACAACTAGAAAGCCTGTGACTTAGAGCCAGAAGGAGGCTGTTCAGTGGGAGCTAAAGATGAAATCCAAAATTTATGACTTATAATGTCACAATTAGGTACACATTTATATGTGTGCTGAGGTATTCACTTATGTGTGCTGAGTAAATGTATAAAATACATATTTATACTGTAGAATCAAACAAATTACTCTGATACACAAAAATTTTTGGAACATAATACATTTGAATTTGAATCCTAGAAGTAATTTTCTTATTAAGTGACTAAAGGCAAGTTACTTGTTTTCTTTAACTTAATCTTTTCAACAACCAAAAGAAAAACCATCATTCAAAGAATCCCATAGTATAAATATCTGAAACTACTCTACTAAACAAACATTTTAGATAGGACCACCAGACATACAGGGTGGTTCAGTCTCAGTGTTAGCTTACCAAAATTATTAAGTTTCACTACACTTTATGCTTACTTCCTTAATTAATTATAAAGTACAGAAATAACAATTCATCTGGGACTGGTGAATTGTTGAGTAGTTAAAAGCATGTGCTACTCCCCCAGAGGACTCAAATTCAGCATCCAACTATTACATAAGATAGATCACAGTGGCCTATAACTTCAACTCCAGGGAATTCAACACCCTTCTTTCAGTCTACATAGGCACCCACACTCATGTTAGTAAATAGACCCAAAAGACCTGCATACACATAATTCAAAAATAAAAATAAATTATATAAAATAACTATTCATCGGTTCATTGTGTCAATAAAATAATGTACATAAAACATTTAGCCTAATACCTATAAAAGAGTTCAGAATACACTATCCTAAAACACAACAAACTGAAGAATCATAAACAAAATCATATGAGAGAAAACTCTCTGATATACCCCAGAGCAAAATATCCATCCTGTAGGAGGTAAACTCCCTATTCTAAGGACATATTTCATAACTGGAGACTAGGAGTGGCAGTTAAAATCAGTACTGACAAACTTAATGCAGAGCCTTTACTGTCAACTGATTTCTGGATGTCTCCTGGTCATGTCCCCACACATTACTTCCTCTAGAAGTTTTCACTGGTCTCATTTGTTTCCCCATAATTATTTTTTGCTTAAAAGGCATGCTAGGACCTTGGTCACGGGCATTTCTTTGTAGCTTCATGAAGGTTTCCATGTACATGAGAAAAACACTAAATAATGTTTTAACTTTGCTCCTCTTTACATATTTATCAGTCCATCATGCTCCCCAGACACAGAACTTCAGACACAGCATAAGGCTTGTTTCTTTTGCTTTGATCCTAGCAGAATGGGTTACCATTGTCTGAGATGGAAGGCTTACTCCACAGACTGCAGCAGACATTTTGGAGACATTAGAGTCAGCCAAAGGCAAGAGGTTTTTATTACATCAGCCTCCCAGAGATCTACCTGTAGAGAGTATGGACAATTAAAGCAAAGCTGTTACTGGAGCATGAGCACTTGTTGAAGAGGCAATTCATCCATTTGCTCTATCTGGTATGTGACTTTGGAGTCTAGTAATCATATCTGGAAACCTATGGATTTTTAATCTCTTCTGATATTCCAATTACAAATGGACATGGAATTGCTATAGTGTTTCAAATAATGTTGGGCTAAGGTATGCGAGGTAATTGATTCTGCCCTAACATTCATATTCTGACCAAATTCTTTGAGCACTCACTAATTGTAACATAACTACATTTCTAGAGGTAACCACCACACCTGAGGGAATTCCCCAAGTCTCACACTGCCCTGAAGACACTCCACTTGATTTTATAAATCTGCCTTCTGTCCTGGGTAATTCCCACTCTATTCATTGTCTACATGTTCAGTGGATGAAATAAATACACATTCATATAACCATGCTGACATTACTACAGTAAAATGATTTTAGCAGCTGAGAGCATTCATCACTTTGGTATTCTTTATGGACTGAATTTGTTTAAAGGACTCATTTTCACCATGGATAAACCTCTTGCACCAAAAAATCTGAGGTACTCATGTTAATTTTATATCTAATAAGAATGTGAATAATCAGGACAAGTAGGAAAGAAAATAGAAATTTTAGTTTTAAGAAACTCAAGAAATTAGACTTAAAAACTGAAATTATTACCTTAGCCCTTATAAAAACTTTTGGCTTTAATTATGAGGCATAAATACTTCTGTGCTAGCTTTTAGCTATATTGACAGTATCTGCAAGCTTTTCATTCCTGGATTAAGAGGACTTTGCAGGAACTTGGGTGGATAATTTGATGCTATGACTTATGAAGTTAGTGTGTGTGAGTATTTGTGTGTGTGATTTATATGTAATAACTTCTTACTGGTAGACCCAGCACATATAATAGTGGAAAAAATATAGCCTTCATTGAATGATAATTCTTTTAATCACTTTCAACCAAGAGACAAATGAATATCAAGAAGTTTATTTTTTTTAAAAAAAGCATGCACTTTTACCTTGCTGGAAAGAACCTTATAAATACCTGCCCTCCATCTTTATCTCCTATACAACAAAAGAAACTCTTATTAATTCATGTGAACCATAGCTAACCTAAATCTACTCCAGCACTCCCGGAACAGGGCAATAGGAAGACCATACCTACAAGTGACCTCATACTTTGGAATTCACAGCAAATTCCAAGGTCCTAGAAGCAAATGACATCACAAAGTAGACAGATTCTCCCAAGATCACAAACCAAGATACTTTATTTCTACCTCTTTACCCATCTATATTCAGTTCTCTCATCCTTCAGGGAAGAAAATTCTTTTTAAATAAAAATTCCCTATTTTCCACTTTTGTTGAAAGCCTGACAGATAATTACCCATCTCAGTCTACTCAGCTTTCCATGTGTTCCACTATGGGTTCACTTTTCAGACATGTGGCTTTCCTAGTAACTTCATTTTTTTTTCCTAAGTCAAGCATGAAATTGACAAAACTGCATCAGTTCCCGAAGCCCATACCCTATTAATTTATCAATTTGATAGTATTTCAGCTACTATGAAAAAAATATGAACTAGCTTTCAGCTCTGTGAAGGGGAACACATGAAAAACTTACTGTGGAATACCAAAAAATGAAACAAGATGGCATAGAGCAACATCCCTCGATTTCTTTCTCATGAGATCTCTTCCTGCCTTGGAAAAACTCTGTAAAAGCTCAGTGACTATTCCTTGATCAGAGACAGTGTAAACACATTTCTCTCTTTTATTAAATATAGACATCATGATGCTAAATTTTCCTTAATTCGATGTTGTAATTAAAACCTTGTGATTGGCTTCATCGGAACTACCCCAATTCTTGGTAAAAATCTTAAGTACCTCTAACATTAATAGACCAAAAAATCTGGTCTGGACTAGAGCAGGGAAACAACTCAACTTCCACAGTTTTCTTCTGTTAATCTGTCACTTGTCAGTTCAATTTACAGAAACAGAACTTTAAAATAGTAGAGGGAAGTATGGTTTTTTTTTTTCCTTTCTTATATTTGGTACAAAGAAAGCACTTAATAAATTTACATTGTTCCTAATTGTTGTTAGCAACAATATTTCCTCTGTCCCCACTCTCTTTTATATGTAAAACAGTAGCATGAATGAAAAGCAAAGTTTCCTTGGCAATGTTTTAAATTAAGCTTTTTATGGTGAACCATAGAAATTGTTTTGATGGGAATGAAACACTTCAAGAAAGTCATACCACAGGAGAACAGATCTGGTCAAAATGCTTACTTAGACCAAGTGATGGTTCTCAGGAACCTGAGAGGAACCTGCATGAAGAAATCTTCATGTATCAGGATTCTATCAACATAGCAGAATACCTCATCCTCTAAGTGGATTGTTTCCAGTTGGCTACCTCTTAGCATCTATGAGCAAGAGCATGCTAAGACAGCATCAGATTTGAGGTTAGAATTTTGCTGCCTTCTCTCAATCCAACTGAAATGAATTTCTAGCTGGTAAAATGCAACTTATATAAAAAAGTTTATATTCTTTTTTAAATGGATTATTGGAATAAGTTTCATTTTAATAAATAATATTAAAAACAAGAGCAAAATAGTACAGATGTAAAATCCATGTATTTTATAGTTGTGGGTCATTATATATTGATCTAGCCAAACAGCCTGTGAGACGGTTAATATTGACTTTCAACTTTATAAGAACCATCTAGGAAACAATCCACTGGAAGTGATTGTGAGTGAATTTTTGTGTCCCACAATAGTGCAGTTCCTTCAGGACCAAGATAGATTTGTGGATTTTCTTTCCTCCCTATCAGAATATTCACTGGTCTGCATGCATTGCCACTGGGGAAGAGTCCTAGAACATTAACTTATGAAGTTTTTGGTTATTCAAGACAGAGCTTTTCTGTGTAGCCCTACCCACCCTGGAATTCCCTCTATAGACAAAGCTAGCCTGAAACTCAGATATCCTCCTGCCTCTGTCTCTCAATTACTGGGAATAGAATTAAAGGTATGTACTACCAGTTCCCAGGGTAGCATTAATTTCTAATTAAGGACATCTAACTACAAAAAGTCACTTTTACCACTAGGGCTGTAGTTCTCATCCTTCTTAATACTGCAACCCTTTAATCCAGTTCTTCATGTTGTGGTGACCACCAACCACATTTTGTTGCTACTTCATAACTGTAATTTTGCTGCCATTAAGAATCATAATGTACTCCCATTCTCGTTCAGGTTGTTCATATAGATCTCATCTATTTCTGTGTCATTGGGTGATCCCTATGTCTTTCTTAGGGTCCTGTTTTTTTAGGTAGCCTCCCTGTCGTTGTGAGTAGCAGTCTAGTCATCTTTGTTGGGAGTAATGAAGGACAAGGTTCAAGGGAAAGAGAGCTTAGGGGAGCAGGAGATCCCTGCTGGATCAAGAACAGAAAGGGAGAACAAGGAATAACAGACCATGATAAATGAAGACCAATGAGAACATGAAGAAGCAAAGTGCTATAGAGGTCCCCAGAAATCCACAATGATACATCCACTGTAGACTGCTGGCAATGGTCGAGAGAAGGCCTGAACTGACCTAGTCTGGTGATCAGATGGCCAAACACCCTAACTGTCGAGCTGGAACTCTCATCCAATAACTGATGGAAGTGGATGCAGAGATCCTCAACCAGTCCCCAGGTGGAGCTCCAGGATTCCAATTGTTGAGAAAGAGGAGGGACTGTAAAAGTGTGAATTGTTGAGACCAAGATTTTCCCAAGCACAGGGACAAATAGCCAAACTAATGGAAACACATGAATTATGAACCAAAGGCTGTGGAGCCCCCACTTGGATCAGGCCCTCTGGATAAGTGAGACAATTGAATAGCTTGAACTGATTGGGAGGCACCCAGGCAGTGGGACCTGGACCTGTTCTTAGTGCATGAGCTGGCTGTTTGGAACCTGGGGCTTATGTAGAGACACTTTGCTCAGCCTGGAAGGAGGGACTGGACCTGCCTGTATGGAATCCATCAGGTTTAAATGAATCCCCAGGGAGTCTTGGCCCTGGAGGAGATGGGAATGGAGGGGAGGGGCTGGGGGGAGGTGGGGACAGGGACGGGAGGGGGGAGGACAGGGGAACCCATGGCTGATGTGTAAAATTAAAACACAAAGATAATTTTAAAAAAGAATCATAATGTAAATATCTGATATGCAACCCAAAGGGGTTGTGACCCACAGAGTGAGAACCATTAACCTGGAGACACAACTGTGAAATAACTATCTCCTCAGTTACCTCATGTATAACCCACCAATTAACCTTTCAGGGTGTACCTAACTCTAACAAAAGGGTAGATTTATATGCGATGCTCGCCTGATTTGGCCTGCCTGTACACCTACTCTAAGTCCTCTTCCTCAAAAATTTTGGACTCCAAAATCTTTTAGGGAGAGAGTCTCATATGATTCTCTTACCTCGGCATTCTGAGGGCTGAGATTATAAGTGTCAACCTTTATACCCAACCTCTCAAAGACAGCTTTTCAGTGCAATGCTTTTGTAGTAGAGTCCCTACAATGAGAGAGGGGGGTGAGGGCAGGGAGGAGAGAGAGAGAGAGAGAGAGAGAGAGAGAGAGAGAGAGAGAGAGAGAGAGAAGGAGAGAGAGAGCATTGCAATAAATGTTATGTCGGGATCTATGGTCTGTGATGATCTAGCTGTGTGAACTATCTATTCGAAATCTAGTCAAAATTCCAAATGTGTATCTATAGGTAGAATATTATCATTTTTGATGCCTGAGGGCCCAACGGACAAAAGAACCCAGACTGAGGATATTTTCTGGGGAGGAAAGAACAGGGAAATCAATAACAGGAACACTAAGGAAAATAGTGACCACAGTGTAGGTTCCCTTCCATGAATATCAAATCTCAGACAGTACTTCCTTTCAGACAGAAAACATCAAATCTCTAAAAAAAGAATCTTTGTTGGAGGTCCCAGTAGCCAAGCATTGTTGGGGCTACCATTGAAATCTAGCATCCCAGGAGTCGCAAGGTTTAAAGATAAATGTGCATCAAAATAATAATAACACATAGAAGAATAACTAAAAATTAGAGCTAAATTATAAGCTTGCAGGATATTTGTTTATGACCTGTATGCAGGAACTTGGTTGAGAGCAAGGAGTAAGGTTGTCATTTAACTTATATAGCATTCCAGTTTCCTAGCCTCATATAATCTGAGAAAGATAGTTATTGAAGGGGTAGACATATTCTAAGTAATTTTTGGTCACTGGTTTTCATTATTGCTCCACTACAAGGTATGGTTTACTCTGTACACATCAAGCGATTCAGAAGCATGACAAGACCCCCAAATTAGATGTATTGCTTTTTCAATAGGGTGTTTGTATATTAGCAAAGTTCTATTACTCCTGGGAATGTCCTGGAACCTTATACTTGGGAAAAACAAAAATTAGTTTTGGCAACAATTCACCTGATTAAATGAACACATTTAGTACAGGATAGGTGCCCCTATGACCTTAACTGGTGATCAGACAGTTGTAGAGTGAAAGAGCGTGGGTTCCTGAAGACCTAAGCTTAGTAGGCAAAGCACTTTGCATGTAAATGTGAGGACCTGACTTCCAATCCCTGAACACATGTATAGCAAGCCAGACATGATAGCATACATTGACAATCCCAGCATTTCTGGGATAAGTTCAGGATGGAGACAAGAGAATCCCAGAAACCCCTCAGCCAGTTAGCTTGGTGTACACAGCAACAAACAAGAGTCCTTTGCTATAACACTGTGAAAATTAGGCAGTGACACCCCAGGTTCTTCTGTGATTTCTATACACGCGAACACACACACACACACACACACACACACACGCACGCACGCACGCACGCACACACATACACAATTATATTTAAAGCCAGAAGAATGGTATACTGTAAGTCATGGGAAGATTATTAACTCTCCAATAATTATTTTTATTTTGGAAGGGATAATCTGCATCAAGCCTTTAGTTAGCTATTTACAAGCAAATGTCTTTGCAACCAGGCTTGTCTGAAACTCACATCAATCCTCCTGACTCTGACTCTTAATTGCTAGAATTAGAGGCATGACTCACCACATCTGACTTATATATCCATTTCTGATGCCCTATTCCTTGCCCCCCAAACTATATTTGACTATAAGGAAGTTGGAAAGCAAGATGAGAATGTGGACTTCAGTGAATGGATCTCTGGATTTACTTGATCTGTGGGTTTTGTCTACTCTCTTAAAATCTCATCTTATCCCCCCCAAAATTTTCTGTAATAGGCTACTGCCACCTTTTTCAATAGGCAGACAGCCTCTGACAGGGTCAACATCTAAAGTCCATACATAATTGGGATATTGTGGTAATGAAATAACCTTATTCCTTTCAAATAACAGTGTCTGCTATTTTAATTCAAGTTCTCTACAGCAACTGAAGAGTTAGAATGAACACATTCATTTCAAATGGGATCTATTGAATTGGCTTACATAATATGGTCTAGGTAGTTCAGCCATGGTTGTGTACACTCTAGGGAAACTGAGAATCTTTAAAAGTCAAGATCCTAGAACTACAATCCTGTAGGTTCCAAGATGTTGCCCCTAGTATTCAGGTATGTCCTCCTATGGTAACTGCTCCTTGCCAATCCATGATTTCCATCCAAATAACACAGAAGAACATAAAGCTATGTGAGACACTTGAACAGTGTAATTTTATTGCTTTTGAGGGATGATGGGTCATTTAGAAAGAGAAATAATGACTACTATATTTCATATAGTTCAAGAAAATTGTGTTTTAATTGTTTTTTATATTATGTATCTTACAGTGGATGGTTTTTCATGGTTTAGTTGGAGCATTTGTTGCTGATTTCTTCATGATGTTTAAAATGATGGTGCCTCTTAAATTAATGCCAATTAAACTCATAGATGTTGGCATGAGTTGCAAATAAATGAGTTGCTTTATAGTCACAAACTTATCTTTAATCTTTAAGAAATGTAAAGATGGCTTTGGTCATAAGGAAAAATCATCTGAGAACACATAAGTGCAGCTATGCCTCTTCTCTGAACTACAGGGAGAACCAAAACTTCTGTTTCTCATGGAAGCTCTACAGTAATTGAGATGTTTTGGTGATAGACATTTAGACTAAAATGACTGTAAGTACAGGATTTCCTACATTCTCTGCTCAATGTGGTTACAAGAGAGATTAGATTAAATTAGATTAGATTAGATTAGATTAGATTAGCTCATTATTATATTGCATAATAATCTGGAAATTCTCTCAATAATAAGAAAGTCTTATTACTCCACAATGACATTTTATTTTCCTGCTGTAGGGAAAGATTCCTATGGTAGAAGGTAAAGTCAGAAATGAACTGAATAAACAGAAGTGAGATGGTGGCCCAAGTGTGCATATAGGAGCAGACTGAACTGTGAAACATAGATGTCATAGTTACTTACCCCCAAAACTTGTTGGGGGCACAGAGGTCCTTGTACTCACAGAGAAGCACTTAGAGAATCAAAAATATTAATCATGCAGGGGTGTCTCCTCAATGGAGGAGATAAAATGTAACACCTGCATTCCAACCAGAACGCTGAGAGTGGATTTTGTTAATGATCTGGTGGCCTTTTTGCTCTCTGTGGAGGCAGATATCATCCACCTATTGCTATATAAGCAGACCTCACCCAAATTCCCCAAGATGATTATTCCAGACTCTGCTTCCCTAGACCATTACCCATCCTTAGGGGAGATGTCACACGTGCTTTATGGCCTGCTAACCTCTATACTATCAGTCGGAGATCACACTAGATGCTAGGCTTTCTAGCTTTACAACCTGCCTTCATGGTCACACTTACTGTGTAAAACAGTCTCTATGTAGTCACATCTTAAGCTTTATTGTACACCTGGAATTGGACTAATGGGGCTGATTGTTGCCAGGAAACCTTTTCCCAAATTGTGCTGTGTTTTTAAAATGCTGACAATGAACCACCTGGTAATCAAGGTTGACGAATTCAGTCTCATCTCTTCTTTGTGTGGTTTGCTTCCCTGTCGGACACTTGCAGGAACACCCCTCAAATTGTGTCAAAAATGCGGTGCACAGGACCCTTGGAGGAGGTAAGAAAAGTTGCCTTAAATAGAAATCAGGGGCTAGGGAAACTCAGTCCTCTCACTGAAAAGGGGTCTTGACCTTAAAGTGAGAGAGTGGAACTAAATATGGGCTCTTCTCAATCTTCTGAGACTAAGCATTGTATACAATTAGTAATGTTTGTTAAGATCTAAAGGTTAAAATATTCAGAGCAACAGCTCTGTAACTTTGTACTGTAGCATGAATCTTAAAGGTACTTGTTAATAAAACTCAAACCCAAGGCCAGTTATTGAGATGAATGCTGGAAGATCAGAGAAGCAGAACAAGCCACAGCTATCTCACCTTGCTAGTTCCTCAGGTGATCCTGTTTCCTCAGGCTGGAAGCTTCTGAGTCCTCATCCCAATGGCTCTCAGCTGAACTGTGCTGCTCCAAAACCTGAAAGCTTAACCAACCAGATGCTTAACTAACTACATGCTTTACTTTACTAGTTCCTGGTCCTCATGCCTTATATACTTTTCTCTTTCTGCCCCCACTCCCTGGGATTAAAGGTTGGATTTCTGGAATTAAAGGCATGGGTCACCAAGCTTAGCTGTTTCTAAAGAGGCCTTGAACTCAGAGATCTGATAGCTCTGCCTCCCAAGTGCTGGGATTAAAGGTGTGTACCACTACCACCCAGCTTCTGCTATAGTTTACTCTTCCCATTTTCTAGCCACTATTTTTGGCTTTGTTCTAGTGGCTATCTGTTCTCTGACCCCAGATATTTCAGGGAACACACAATATTTCAGGGAACACAATACCCACCACATTGTACAAGTAACTAGAAAATTTAATCTCTGGTTCTCTAAACAAGGAACCATAGATGTTGAAAATTGGAAATGTGTAGGAGCCAATGTAAAAGCAGCCCCTGGGGAAGGGGACAAAATCTTATCAAGTGTTTTGCAATCTAGACATGAATAATGTACTGCTTAGATCCACTCCAGAAGGACCAAAAAGAGGATGATCCTGCAGATAGGTCTTAGCAGGCATCTACTGCTCCCACATTTAAGGAGACTAGTTAGATATGCTGCCTCTTCTTTCAAACACCCACAATTTAGATCCATGTATAAGAAATATTCAGTCCCATCAATCTGATTTTTAAAAACCCAGCCTATGCTGCCTCACTTCCAGAGACTACTTATGAAACACAAGGGTAATAATGAACAGAAATTGACTGGACTAAATCCCTTGTCATGTCAGCCTTTACAATGCCTGTGATTCCCAATCCTCAAGACCCAAATGTATGGCATTGCCATTTACTTTTGAGTTGTTAAAGAATTTCAGAAAATTTGTTGCTGACAATAGCATGCATGCTCAATTTACTGACATGATATGGGAAAATTTAAGCAGAGATATTGTCACTCCTTGAGACTACAAGCAAATATGAAAAGCTTCCTTAGCCCCAGGACAGTACTTGATGTGGAAAGCAAAATAGGATGTGATTAAGAGTCAGGGATAAACCACAGCAAAAATGCCCCTATTAATTCAGGCATGTTTCAGGGAGGAGGAGAACGTAGTGACTTTCTAGTAGAAATGAACAGTTCTGCTCAGTACTTTGACCAAGCGTGCCTTTGTGCACTGTGAGCCAGGAGAACTGTCGGACCTCTGATCGCTCTAAAACATAAGGTGAATGAGCTTTGACCTGAGTTTCTTGCATGCATTAAGAAAGCAGTACAACAGAAAGTAACTCAAGGGAAGATATCCTAAAGCTCACATTTGATGGAATCACCAAACAGTGTGGAGCTGTCATACCATAGCCCATAAACATGGTGACTTTTCCAAATAGATAACAGCTACTCAGGATTTGGGCAACACCTCTCATGTTGCAGAGGTCACTCCAGCAGTCTTTTTTAAAAATGTTTCAAAAAGGACCTTTGTGGTGGGATATTCTGATTGCACTCTGACTCTCCTGAGACTGACAATAAAGTTTACAATGAATCAGAGGGTGGAGCTAGCTGTTAGCTGACCAAAATTAGCCATAGAGGTGTTGGAGAACTGAGAACATATAGAGAGACACAGGAAGTAGTAGGGAGTAATTTAGAAAGGCTCAGCCCTTTTGGATCAAGGAAGGATAGAGAGAAGAGGTTACGGGTCACTTCTCTACTACCTCTCTGACCATTCAGGTTCTTACCCCAATATCTGACTCCTGAGTTTTTATTGATTTATATATACTTTTTTAAAGGTATTGTACCTAAGCAGTTCATTGAACAATATAGTGTGAATTTCTAGTCCTTGAAAGTTATTATTACAAACTATTTAGGATAATTAAGAAATACAGGTTAGTAGTTAATCATCAAACAAATTTGTGGCCATGTTAGGTATGTTTTCAAGGTCAAACAGATATATTTTAGATAGAAAGATAGTCTTCAAAGATTTCAAAGATCTACAGGATATGGTATTTAAGATGTTTTAATAGTATAAGGCTTATCATGAGAGTGAGACACATCTGTTCCCTTTCAACACCAATCTAAGTCAAAAAAAGGGTGATTGGGCATCCAAGAACCTCCATAAGGAGTTTTCATTGTGGAAACTTTAGCCATTGGGCAAGAAACTTCTCTTGCCTCAACGGCTGACATGCTATCCAAATTGGACAAGTGTACACAAAAGAAAGCAACTACCAAACTTTGACAAGATAGGACAGTCCTTCAAAATTCCTGCTTCACAGAAAAGTCTGCCAGATAGTATAGGCCTGTAGGCCAAAGATGGATGCCCCAACATTGTAGAGGAACTATGGCTAACTGTCCAGGCAGCCAGCCGTTTCTGTTATTTCTATCGCTTTGCTTGCTCTTCATTTCCTGTTTACTCGGGTAATAGTATATACTTCTCAGGTCTCTGATGGGGTTGAAGAATAGATAATTATAGTTACAGTTTTTCCTTGTTACCAAATTCAGAAAAGAAACTCACCGAACAGGTATAAAGTATATAAGGTTGAGAGACATGAAAGCTTCAATTGTTTAAATAAGAAAGTGTTTTGAGATCTAAAGAGATAGTTTTGGATTGGCAACACAAGTTATGATAGAAAGTGAATTAGGTACAAAACTTTGGACTCACCAAGATAGGACAGATAATGGAGTATTTTCTCTGAAATTGCCAAATGTAAATGGACTGGACATTGTGGATGTAATTCTTACCTGGTAATTGTTCTTATTATACATAGTTTTACTGTGTTAGAGTTAAAACCCTCCTTTGTTTTACTTCAACAAAAAGGGGAAAATATTACGGAATATTTTGATTGCATTCTGACACTCCTGAGAATGTCAATGAAGTTTACTTTGAATTAGACAGCAGAGCTAGATACTAGTGACCAAAATTAGCTGTAGAGGTTTTAGAGGACTGAGGACATATAAAGAAGCAGATGAAGTAGTAGAGAGGGGTTTAGAAAGAATTTGTACCCTTTTGGATCAAGGATGGAGAAAGAGAGGAGATCACTGGTTGCTTCTCCAGTTCTCTGCTTCTCTGATTGTTCAGGTTCTTATCCCCAATATCTGAGTCCTGTGTTTTTATTTATGAAAAAAAGTTAGAATTAGATAGATGCTTCAGACCTTGCTTTGAATGTGGGAACTTAGGGCATTGGAACAATGAATGTAAAATTTCTAATAATCCAGCCCTTCATCTTTGCTGATGATGTAAAAAAGGAAAAACATTGGACTAAAAAATTTAGATCCAAATTTGATAAGGGTGGTAAGCCTTTAACTTCACAAAGGGACAACTCCCAGCCACAGAACAAAATGCAAAATCAACCCAGGCAACAAAAAATAAATCAGGTTCAAGAACAATATCCAGTCATTCAGGAAGACCAACAGCATCTAGTACAATGGGATTAAATTCCTTAGCTTTGTGGGAAAGACCATCATCAGAGGATAGACATTCAGTGCTGACCTTCTATGTAGAAAACTATCCCTTTAGAGACATTCTAGATACTCAACAAATCAATCCGTTATTTGACCTCCATACTAGCCAGTGTCTACAAACCTACCTTTACAAGGTGTTAAAGGCCAATGGGATTCTTTAAAAAGTAATAAAGTCTTAAATTGGACTGATAGGAAGAGGATTCAGATCAGTTTTATAATAGATCAGACTAGCCTGATAGTCATGAGGTAGCCAAGGCTGGCCTCAACATTATTGAGATCTCCTATTCCAGCTCCTGAATGCTCACTATACATCCCATGCCACCCCACTCACTGGGCTAACCATTATACCTTTGATCATAAAGATATCCATGTGCTCTGATCCACCATTGAACCAGCACATCTTGCAGGCAGATCAGGTTGTGGGTCCGATTTTGTGCCCGGGTTGATGTCCTAGTCCTGCCACTGGGAGTGTAGCCTGGTTACGGAAGATGGCTGGCTCAGGCTCCATTACTAAGAATCCTCACTAGGGTCAACCTCACAGATTCCACAAAGTATCTACTGCAGTAAGTTTCCATTTAGTCAGCTAAAGGCCCAACTCTGCCAGCCATCTCTCCCAGTACTCTCTGCTCCATCCCTACTACCCTTACCTGATACCTCTGTTCCTATGCCCCAATGGCTGGTTCTCCAGGTGGCTGAGTTGGAGAGGTGTGCTGACGGGGTACTCCAGTGCACTGGAGTCTTACTCTGCTGTCTCTGCTGTCAGGGCTGCTCGGGGCTGCGCTCGGGACTCCTTCCTTCCTTCTTCCTTCCCATTATACTTGTTTCAACAGAAACTAACCCCAAGCAGTGGACTGAGGGGCAGCTTTCACAAGTCATTAAAATCCTTAGTAGCTCAGATATCTAATAGACTGGAACTTTTTTAAAAGACTTACTTTCCTATGGAATATCTGAGTGTTTGTGTTCCCACACAGTTCCTATCTGCGATCCCAACCCTGAGGGTAGTGTTACCAAATAAGCCTTTTATGTGATTAGATTATGAGGGCAGAATCTTCCTGACTGGCATTAGTAGTCTTATGAAGAAGATCTTAGAGAAATGTCTTTTCTCCACATGGGGGCACAGACAGATGTTTCAGTGAATAGAAAGTGGACCTAGGAGAGTGAATCTGCTGTTCCATTGACCTTGGATTTTCCGTTCTCCAGAAATATGGGAACCACCTTTCTATTATTTAAATGGTACCCAATGATAGTATTTTGCTACAGTAGTTCAAAACAGACTAAGAAAATTCAAAATACTTCAGTATGAAGTATGAAGTTAAGGGGGAGAGACATAAGAACTTAAACCATTATTCAACAAACAATGTGTTTTTGGTGGCATGAATCCTCAGGATTTAGAATATGGAATGCAATCTGTATCTCAGATACCAGTCCTCCTATGTTCAGTGCATTGATTATTCACAGTAGCCAATTATGAAAAGGGCTAATTAAGCAGCAGCAAAAGGATAGATAACTAGTAGAGAGATCTTGCCTTCTCTAGCAGCATGAGAGAAACCTGAAGGACAAGCTGTTATGTGCAATTAACCTGACACATACATGTACATACTGCACGATCTCCCTTATAAATGATACCTGAAATAGTAAAATTCGTTGACAACAGAAGGAAAAAGATGGTTGCTGAGACTGAGTGCTGGAGGAAAATGTAAAGATATTGGTCACAAGACACAAAGTTTCAGTCATGGAAAGTAAGTAAAATTAGAAAATCTAATCTTAACAGTGAGAGTGTAACAAATTCTGTATTGCATCATATACTTGAAAGTTACAAACAGGGTAGATCTTAAGTGTTCTTACCATATGTGTGTGTGTGTGTGTGTGTATAAAATGATATCAATTTGTCTGCCTGCAAAATGTGCTGGGACAATGGTGGCACGTAACTTGAGAGTAGCTAACTGATGTCTGATTTTACTTCGAGGCCCACTTCACAAGAGGGAGTCCATGCCTGCTGATGGCCATGTCATAGGAGCAGCAAGTGGAAATTGAAGTTCCAAGTGTCAGTCCACCAGGAGGAAAATCCCTGAAGGGTGGATCTCAGTTAGGCAAGGCCCCAAGACCACAGGCTCCAGAATGTCTTTTACTTCTGCTGTGCCTTTACATATTTGCTACTGCTATCTTTCTCTGGTATCTGGCATGGTATGAATGGGTGTGGGAGGTCCCCACTCCCTGTAATGTAGTGTGTTTACCTCATGGATACATCTTGTTCTACTGGGCATTTTTACCTGTGGATTATAATGAACATGATTTCTTCCTAAGCTGTTTTGTCTAAGTGATAATAATAATGTTATTTTAAATAGAGTTTTGATGATTAGAAATATAAATAAGGAAATGTCACAAAGCTAGAACATGTGAATTTCTATTGAGGAGTCTTATAGACTGTGGCTTAGGTTAATGATTAAGAAAAAAAATTGAGTCCCAGTAGCCCATCTAGCTTAAAATCTTTTAATGCTAATGTTGGAAGATGTGTTCACAGGTTTCAGAGTGCATCATAGCTGAAACATAGCTTTGAAAATAACAAAGTTAGACTAAGATGTTTTTGTTAAGTAGTTTTGAGGTGAAAAACTCAAGAAGACAATCTAAAGTTTTAGAAAGGTACATGTTTGAGTAAGGAACTCTTTAAGGTCAGGGAACAAGAACAAAGCAGCCCAATTGTCATTAACTGATATGCCTTTCTTGCTAGGATTGGTTGATGACCAAAGGTGATGATTAATTTCTTATATCCATTTCTACCCTCAATCTCCTTATATAAAAAACTATTAATGAGTGGGTATGCACCCTAAAGATTTAAAGTAGAACTGACTGGTTGTTTTTCATGCATAAAAGTTTAGGTTTGTGATTCCTTTAAAGTTACCTTTCAAGATAAGTAATAAAGTGATTGATTCTTTCTTTGTAACTGCAATATGTAGCCTGCCAACAAAAGAATTGACTGAGAAAAATACCCTCTGCTTGTCCATAATCTGTTAATCTGTAATAAGTTACTTAGATGTAAATGTATGTGGGTTCATGGAATGACTTTGTTTTAATCATGTAAGGGAGATGAAAAACATGGTTTTAACCTGTATTCATTATAATCATTCACTTGAAAAGTAGAATGTAACCACATTGTAATGTCCATATTGCTTGAAAAACTTTGTTGGGGTACATAAACTGTGAAAAAGAAGTATACAGCAGAGGAATAAAGAAGAAAACCATCAAGGGAGAGTGTGAGTGTCTTTTCCCTTAACCCCCTCAGATAAAAAAGTCATGGTATGCACCCATTCTGTGGATTTCTTTTAAGTCCTGCACTGCTAGACTCTCACTACTCAAAAGGCTAATCTGAAGTCTTAGGTACTGTCTGTCACAATATAGATATAGTTGTAATAAGTAGATCATACCCCTGACTTTGTGGTGCTTATAGGATAGCAGTGGGGAGTAAAAATAGTATGTCACATTGTTATGTGTGAGTCAGGGAAATGGAGCACACCTAAAGAAGTGGGAGTATCATCCATGAAAAGTCCCAAAAGCTCAGTGTGGGTCACAAAAGGTAATTATTTAGTCATTTGCTTTTCACAACACTAGACAGTGTATTTCATGCCTCCTCCTTCTGAAGTTCTTTCTCTTTGGTCCAGTAACTATTAACCTTCTAAAATAATTTGACATAATCTCCTTCAGGAACCTCAGACAACACCAAATTCTTCTTGGCACATCAGAGCACTTTAAATTTGTCACAACATGGAAAATGCACTCTGTTGTCTTGTCACCATGCATTTCTTTCATTTTCAAATACATAGCAATCTCACTGATAGCAAACATGCACTGCTTCATTCAGATTCAGTAAGACTGAATACAAATACTGAATTACTATTTAAGAAAGAAGTTGATAAGACATGAGACACCATTTCAGCTATCACTTCTGCTATCAGATGAATGTGAACTGCAGAATTTTACAAAGCCCAGTTGGCAAGGCAACACTTCTCATTCACTGTTATTGTAATCCTTAACTGGAATACAACATTTGGAAGTTAATTCACTAATATCATCCCAGCAGTTCTGAGTGATAACAGTCCACAAATACTCTATAAAGTGGGTGAATGATTGGTGAAATAAGCCACCTCAGGTATGCAAATTAAA